>NC_134830.1:92136086-92459674 GCF_004210375.1 Tachypleus tridentatus
TTATAAAACTACTAGCTCAAGCTATTATTTTTCTCATTTCTGATTATCTTTGTATAATATCTATAAAAGAAATAAGTAAAATAAATATATATTAAATGTAAAATTTACTGGAAATATTTAACTACAGATATAGCAGTATAAATTCAAAAATACATGTACATTAGAAATAACTTTTAACATTTGTTTTCAAATGTTATGTTCAATCAAGTTGTGTTCTTGATTAAAATATTTATGTATGTATGTATGTATTATGAACTTGTATTTATGTTTGATTTTAAAGTATTTATATTTATCTTTAAACTATCAAAGGTGTAAAAAGTTTGGTACATAAATGTCACTATGATATCATTAACTGTTTCAATAAAAATATAGGTTTTAAAGCTATTGAGAAATAGATACAAAATATTATTAATTAATAAAAGCTTCCAAACTATTAAATTAAGTCACCTGTTATAGACCTAAAATAAAAAAAATCACAGAAACAAGCTAATAAAAAAATTTTAGATCTTCATATCATGTTCATGCAAGTTAATTTGCATGAATATTTTTAGTGGATTTTAATTAAAATTGCATTAATTCTGACATTTGTATAAGTATTAATTCTTTTTTTAATGTGACCAAGGCACATATTTTTTTCCCATCAGGTTGAAAGGTAGGGTTACTGAGCCTTATAGAAAAGTTGAGAATCAGACAGTGATGCTGATGAGGCTACAAGAGACTTGTGACCTTCTTCGTCGAATTAGCAGTATTTTCAAACTAACCCTTCGACTCCAGAATCAGATTCAAGGAGGATTACGGGAGATCACAAAAGCTGCTCAGAGTATAAATGAATTAGGTTAGATAAGTGATCAGAATTAATAATTGATTGTATAGTGAAATGCTGAATAGATCTATTATACAGGGTGTTCAGAAAGTCACTGTGCACTTATATATTTTTTAACAGACATGTTTCAGTATAAAATACAGGAGGTAAATATGAATGACAGTTATAAACAATGTTGAAAGTGACCCCTGTTGGCATCAATACAGGTTTGGATCCTTCCTATTTTGTTTCTAAACACTGTTATCAGTTGCTGGCTTGAAATAGACTGAATGAATGCTGTTATTGCTGATTACAAAACTGCACAGTGACTTTCCAAACACCCTGTATAAAAAGATTGTGCCATCTTTTTCTGACACTTCTCATAAAGTATAAGCATAATTCATTAAGAAAGATCAAAACACTTTAAAAGAAGTTAAAGTACTACAGGAAATAAATCAATTAGTTGCTTTGTAATTTTCTTTGTGAACTTTTTCTTAAATTATGTCTGGTGTGTTACTAGGATATAAAACAGAATCATAATGCTAGCATGATTTATGTCTTCCTCTTGATTGTTTTAAATAACATATCTATAATGTGTGAAAATAAAATTGTGATTGATTTATAATTGATATAAACCCTGATTCAAAATATACTGAATTTAGCAAAAACAATATGAGTTTATACAAGTATGAAATGCACCTATATTCATAATCAGAGTTAAAAAACTTTCCAAACAGTAGATGTTTGTAGCATAATTTGATTGCCTCAAGTATCATTTACTATGCATGGCAGAAACATGAGCTTAAAATACTTAGGATAAATGAATATAATTTCAAGTTACAATTTGAAATGGTTCTAGAAAGAAAAAAACAATTTTGATATATTTCAATTTTCTGGTTGTTACCAGGTTGGTCTCATTGACCAATCTCATTTTGAGTTAAGGTAGAGAAAGTACCTGATGAAAAATAGTTTTACTAGAGAAAAACGTTTCAAACATAATCAGGAGGTTTTAGGGATTACACAAATGGAAACATTTATTAAATATAATCAAATGTGTTATGTTATTTTACAGTATACTTAACTGAAGGTGTTGATTTGTCTGATCTTGAACCTATCAAGAAAGATCAAAACTTTATACATGAAGCAAGAAATAAAGTTGAACAGGATGCTGAACAAATGCTGGAGATGGGAATGGAATCCCAGGTAATAATTTTCTATGTTTGACGTAAAAAAGTAGATGGTTAACCCTACTGTGACTGGTCACTGGTCAAAGGCCATATTATTTGTTGACTCAAATTCAAAATTTTATTTAAATACTCTTTTATGAATTTATGTCCATTAGTTTGGTATTAAGCTGTAGATTATAATTCATATTTTAAAAGTAAATATTTAAAAAAAACACATATAAACATTGATTTTTTTGTGTCACGTGGTATGTTTAATGTTGCACTGGTTCAAATTAGATCTTTATGATGTCAAAATACAGAGGCTATAGTTTTGTGTGAATTAAGAACTCAGATTCTTGATATTTAAATGCTTGAATATAAAATAAGAACCTCTTGCCTTTTCTATATAACGAGATATCACTGATATGCTGAATCACAGTGGCACCTGCTCACCTCATTTGATTTTTGGAAACAGTTCCTTGTATACATTTAATTCTATATATGATATGTGAATAACCAATCAAAAGCGTAGACTGTCCCACAGTTGGTTTTCACGGCAATATTCAAATATAGCAGCAGCATCTCTTTCTTTCAGGAAAAAATACTAGTCCACTAAAACAGCCATGACAAGTCACTTTATAAGGACTAAAGGTCAGTTTTATATTCTTGGATACAGTACATTAGTGTGTGTGTGCCACATCACTGTAACTACTATTTTAGCCAGCAGTGGCTGAAAGGTCAGTATAACAAAAATATTAAATATACATAATTGTATAATGTTTTGGCATTTATGTTTTTGAGTTATAATTTGTAGTCATTCTAGAAAAAATAGCATAACTTGTATTTACTTACTAATTTTTTACAGTCATTACAAGATTGGTCAAATCTGTCGACCACATGCAAAATTCAGATTTGATTGTGAAAATAACAGATAAAATAGAATGTTTTTTTTTCTTAAAAACATTTGATAATTAAGCTACTTTAGAAAACAATCAACAAGACAAACTATTTTGCTGTTACATTACAAACTGCAATAATTTCACTTAAAAAATAAATGCCACTTTACTCTTTATGGCTAAACTCACAAACACACCATCTGGATCTGTCTTACTATATCTCTCACTAACTTAACTTGTTTTTACTTTATCTAACTTTTCTTAACTACTCAAACTACATTTTGCATATGCATTTATAGATAGCTCAACTGAGGCCTACAAATTTTCACACATTTATGAGATAATGTGAGGTAATAATACTTGAGAAATTTAGAAGGTTTTACTAACATGACCCAATAATATTACAAGCATCAATTCACAATTGAATTACACAAAGGGATTTGTACAGTTATTTAAACAAACCAGTAATAAACTGTCAATTCTAAAAAGAGTTAAATTTAACATTTGCACCATACTTAAACAGAAACAGTTTTGTATATCTTATAAAAGCTTACTTCATCTGTGCAACTTAGCTCAACTTCACTTCTTGATTAGCACTTAAGATGTTTATACATGTTTTTTGCTGCAGTTTTGCTCACAGAATTATAAGTTCCATCAGTTACTTGTTTTTTAGAGAAGTTTTTTTTTAGTTTGTAATACTTAGTTCTCTAACTTTTCATTCATACAAGTCAATATTATGTCTTTAATAATTTTTTTTTCCTTTTCAGTATGAACGTTTTTATTATTTTCACTCATAATTATCATAAATTCAGAATTTATTGTTATTACTACTCATCTTGTAGCAGTTACCCAGTTTGCCTACATGGGCTCTTGTCCCCCAGTAACTGGCAGGAGATGTTATGGTCTTGTAAAGTTGACTTTACATTTGTCTGAAAACTGTCCTGTCATGCCTTGTTCAGAGGTATCTGAACAAAAACATGATGATTTCAACAAGCTGATACCTCCCCAGTTTTATGCCACAGAGTCATGTTCAGCTCCAGTGGATGTGCCCATACCTCCTCTTTTCATGGAATTTATCAACCATTTTTGTTATGTTTTTCTTGCCTCTCATTTCTTTTGATACCTCTTTAAAGGGTTGAAGTGACACATTTTCAACCTCATATATTAGATATTGGGATCCATGTCATTAGGTTTGCAGACCAGCTATGTTATGTAAGCAGTATGCTTTGATCTCCATGTAATACAGAAGTCCATGCTTTGGTTTACAACTATTCTCAGTTTCCTCTTTTTTTCTTTTTTAACTTGCATCAATTGGATCCTTTTTTGTCTCAGTGGGGCTTGGATCCTAATACTGTTGTATCTTTATGACGTGGTATTCTCTTCTTCCTTCCTTTTCCTCTGTTTGCTTTTTGTCTGAAGCCCTTCATCTTTTTTCTGAGAAATTTGTGGTGGAGACTCATGCTCTAATGTTTTCCATTCTAGCATGATTGTTCTCTATTACCAAACATGGCACCTGTGGTTTTGGGATCTTTTAAGTCGGTATTCCCTTTTGTCCTGTGTCTGTTTACCCCAACATCTTCTGGGACTTACATATGACTCCCTTTTAAGGCAAGATGTCTGTGGGGCCTTACTGACTCTTTTTGCACTCCTCCCTTTCCTGATTGGATTTTTATTTCTCTCAATCTCCTCATGAGTCTTCTTCTTTATTTAGTTTCCCTCTTTCGTTGCCTTTACAGGTTTCTGCTTCATGGTTATCTAAGATCAACTATTTGTTTTGTTTTGTTTTGTTTTTGATAAATTTGGGATCTGTGACAGTCCCAGTAATTATATGGCAGGTAAGGGTCTGGTGGGGAATATGCTTTTTCACATTGCCATGATGTGAGGGTCTTTCACTACAAACTCTTGGGCTCTGCAAATTCTCTGTGAAGGGTTCATTCTTCATTTTTCTTTTCTATCACCTCCTCCTATTTCCTTTATTTCTTCTTCTCCTAAGGATTCCATTTCTAGCCAGTGTCTGTCTGTTTGTGCTGTGGAAGGGGTGGATCCTTTTCAGCCAGGTTTTTATTCTTGTTTGTTTATTTTCCCCAAGAAGACTTGAGACTGACAGCTTATCATCAGTTTTTCTTCTGTGAACTGCTTTCTTGACCATCCTAAGTTTACCATAGGGTCATTCCTAGAGAGTGCTATTGAAAAGAGAAGATATTAGCAAGCTAAGTTCTTATAAAATTGTGTATTTTGAAAGTTATTTGATTTTATTATTTTTAGAGTTGAATAACAAAAAATTAACAAGATTTAGTGAGACTGGGACTAAAATAGTAGGTATAAGCTTTTAATTTAGATTTTAGTAGTACAACATGTAATATAACATTAGATTAGGCTTAGTATATGTAACAGTTCTTTAGGCTTGGTTATATAATTCAACTTGCAGTGAGATTTGAAGACAAACTAGATACATTGTTTTATTTAGTAAATACAGTCTAAAAACTAGTTAAATGTCAAGCTTAGGCTTAACAGTGTTGACAACAAGCTACTGGTATTTGATTAAGTGTTTATTTTAAGTTTACAAATAATACAGTGGTTAAGAATAATTCAGGGGTTAATTGTCCCCAGATTAAGTGTGATAGGTGCAAGGAATGGTTTTCTCTGGGACCTCTGGACTACTATGCACTTTTAAGGAAGCTAGTAGTGAAGATGTTCAATTTATCTGTAGAATTTGCAGACTGGAGGAAATTAAAGTTGAGGAAATAGATAAAGAGAAGTATAAACTTGAATATGACAGCAGGATTGCAAGAGGAACTTAAGCTTTTATATGCAAGGGGTAGCATCAGCTAAGATTAACAATCACGTTCAGGAAGTTAGAAAGGGTAGTATTATTAGAGTTAAAAGCAGAGTACTTAATTGCAAAGGTCATATAATAGTGGTCAACAGATTTCAGCCTTTGGCTTATGTAGATAAGGAACTATTATGGGGGAGGGAAAGCAAAAGGAGTACAGAAGTATAAGGATTATGATTTAAAAGAGGTTATAGTTATAGATGATACCTTGATATGGCATATGGATAGAATAACTGTGGGGCAAATAGGCAGAAAAAGATTACGTTACCTTGGAGCACAAGTGGAAGGCATAACTGACAGAACAAGAGATATGATGAAGGAGACTGACAATGATGCAATTTTTGTTGTGCACATAGGAAGTAATGATATAGAGAGAATAAATCAGAGGAACAAATTAATAAGCACAAGGGGTTGCTAAAAGTATTTCACACTAAAGGCCATAAATTAATTGTATCATGGATACTGCCAAGAATTAATTGCAGAAATGAAGTTTTGAGTAAATCACTATTGCTAAATACTAGGCTGAAATTAATATGTAAGTATGAGCAGGTTAGCTGGTTGAACTTGTGATAACAATTCAATGGGAGGAGGAAATGTTTTGGAATGCATGGTGTACACACTGGTATGAAAAAGTCTAGCATATTTGCAAGGTCTTTTAACTTGGCTCAAAGAGAAGTTTTAAACTAGGTCTAAATAGTGATGAGCAAAACTAAACTAAATGATAAAAATAGAAAAGTAGAGGAAAGTGTAAAATGTGAAATAGTATAAAAGTAGTTATAAAAATAGGCTTAATTGTTACTATTGTAATGCTAGAAGTATAAGAAATAAGATAGAAGACTTTAGAGTACTGGTAGAAATGGAAGATTTTGATGTAATGGGAATAAAACATGGTTAAATCTAGATTATTATAATGTACAAAATTTCTTTAAAATACATGGTTATTTAATAGGAACAAAGTAGTAAAGAGAGAGGGAAGGAGTGGATCTGTATGTAATGTGTGAATTACATCCTGTTGATGTTGAGAATATTGCACATAATAGTTAGGATATGGTATCCATTTGAGAGAGTCTGTCAGTGGATATCAAGGAAAAAAGCTTTTAGTAGAATTTGTTACTAACCACTAGATGAAACTGATGAAATTGGTGAGAAACTTTACAGTGAGATTAAGATTTTAACTGTTAATGAAGTCATGACTATGGGTAATTTAATTTCAGGTGTATTGATTGAGAAATGCTCGAGTCCACACCATTAAGGAAAAAGGTTTCTAAAAACTCTTCAAGAGGGATTTCTTAACCAGTTGGTCAAGGAAGCTACTAGAAACAATGCCATTTTAGACTTATTGTTAATTTCTAATAAAGAAATGGTTGAGAGGTTGGAAATTTGTTACATATGATCATTTCTTTATTAATTTTGATGTTTTGCTACTTATGGAAATCGGAAATAATGATACTTTGCTTCCAAATTTTAAAAAAGCAAATTTTGAAAAGATGAAAAAGAATTATTTGTTGTGAGTTGAGCAGTTCAGTTATTTGGGGACACTGAGCAAATATGAAAATTTTTAAAGAAATTTTTTTTTGAGTATTCAGAACAAACCTCTTGGTGTGGATGTCTATACATGGTGAGGGGATCTTTCAGAGAAGTTTCTATTTTTTCAGTCTACCTCCTCTGGAATCTGAATTTTCACCCACATCTCTGCTATGAGTGGTGACCTGTGAAGGGTAGGAAAGGATCCTAGTGATTGACAGATCTAACCCCAATACACCACATTGGCCTTGAATTCCTGTAGACAGGTGGCCTCCTCCCATGATCTGTTGTTTGGTCCTGTGGGGCTAGGGTCAACTGAGTTACAGTGTTGGGTATTTTCAGGGGTTGCTGTGGACATTGTGTCTGCTGGTGTTGGGGTATAGTGCTCACAAAACTCTGGCATTGCTGCAATGTTCTTTGTTTCCTATTGTAGTGCAACCCCTCATAGGGCTCCATGGTGGGTGGGGTCAGTGGGAACCGAAATATCCTTTCTTTATTATGGATCGCCCAAATAAAAATAAAACTGTGAAAAACAGACCATAGGTAAACTACCACGTCTTTGAGATTCTGAACAGAAAGCTTCAACATCTGTACCTTATTTTCTGATACTGCATTCTCTTTCAGAAAATCTTAAGAGCAAATGTCTTCATTTTTTTATTCAAAAGGGACTAAATGGGCTTGCTGGTTCTCTCAGTCAAAAAGCTCCATTTTGGTGACATATTGGTGGAAACATCCATTCCTAAACACAGTGAACTCCTCTTGCATTTGAAGGCCATTGGGGATATACCTATTGAGGTTACTCCCCATGCTACTTTAAATTCATCATGAGAAGTTATTATTGAGAGGGATTTGAAAAACAGCCTCAAGTGAGAGATCTTCACTGGTTTCTCCACCCAAGGAGTTTTTGCAGTAAGGCATATCTCCACTCACAAAGATGGAATTCTGATGCCGAGCAGTTTCCTAATTTTGATGTTTATATCACCATGTTCACCTGCCACCATCAAAACAGGTTATCCAAAATATATAACCAAAACAGGTTTGGTTATATATTCCAAACTCTCTCAGATGTTTCCAATGTCAACAATTAAGTCACTCAAACGTGTGCTTCTTGCAGTGGCAAGGATCATGATGCCCATGAGTGTGAAATAGTGTTAATTGTAGTGACTCTCACCCAATTTACTTTTGTTCATGCCCTAGGTGGGTGGGGAAAAAAAAAAAGTGGTACAGTATTTGAAAACAGTTCACAACATTTTTTACTCTGAGGCTTGAAAGTTACTGTCCACCACACCATCTTGGACTTATGCTGCTGCACTTCTTTCCACTGCTGCAGTGGGCATGCCAATGGATGTGTCTGTGCCTCCTAAAGAACTGTTCTAAAACCATGTGAAAGGTCTTTTGCCCTCAATGGTTAAGAAAGTTGATGAATCAGCATCAACACCCATCTCTGTCCCTAACATACATTCCAGCAGATCCCTGGATCAACTTCTTTTGGTTTCAGCTTCGAGTGTTTCTTCAGGTGTATCTTCTTCTCTGTCTCTGAGATGTAGAATGATCATTTGTTGACCTCTTCAGTTACCGGAATTTTCTTTCAATGACAGAGGCCTGCTCAATTGACCCAGAGCAGAATCCATGTAGGTCACTAGACCTCCCTTGAATAAAGACAGTAAAGAAATAAGATGTGGTCATAAACAGAAGGGCTTTCCACTCAATTCACCTACACATGAATAAAAGTGGCCACTTTGATACTGTGGAACTGCCAAGGTTTACATTCTTATCTGGTTGACATTAAAGCACTGATTGATTATTTTCATCCTCTATGTTTTTCCTTACAGGAAACATTTTTGAAGTGTACCTTGAACAGTGGACAAATACCAACAGTTTGGAAATTAGCTAATATCACTCCTATCTTTAGTGGAAGTAATAGAAGTTGTCCTAGCAATATAGATTTAGGCAAGGTGGAAGCTATCCTCAGTTGACAGTTTTATTTTTCAAATTGAGTGTTTGACATAGAGAATGGATTGCCTGTGGATGTTTTGAAGGCAGTAAATTTAAATGGGTTTAAAAGTAAGCTTGATAAATATATGAATGCTAAGGCTGATTTAATTTTTATTTATTTAATAATTTTTAGTCTGATTTGGAGGATGGTACAGTTGAGATGAACCAACAGGATCATAGTTGTCCTTAAATATTATGTTATCTCTTTGAGTTTTCATTCATGGTCTGTGGATGACAAAGGTAGGTGTCTCGAATGCATACGTGCACACTTCCCTCCTTCCAGCATCCTGGTTTGTTTGTTTGTTTGTTTGTTTTTTATTTTGTCCTTTGGAGCTGTAGCAACCAGTTCTACACTCTTCCATTCAAAGTGGCTTCACTTCTACAGAGTTTTTTGTTGAGTAGTAAAGATTTTTACCCATTTTATCAATTCCAGGGGCCTTCATTTCAATCATTAAATGGATGACTGGCTGCTTCTAGCTCCTTTGCATGCCATCTCTTTCTTTGACACTCAGTATCTTCATCGAGAATCTATGTGGTTAGGAGATGTTCTTCCTCTACCTCACTCAACACTTTATTCATTTTGGGGTATTTTTCCATTCCTATCTCATTGAGATTCAACCTTTTCTTCTCATTCTGTGATCTATGGGGCTTCTAGTTTGGACTGTTTCGTCCTTTCATTTTTGAACTGTATGAGAAGTTCTATCTCTTTTGAAAATGTAGGCATCCTTGGGAACCCTCATTTCCCTTGTTTGAGCACATATGCAGCCTTTTCAATTAGAGTTACAAGATCAGTGGAAGCTTATTTGGGATCTCTTGGACACCCTTATTCATCTTCCTCCTTCCCTGCATGCATACTTCACCAGGTGATTAAACTGAGACAGAGTGGAGTTTCTCTTCCTTTCCTTGTCCAGATATGCACCTTTTCACAAATGCTTCTCTTCAGTGTTGTGATATCTAGAGATGTAGGAAATGTGGGTATTTTGAACTGCTGCAGAGTTGTCTCTGCATATCAGTCTCCTCGGTTTGCTTGAAGTTTGTTAAACTTTGATTCATTTCCTTCTTTTTCTGTGTAACTGGTCGATTATGATCCAGTTTGGCAACCCTTGCACATCAACTGGCAAGGAGTCAGTCAGTTAACTCAGCCATCACAATTGTTTGATGGCATATCATATACTAGGTGCCCCACATCTGGTCCCAGATCATTTATCACACCCCTACTGGGTTATTTCCAAAGAGTGGCCCTTTGACCCTGAGGTGTTCAGTTGACACTGTTAGCAATGGAGTACTCCAGAGCTGGATGCATTTTCTACCCACCAATGCTCCCCAGGTTTTGATCTACTGTTCCTCATCCTTTTGATGTATTTTTCAATGCCCTCAATCAGGATTGGGAAACCATTATCTTTATGTATATCCTCCCATTTGTCTTATTCATCATGTTCTTGCCATTACCTGAACTACTACTTGTTGAGTCCTCTTGTTGACTTCACTTTGCTACCTGCCACAGCCTTGATTTTCACTTTGCATCCACTCCTACTGATACCTCTTTTTTATCTTCCTCTCTCACTAACCCACTTCAGACAACCTCATTCTAGCATATTACATCCTTTCCTTCCCATGCTTTTTTTCACCAGTGTCTTATGTCTAGTTCTTTTCTAGATGGATTGGGTTCCTGCACTATTTTTTCATCCATGTCAGATTACTAACATAAGTGATATGCCTATCATTGTTTGTCTTCTTTTCATTTTTTCCCCATCCCATCCTACTCTTGTGCATCTGATTTTCTTCCATATTTGGCTTTTTGACAAGGGACTGTCAGTATCCATTATTGCTGATTACCACATGGGATTGTTAGCCACATTTTCTTGTACACTGTGTCTTAACTTTTCAGGACCTCACCCTTTTGCTTTGTTTTTTCTGCCTTTGTCATTCTCTTCATTCTGCAGCCTTCCCTGAAGAAAACCTCGGTGTCGTTCTCTGTGCCCTCACTCTTCCTCCCTTTGAGCCCATTTCATCCTGTTCCTTATATCATTTTTCATTAAAGATCTTTTTCCTCTTTGTGTTGTGAATGTCGATGTTCAGCTTTGTTTACCTTCATCTTCTTTTAAACATTATGTCACCAGTCCTTTGTAATGCTTTCCTGGTATCAGTCTTTCCTGCCTAAAACTTGGTCATCATGAGGGCATATTTTTCTTTCACTCCATTTCTCATGTTTGTCTTCTTTCCAGTCCAGATCATCTCTTATTTCCTGTCCCAGATCTCAAGTGTCATGTAGGTCATATGGCTCCATTCTGAACTTCACATTTGTTTATTCTTTGGAACCCTTCCTTTTCCTGTGATATTTCTTCTATTACCCTTATGGGTTGTATTTGCCAGCTGATTCATCTGACTTATTCTCTTTCTTCTCATTATTTTCTTCTTTTCCAAGCCTCCTTCCATTAAATCTCTCACCTTACCATGTTTCTTTCTGGCTGTCCATTTCCCTCACCCCTTAGAAGATATAGTTTGTGCTTGTGTGTGGATATATATTTATATATATTTCCCCATATATTTATCTAATGTTATCTATGTCATCTCTCTGTTTTTTGTCCTGGAGGTTACACTCTACATCCTGTCACCATCTTGAGCACCAGTTTGAATTGAAGTGGATAGGTTCTCATTTTATACAATGTTTGTTTGTTTTTTGCAGAGAGCTTTCTGACATATACAGATCCTGCTTTATGTCAAGTGTTGTCTTGAATCGGCACTGTCTAGCCATTCAGGTGAATCACACACATCAATGAGATGGTGGTTCTGGCAAACTTCTTTTAGGTTCTTCCTCTTAGTGTTTTGCATCATAAATATGTTCATCCTGGACTGACATAATGGGATTGCTGCCCATCCTTGCTGCTCCTTTGTTTGGTTGTGTCAGAAACAGTCTGCTTTTCTGTTTAAGATTTTGTTATTGTCTGTTGTGCTGTCTTTAGTGTTGCATTTCTCCAGACTCTTCCCCTTCCCCCTTTTTATTTACTACTTACTAACTGCTTTCTGCTGAGGTGGTGCACCATGGAGGCTTCTTTTTGAGTGTATGTAATTCCATACAGTTGAGAGTGCAGCAGTGGTATACAAACACTCCTGTCTAAACCTGATGTTCATTTCAGATACAGATGGGCAAGATGATTTTTTGCCACAGTGCAGATCACCCCTCTGACTGACACTATTTTTTCTACTGTTACCTAGATGTTGGTTCCTCTGAGGTAGTGGTGTTTGTTGGATCTTGACAAGCCACTTAAATCCTCACATGTAAGTGGCCTATGTACCCTTTTCCAACTGCAGACTGAACAATTCATTCCCAGCGGAGTTGCTATCTGCCTTCCCACCATCATCCAGATTCTGATTCTTTGGGTGGTATTGGCATTAATTAAGTTGGACATGCATGCATGATGATGCAGTTCCTTGGAAAAGATCTTCCTTTTCAGTTCCTGTGTCTGATGTAAACAGTATAAAACTCCCTTCCTACCATGGACCAATATTCATATCATAGTACAGTTGGTGTTGGTTGAGGTAGAACTCCCCATTTTGGTCTTCTGCACCCTAACCATCCTACACCAGGATGTGGTTCCTTATATGCTTCCATCCTCATTGCAGCAATCAAATTCACAGTTAGAAAAACACACATTCATTAGGCATAACCCTGTATTGAGCAATAAACTACAAATTACTAACTATAGTACAAGTATTATGTAAAATACAGTGATATTTTAACCCACCATACATTATGTATGTGTGTGTGTTTGTATCATTAGTGCCCATAAAATCTATGTAATTTATCTGAGTCTCTAAATAAGATATAAGTGAGTTGCAAAAATTCCCATTCCTTTATTCCTTTTCAAAGCAGTGACTTAGTTATCACACTTCAACAGTTTTGGTAAAATTATTACTTTCTCCTTCAAGATATTTACAAGTGACTGTCAAATTTATTTAGAGAGGAAACTGCTATTTCTATTGGATGTAAATGCATGCTAATTCATGATGTTAGAAAAATGTGTAGGTTCAAGAAGCTTTGATAGAAATGAAAAAAAACCTGTAACCCGAGTGCTTTTAAAAGGTGGATCTTTCTTTAGTTTGCTTCTAAAGAAGAAAGGTTATAGGGTTTTTATTTCAACACATGCTAATAGTAGTGAGAAGGTCTAGATAAGAAGGTTCAAAAGAATGGAATAGTGAGAGGAGCCACTCTAGTAGATTTACCAAAAATATTGACTTATCAGTAAATCATGAAGGGTGGAAAACTCTTATTTTATGTTCATCTTGTCCATATCTCAAATTCATTTTGTTGGTCAATGTACAGATTGTACGTTAGATGTGATAAAATGTAAACTGAGCAATAAGAGGAGCACATTTTATGTGAAACACAAAAATTGATATTTAGTTTTTGCATTTTTTTTAAGATAACATATATATATATAGTATTAAAATGTCAACTATAAACTTTGTTTCAATGCCAGTTTTATTGACATAAGTAATAATGAAGTTGTTTAATAAAATTGGGAAAATAACTCCAAAACAACATAACATATGCACTTTAACCTGCCTAAAGTGAAAGGGTTAATATACAGAATAGTTGGTAAACCAGCAAGTTAGTCTTCTTGTTTCGGAGTAGATCAGACAACCATAGTGTGAACTAGAAAAAATTACATTTGTAATTCTAAAAATTTTAGGAGTGAAAGTAAAGAAGAATTTATATATATAAAAGCCACTGTTTGTTGTTAGTGCTGGATGTGCTGAATACTCTCAGTGGATAGAGGATTCTAACCTCAAGCAGAAGTCTTGTGTTCAAGTATAACCTACAGTTGGGATTTTTTGAAACTTGTTTTTGTTGATAGAGAAAGCTCTGAGTATTTTGAAGAGCATGAAATGCCATGTTATATTAAATTAATATTTATTAATACTGGATTTCAAAGTGGCTCAGTGATTAACCCTTTCGGCACGGTTGGCAACCGCAGTCGACTTGAAGGCTCAGCACGGCAGGCGACCTTTCCTGTTATTCTCATGTATTTAACATATTTAGTATTGGGTACAATCACTGAATATTTCAGGGACTTTTGTTGAGTTATTGCCGAGATATCATGCTTTTAATACTGATATTGTAATTAGTTGAAGTGTCAAACATATGTATTCAGAGCTATGCCAAACATTAAAAGTTGTTATTCAAAGCCGAAAGGGTTAAAGTTTTTTACTTTCATATCGAAGTTTCACATTCAAATCCCAATTATTTGGGGATTTTGTTTTTGTTTTCTTTTAAACAAATGACCATATTTACAGCATATTATTTTAATACCTATTTAGGTTAAATCAGGAATTTGAAGTAATGGATAACATTCATATTAAAAGATGGTATGTTTACGGCATCAAGCCACCTCAGCTTTTTATTTCAGTGGAACACTTCTAACACCAACTATGAAATAAATTCTAAGTAAAACTAAAAATTAGTTCATAAACAGTGCAATAAAGAAAATATTGTTTGTCAGAAAAAGAAAACTAGATAAATGACAAGACAACATCAAGAAAGTTTAGTAAACGTTAAAATAACTGCAACAGAGGGAAAAACAATACACACAGTGAAATGAAGCTTCTGAAGAAACAGACATTCCAACTGGTTCTGGCTTACCTATATATCTGTATATAATATGACTTTTCTTTGCATTGAGAGAGTAAATAAGCTAGTATGTGTTATCAGCTGCATTACACCTACTGTATCCAGTGCCAGTAGGGTTTTTCACCTAATACTGAGGCTTATCACACTGGCTGGGATACAACAGGCATAATAGTGATTTTGTCATATATTTTTTCATAAAGTTGAGTAATTTTAAAGTGGTTAGTATTTTAAGTTTTTCTATGGACTATTAAAATTTGGATTCAGTTAAAACACCTTTGTAATAAAATAGAAAATAGGAACATCTTGCATATTGTGAATCTCTTTCTATACTTTATGAATCTAGAATAATTGTTACTGAGAAACATTGAAATATTTTAGTATTTCATTATTATTTACTGACACAATTTATTGTGATGTGTGTAAAACACTTAACTTTGTTTAAAAATAATTCATTTTTATATGTAAACCTTTACTCAGTGTATAGCTGTGTTTGTTTATGCATTTATATTATAATGTGTGTGTAAAATCAAATTTAGGACAATTTTTTTTTTCTAGAATCAAACACAAGTTGCAACTGCTCTCCAAGTCTTCCATAACTTACAAGTGCTTCAAGCAAAAATATGTAAAGTAGTAGAACAAGTTAAAAACAGACTGAAGAAAAATGTAAATGAAGCTTTGGACATCAAGGGTTTGATAACAAACCCTGTATCGGCTTCTTCCAGAGGTTAGAATTAAGACCATTTTTCACAAGTTTATTATAAACAGATGCAAATCATATGAGATAAAATTCACCAATATCGTATTAGTAAATGCTACTTAATGTGCAATTATTGAAATGTTTTATAATTTCATGGTTAAAACTATTGGAAACATTTTTGTTAGCAACTGTAAGAACGGGTTGGTACTCAGTAGCTTTAATTTTTTGTTAGACTTCCACTATTTTCTAACATTCTAGGAAATTTGAACTTTGTATGTATTTTGTTGGTTGTTGGCTGGGGTTTGTCTCAGTTTGCATTTCCAGCAGCCTAAAAATTCTAGACCAAAGAAACAGGAACTGACTTGTAAAAAAACAGTAAGGTGTTGCTGTTTCAACAGCTTAAATAATCTTTCATATAAGAAACACTACAAATTAAAGACTAAATACAATCAAATTGTGTATTGGTACTGATTTATTGTTAATCGATATACTGTGATTTTTTTCTATTTGCAATGGTAGTAAGCATGAGTTTTTTTACTATGTTTGGTGGACCTGGTTTTTACTTCAGAAAATGTGTAAAAATGAGACTTCAGAAAAACATAAACATGTAAAATTATTTTTCAAACATTTTTCACTGAGTCTGTTTATAATTGATACAGTTTTCAAGTTGTGTTTTTCTGAAGTCTCATTTCTGCACATCTTCTGAAGTAAAAACCAGGTCCACCAAACATAGTAAAAAAACTCTCATGCTTACCACCATTGCAAATAGATAAAATCGCAGTATATCTATATAAAACTATAATTTTAAATGAAAATCTAAATACCAACAAATACAAAATAAAGGAAGCTGTCTCAATTGAATAAAACAGCCCTACACTAACCCAATACCTTAGGCTACCAAAACACCTTTATTAAGCTGTTAAGTAATCTCTCGTCATATGATATCTTTGTCCCACACTATATTTATTTCTGTGTATATGTACACTGTCTATTACAAATGTACAAAGTTTTGACAAGCCTTTGTCATCATGAGGTACAAAGTTGTTTTCACTTTCACTACCCATTCAAGCTGTATCCAAACTTTATCATCTAAAAAAATGAGTTAATTATCATCAAAAATACACTTCATTTTAAATATTAAATTAACTGTAGTTTTCCTTTGTTAATGTTTTGTAGGCCTGTAAAATTAATGACTAATGTGAGTTCTTTATGGTTAAGAAGAGCATTAGTTAAGTTGTAACTTGCTGGGTTCTAATTACACTATGTAACAAAATTTTTACTTGTTCCTGGGCAGAAAGTGTTATTTTCCAATTGCTTATGCCTAAAGTAAATGGAAAAGACCTATTCTTCTCTTCAAACTTTGCTCTTATGACCTGGGTAATGAAATTTTCAAATTTACCCATTTTCCAGAATATTCTGAGTGGATTCAGTGCTGAGTAACTGTTAGAGAATTTTCTCAAACTTAACAGGAATAAGGTATCTGTCTCTTCCCTTTGCTTGTTTGGTGCAATTCAAAGAGGAATACAACAGCATCAAGACCTTGCTAGAAGCCTTGAAGTATGATGAGTATGGCTGGGAGGTTATTGGAGACCTCAAAATGGCATTCCTGATGGGTCTCCAAGGAGGCTTTACCAAGTTCCCCAGTTATCTTTGCCTTTGGGACAGCAGGGACACTGTAGCTAACTACAACAGAAGCACTGGCCACAACAGAGCAAGTTCTCTGTGGGGAGGCACACTGTCAAGTGTGAGCCACTAGTGGACCTCCAGAAGGTGTTATTCCCACCACTGCACATAAAATTGGGTCTTATGAAACAATTTGTCACAGCTCTTGATAAGGAGTCTGCAGCCTTCAAGTACATTTGAGACTTCTTCATTAGATCACAAATAAAGAAGATCCTGGAGTGCACAGAATTCCCCAAGAAGCTCAGTAGGAAGGAAGAAAAAGCTTGGGGCAGCTTTGTTGCAGTGGTTCGGGGCTTTTTGGGCAATCACAAGGCTAAAAATTATGTGGAACTTGTTGAGGCTCTGGTGAAGAACTATGGCAAAATTAGCTGCAGGATGTCCCTGAAAATCCATATCCTTGACTCTCATCTTGATAAATTCAAGGAGAACATGGGAGCATACTTAGAGAAGCAAGGTGAGCACTTCCACCAAGATGTACTGGACTTTGAACACTGCTACCAAAGAATGTAGAACAAAAACATGATAGGCTCATACCTCAGTAGTATTTGTAGTTGCAAATTGTGAAAAACTACTCACTTCTAAACATTTTTGTCCATTTTTGTATAACTTTAGTATAAATACATGTAAATTTTAATTCATATGTTGTTTTATTCAGACCTTATGTAAATGAAAATGTGCAAATTTGCCCATTTTTACATAGAAAATGGGTTAATTTATAAATTTAATTATCCAGGTCACAAAAGCAAAGTTTGAAGGGAATAATGACCATTATCTGTACTTTTATAACGTAAGCAATTAAGAAATAACACACACTATCCAGCAACAAAATTTGTGTTACATAGCATTAAAGTATTTAGTAAAACACGTGTTGCTACAAGAGCATAGCCTATCGAGTGAATGTTTCCAAAGGTCATCAAAAACTTTCCCTTCAGTTTGGACATTTTATACAATAATGGCATTCTACAGAACATTGTTATGTATACTGTAGTTATGTAAGACTACTAGTTGATTGATATAAAACATGGATAAAAACTGAAGAATTAATATTTACACAAATTCAATTGCTCATGAGCTCTTTTTAATGCTAGTATTTTAATTTTGTAATTTCAAACAGTAAAAAACAAACAAGAAAAACAATCCTACAATTAGGTTTCTCATGCTGCATATCAACTTGTTTTTGAAAATATTTTTAATAAGGTTATTAAAAAAATTAAGCTCATTTTTTGGCATTGCTTAATGGTGCAAAAATAATCAGGCATATAGAAAACACAATGAAATAAAGAGGTGACATTGAAAAACCATGTTTTTTAGTACAAAAAAAGCAAAAGAAAGTGAGTAGGTGGCAAAGAAGACAGGGTTAGTTGGAGAAAGATACTGCAAATAATTAGTACCAATGGAATATAAATAACAGGGAGATGTTCAAAGTATCATGTTTCTGGTTTGCATCATTAAAACTGTATTCTCTGAAACACACAGAAGTGCTCATGTAAATAGTTTTTGAGTTGACTATTTAAAATAAATAAATAAATTGGTTAGTGTGATTCAAAGAATGTTTGAAAATAAGATTAAAACAGCTATTTGAAGGTGTGATAAAGGGTTTGTTTTAATTGCCAAAGGTTTATAACACTCCATTTATGTACTTGGTCATTCTGACTAACCTTTCAGCCATCATGTAATCATGAAGTTATATGTTACTCACCATTTAATTTGGTAAATATATCTTTGTGAAGTTCAAAATGCTTTTAGTTAATATTAGACTTTTTTTTTTACATAAAATAAGATAGTTGAACTAAGTATTTTTACTAAAGGTTTTTGTCTGTGAATTTATGGAGTTAGAATCTGATTGACTAATTTAACTTTTTGTTGACAAATTATTATTTTTAACTAATGCTAATTGCCATATTCTCTTTGCCTATAAGTACTGAATATGGGTGCATTATTTAAAAAGTTTAATTTCACTGCAAATGAACATAAACATGGAATATACATAGTTTTGTAGCCAGTCCCATTGAAACATCTCCATTTCTTCCAGTTTTCCACTGCTACTGGGCATCCTGTAATGAACTGGTTGATGGTTTAAGTTGAGGCAGGGACTGTACCTGGGGTGGAATTTCTGAACTGCTTCCTCAGGCCACTTCTCAAACTGCAGTTGCTCTTCCTCATAATTTCACTGACCTTCCCCTGGTAGTGGAACCATGCACATGCACTCTAGGGGTTTTAACTATGCCTTTTCACTTGGTTGCTTCCAATTTCCTTTGTGTGCTTGGTCTACTTTCTTCACCACTGCCTTCTGAATCTTTTTCTGAGCTTTTATACTCAAAACAGTCATTCCCTGAGTTTGATTCTCACTGAATTATGCATGAAGCCATCTTGGAAAGTTTCTTGACAAAATTCTTTCCTTTTTTTGCATCCCAGAAACAATACTAATCACGTGATCAAGTTCATGAATGTCCAAGATAAATATCTGTGGTTCATGAACATCAAGTGGTAGCTTTGCACTGCATGTAAAGTGTTGCTATCTACTGAATAAAGAGGACATTATTAAAATTCAATTGTAGTTGCAAATGGCACAAAGCCGTAGGATCGACTACAGTTTAATTTGGCAGTGAAAGAATTAAGGTGGTTTTTCATGTTAAGATTAAAAATGCTTTTATCATTTTACAGTTGTCATATTTCATTTGCCTAACTGTTAGCACCTTCTAAATGATTATCAAAAGATTTTTATCAGTGAAACTTTACATTTTATCTGATATTTTCTCTACCTTAACACTGTGTACAGGCTTGTTTCAGTTGACTAACCTTGCAACCACTATAACAAAAACATTGAACAAATCGAAATTCTTTTTTTTTCCTAGAATGACTATATATTCTTACAGACAATTACACACTGTATACTCTTAGATTTAAAGCCAATATAGTTCATAACTCCAAGTGATTTAAGTTTATTGCTTTACTGCCAATATTATTAATATCAGAGCAAGTGATTGCAGTAGGGATTGCTTAAATAGAGAATTAAATTACCAGCATGCTTGATCAAATTACAACATTGTGTTCACATAAATGTGCTTGAGCTATCAAGTATTTTTTCTTATCTAACCTGATAAGTATTTAATTTCTATATTTTAGTTACTTTTATAACAATAATAAAATGTAAAATGCAAGAACTTTTGGATGTTGTGCTCTTCTGCTCTCGAAATCTTAATGAAAGTTAACCTTATTTTTCTATGGGTGTGGTTAGTATTTTACCACATTTTATTTATTTTATAAATGAAACTTAGAACAAAGATATTAACATGCAACAATGTAAAGTGTCCTAAAACTGTTATCATTTTTATGGTTATGTAGTTGAAATTTCATTATTTTCCATGAGGCTCCTACACTCAGACACACTGTTGTCAGCAACATCCGTGACTACTCCATGCTAGTAGAATCTGTGGGAGTGCAATTTCAATATTTTTTAACATACAGAATTTCTTCATAACAGATTCAGGAGTACTCCAGGCTCTGGCATTGTGGTTGGTCATTCAGTTCACATCTTCTCCTCCATTGTCCTCTTGACCTATAGTATTTCCACCCTGACAGATTTGCAGAGGGTGGATATTTGTTCCAGAGCTATCACTTGTCAGTCAAGGGGGTGAAAGAGTTGAACCTGCTCTTCCAGAATTTTATTCCCATTTGTTTGTTGTGCTTGAGAAGACCAGAGATTGATGTCTGATCATTGAGCTTTCTTGTTTCAACCAATTTGTAGATCTTTCCAGATTCACAGTGGAATCTCTTTTCAACCTATATTAGCATTTTTCACTAGATCTGTGAATGACCAAGTTTGTTGCCAATTCCTGTCTTCACATTTTCATAGCAGTGTTTCATGTGCAAAGGTCAGATACTGTAGTTCAGGACTATGCCCTTTGTCACAGCAGCTGCATCCTACATCTTCAGCAGAGTTCTATGAAATTTTTCTCACAACCTTCATTTTTGAGCCTGTACATAAACCAATGTTCTAAGACCGGTTACTTCTGGCAGTATCTTGTTGGTTGGTGGAATGGCACACCCAGATTCTTAAGAATCCACCAGTGATGTCTCATTAATAGAAGCAAAGAAATCCATTCTCCTTCCAACTCAATACATTGTCTATCTGGGTGTGTTTTTCAACACATTTATGTTGGGAGTCAGCTGACTTCCTTTTGGATCCATGCTATGGAAAAGGCTGTCAGGCTGTTACTCACATTTCATTGTTTTGCTGTTGGATGGTTCTTTTTCATTTGGGGTTGTGTGTATCCCTTGAATCTCTTAGAAGTCCTTTGGGACAATCACACATGCCATTTTCAGTGAATTGTGACCTGCAATCACAAGATCATTCAGAAGCGACATCTCATATCTTGACTGATAGTTGGATCAGAACAATGCTACAATAGGTATCCTTATACCACCCTTTATCTTAAGATTTATCTCTTCACAGTTGCCTCACTTCAATAATAAGATGCTTGTATCAATAGTCAATAATTCCAGTGTCTATGGATGACAATGAATTTTCCTTTCACATCAGTATTGTAGGACATCTTGCTGTCCAGTGGGTAATGGCTCAAGGTCTAGCCCTAGTGGATGGAAAATTCCATGGTGGTATATTACATTTCCAGTCAAGAAGGCATGCATTCTCAGGATCTTGGGTTTTAAACTGGACTCATTCTCATCGTATCAGCGGGTCTTCTGTTTTGCTCTAATCGAATTCCCCAAACTGAATGCTTGCTACTTCATGAGATTTTCTGATGGATTTGCTCTCAGTTCAGGATTCTGATGATCGATGCATTCACTACTACTTGGAATTCTCAGCTACAGGTATTTTGGTCACAGTACCTTCTCAAGATGAAATGGGGTTATCCATCAATGCTTTTCTTCCAATTTGTCTGTTACCCAGATTTATGGCTATGGTTCAATCCACTCCTTGCTGAGTACTATTGGCAGCCCAGGATTAGCGCTAACAACCATGGTTTCCTCTTCTTCGGAATTTTCAAGGGTGTCCACCTTTGCTACTTTCCCTTTGGCCATCTATGTTGAAACAACCTTGATCCAACATTTTGAATCTCAGACTTCATGCATGAAAGTTATGTGGTCCTTCATATATCATCATTGTTTCACTTTCACAGTTGCATAGTATTTGTTTCAATCTCTGTAGACCCACAAAGGCCATTTATCAATGGAAATGGCAAACTTATCACCAGTGATGTTTCGTAAGGAAATTGAACCCACTTCACTTAAATGTTCTAACTATATCTCATTTTTTGACCTGGCTCTGTCCACTATCATCTTATATGTAGCAGCTTTATTGACAACTTTTTGGTATTCTAAATATTGGAAATTGAGTCCCCAGCACTATCTGTCCTTCTCAAGTCATTTTGTCCTTTGTTCCAAAAAGCCTTTTCAGTTACCTAACTTTGATATAAAAGTGATATAAATGTTTTGCTTTGACCTTCTTTTCAACCTTTAACCTTGGGTACTATGTATCACTTTCCCATAAAAGTGTATTTTTTGGTGCTGCTGGCCTGTGATCATTGTGGGTCAGAGTTGTTTGCACAACATGTACACAAGATATTTATTGCTTTATTATGTCCTGCTGTAGCCAGATACATTCTGTCTTCCTAAGACTCTGGTAGCTAATAAAGGGAATAAATCTTTCTTACCATTTGCTGACCATTTCTCACTTCTTTAATTCATTGGACCCTAATTATCTGTTATGTCCCATCAGGCCCTGAGTTATGTGGCTCACACTAATTCCTTTCACAGTGCTAGAAATTGATATTTTTACTCATTGGGATTGTTCAGTTTCCCTCAACTAATCACACTTTACTTTAAAGAGGTGGTTTCACAAATTGATCCATGTATCTTATTCTGGACTATCTTTACAGGGGAGGAAACTTCTATGAGTTATGCCTTAACAGCTTTGTTACATTTCCAAATCTTTAGCAGCTCAATTGAATTGCCCTCAGGAGGACATCTTGCAGAATGGTCAATGTTTCCTTAATACTTTCCTCTCACATTATTTACATAGTCTGTGGGTTTTCACCTACCGTTTGTGGCCATTTTAACCATATCTGCTAGATTATTAGGAGGGATGAGTATTTACTTCTCTTGTCTCTCTACTTTCCAGGATCCCTTACCTTTTTTTTTCATTGCATCCCATTCTGTGGTGAGTGTTACCAAGGCAGGTATGCTTCTTTAATTCAGTTCTGCACCAGCAACCACTGTTTCACTATACTTACTACTGATTGCAATAGGCCTTGTAGAAATAAGGTGTTTTGTAAGACCATCAAGAAGCTTACCAGATGATATTACCATATTATACTGGATCACAACTTGTAGGTTATCATCAGTAAACCTAAAGGGGATCCTGCCTGCCTCTACTGATCATCAGATTTGAATAACCTGAAATTGACTTGTTTTAAAAAGTTAAGGAAACTTGACTTGAACCTATTTACTCTTTTCATAGTACTGTTCCTCAGGGCTCTCCAATGTGCAGTACCCCTCAAGTTCTACTATGGGACCTAGTGAGTCCTTCCCACACCAAGTTTACAGTTGTATGGTGGTGAACAGAGGCTTTTCCTTTAGAGTGTTAGAATTAATTCCTCCACTCTTGGAAAAGAGCAAAGTTGGGGTCCTTTGAACAGGTGTTACGAGTGGGCTTCTGGACAGGCTGGTGCTACTCTTTCCAACATCTGGGACAAAACATCAGATTTGATGCTTGTCTCATCTGGTTGGGGTATGCATAGCCCTTTGTTTTGATTAGTATCAGTTCAGTACACTGACCCTTGGTGTGGATTTCTGTATGTGGTGAGGGGACCTCCCAGAGAAGGTTCTGTTCATTCAGTTTACCTTCTCTGAGATCTAAATGTCCATCCACATGTTTATCATGCATAGTGACCTGTGAAGGGGAGGAGAGGATCCTGGTGGTTGAGGGGTCCAACCCTAACACACAACTTTGGTCTTTAATTCCTGTAAATAGGCAGCCTTGGGGTGGCCTGCCTAGGGTCAGTAGGCTGGTCCACTTGGGCTAGGGTCATCCAAGTACCAGTGTTGGATGTTCTCAACAGGTGTTGTGAACACCGCATCTGATGCTGGTGATCGGATATAATGCTTATGAAACCCTGACATTGTAGTGCATCCACTCATAGGGCTCCATGGTGTGTGGGGTCAGTGGACTCTGAAATATTCTTTTTTATTATGCATCCTTCAAATAAAAACTTAAATAAAATAGTTAAAACAGTCCATAGGTAAATGACCATGTCTTGAAGATCCTGAGCAGCAATCTTCAACATCTGTAACACCTCTTACCACATTTTCTTATACTACATTCTCTTTCAGACAAACCTTTAGGGTACCTGTCTTCCTTTTTTCATTCAGAAGGGACTAGAAGGACTTGCTGGCTCTCCAAAGTTAGCAAAAAAGCTTTGCTTTGGTGACATATTGGTGGAAACATCCATATCTCAACACAGTGAACTCCTCTTGCACATAAATGCAATTGGATATATATCTATTCAGGTTATGCCTCATGCAACTTTGAGAAGTTATTGTTGAAAGGGATTTGAAGAACATCCCTGAGTCAGAGATTCTTGCTAGTTTTTCCACCCAAGGAGTTTCTGGCAGTGAGGCGTATCTCCACTCGCAAAGATGGAATTATGATGCTGATGAATGTCCTCATTCTGACATTTATTTTACTGCATTCACCTACCACCATAAAGGCAGGTTATCTTAATTGCAAGGTATGGCCATACATTCCAAACCCTTTCAGATGTTTCCAGTGTCAGTGGTTCCTTGACATCTGCTTGTTACAGTGGCAAGGACCACAAGCCTGTGAGTGTGAAACAAACCCTCATTGCATCAATTGCAATGGCTTTCACCCATCCTACTTTCGTTTTTGCCCTAAATGGTTTGAAGGAAAAAAGTTGCAGCATTTGAAAATGATTGAAAACATCACATGCCCTGAGGCTCAAAAGTTGCTGTTCACCACTTCATCTCAGATGTATGCTGCTGCATTTTATTCCACTGCTACAGTGAGAGTACAGACAGATCTCTCTCTGCCTCCAAAAGAGTCGTTCTGAAACCAAATAAAAATTGTTTTTTGATCTCCATGGCTAAAAAAAAGATGATGAATCAATGTTAACACCCATCTCTGTCCCATACATACATTCCAGCAAACCCCAAGACCCATTTTCTGTGGTTCCTGGTAGAGGCATTTTCTTTTGTATATTTTCTCCCACCCCAAGATGCAAGATGATCATTCATTTACGTCATCAGTTGCTGGAATCCATTTCCAACAACAAAGACCTGCCTAATCGACCCAAAGCAGGATCCATGGAGTTGACAGACCTCCCTCAAATAAAGACAAAGAAAAAAGATGTGGTCATAAACAGGAGGGCTCTCTACCCAATTTGCCTACACATATAAAAGTGGCCACCTTGATACAATGGAACTGTCAAGGTTTATGTTCTAATCTGGATGACATCAAAGCTCTGATTGCTTCCTACCATCCTGTATGTCTTTCCTTGTAGGAAACATTTCTGAAACCTGCCAATATAGTCACCTTTTGGCACTTTTTTTGTACAGAAATGACAGGCTGTGTGGTGGATGAGTGCATGGAGGGGTGGTACAGTTGGTTGATCAACATGTTCCCATGCTGTCTTTGCCACTCAACACACCTTTGGAGGCCATAACTATCTTGGTTCCTTGGGTTGTACCATCACTGTTTGTTCTTTCTACCTGTTGCCTGGAGAGAACTATGATCAATCAGCCCTTGATGCTATCATTGAACAGTTGCTGTTTCCCTTTTTAATCCTAAGGGACTTTAATGGACATCATCCCCTTTGGGGAAGAGCTGATATTGATGGGAGGGATCACTCTGTAGAGCATATGCTCTCTGATCATAACCTTTCTCTTTTCAGTCATGGTTCTTATACTTATTTTCATGCAACTAATCAGTCCATTACTGATATTGATCTGTAAATATGCTCCCCTTCTCTCTTCTCCCACTTTTCATGCAGGGTTGACAATAATCCACAAGGCAGTTATCATTTTCCTATAATTTTGAGAGAGACTGGCCATTGTTAATGCCATCTGACCTGCATGCCCTGGTGGAAGCTGGATCAAGAAAACTGGCCCTCTGTTCTCGCAGAACTTGATCGTGCCATCGTCTGTAAGCCATCGGTAGACA
Source organism: Tachypleus tridentatus (assembly GCF_004210375.1). NCBI lineage: Eukaryota > Metazoa > Arthropoda > Merostomata > Xiphosura > Limulidae > Tachypleus > Tachypleus tridentatus. The sequence continues at coordinate 92,162,514 of NC_134830.1, forward strand.
GCTGTGTGGCAGCAGTAACTGACTGTATTATTCAGGCAGCTGCTCAATGTATTCCTAAAACCTCGACACATTTTCTATGATATCCTTGTCCGTGGTGGAATCCTGCCTGCCACATGGCATGGAAGACTCAAAAAAATGGGCTTGGGATACATTACATAGGTATCCCACACTCTTGCACTACATCACTTTCCAGCAGGCCCATGCACATGCTTGGTGAGTAAGACGTCAATGCCAGAAGGACTTTTGGATTAAGTTCACAACCAGCATATTTTCTACCACCCATTCCAAACTCATATGGGACAAGATTCTAAAGGTCAGTGGGCAATATAATTCTGTCCCCCTCACAATTTTGCTCTCTGATGGCCAGAAAGTAGCTGATACTTTAAGCATTGCCTATACTTTAAGTATCTAGCACTTTTGCTTCATCCTCCATCTTCATGGCCATCAAGACTCAGGCAGAGCAGTCACCTTTTTGCTTTCAAGCTGATTGTCTCTGTGATGATAATCGTCCCTTTACACTGGTGGAACTCAAACTGGTCCTTCATCGGTCTGGCAGACATAGGTCAGACCTGATGATGTACACAACAAAATGCTGCTCCATCTACCTCCTGTTCTCTTGCTATTCTTCTGTGTTTTTTTTTAACTAGACCTGGCAGGAGAAAGTTTTTCCTAATGCCTGGTGCCAATCTATTGTCCTATCTTTCTCTAAGCCTGGTAAGGATCCCAAGATTCCTTCAAACTACCATCCAATTCCTTTGATGAGCTGTCTCTGTAAGACCTTAGAGAGGATGGTTAATGCTCATCTTCTTTGGTTCCTCAAATCAAACAAGCTCCTTTCACCCACCCGATGTGAGTTCTGATGACATGGACCACTTGATTCAATTTGAAACATCAATCAGAGAAATCTTTTTCAAATGACAATATCTTGTTTCAATATTCTTTGACATTGAGAAGGCTTGTGAAACAACGTGGAGGTATGGTATTTTACAAATCTTCCATTTATATGGGTGACATGAACATTTGCCCATTTTTATTGAAATTTTTTAATGAACAGGCGATTCCAAGTTCATGTGGGATCAACACTTTCTCGTTCTTTACTTCAGCTGCAGATTGTCCTTAATTGTTTTCGGAAGTGGACCACAGCAAATGGTTTGCACTTCTCTCTCTCTTTAAACCATTTGCATGCACTTTTGCTGCCAACAGGGTATTCACCCTGATCCTGAACTCCAAATTGGTGAAGTTGTACTGCTTGTGGTCCCTTAAACAAAGCTCTTGGGACTTATCTTTGACTGTAAGCTGACCTTTATACCACACATCAAGTAGCTATGGGTCAAATGTACAAGAGCACTGAACATCCTCCATATCCTCTCTTCCACCAGTTGGGGAATGAATCAATGTTTTATGCTAAAGATAAACTGTGCTCTTATTTGATTGACACCAGATTGTGAATCACTGATCTATGGCTCTGCTTGGACATCAACCCTAAAGATGCTGGACTTCATTCATCATCAGAGACTTCAGCTCTGCATCATGGCTTTCTGCACTTCCCCAGTTCAGAGCTTATACACAGAGTCTCTTTAACCTCCTTTCCATCCCTGCTGTTTGCAGCTATCTTTACTCTATGCTTGAAAGTTACTTCCTTACAAGAGCATCCCACCTGGGATTGTGATTTCTTTCCATGCTTTTTCAGAACAGACAATCTGTCATTGCTTCTTTTAGCCCTTACATCCAGGGAAGTTGGATGAATTGGGCCTGTTCTTGGATAACATTGCTGTATTTATTGGTCAGCTCATCTCACCATGGCTTATTACAGCCCCCAAATGTGACCTATCTTTATATTGCTTTACTTTCTGAAAATGGCCGTAATGTCAAATAACTCGAAACCTGGACTGAAAAGTCCAACTTCAGGTGACCAAGGGTGGTTTTTGAACTCACCTGTTAGTCTTCCTGGCAAGTTATGATAATTACAGTTATGCTACAGAAAGCCCTTTACAACTTGTATTACTGTAGTTTTTCTCTTACTGCTGTAGACTATATGTAAAAATTAAATTTAATGTTATTTATGTTTTTAATTCAAAAATTAAACTTTGCCTTAATTTCCTTTTATGAATTTTAATAATTTTAACTTTCTACCAAATTTTTGGTGCAGATAGCCTTGTTGCTTTGTGCCATGAAACACCAAACCAACCAACCACAACCAGTACACTGTTAAAAGTGTCTACTGTTTTCTCATAATTTTGTACGTGGATCCTTAGTTGATCACAATTTGTTCCATGTCCTTCACTTAATTTCATGAACAAGTGAAAGGCTTCTTTCCCACATGGTTGGAGAGTGTGGATGAATGTTCATAATTTAGGACTCAAGGAGTTCTGTTATTTTGCTTGAGTAAGGCATTAGCAATCCTGTTATTCAGAACACAGGGTGCTGCTTTTTGGACTTCTTTAGGTTTAGAAAAATGCTTATCTGCTTTGATTTCTTACTTTCTCATCATGATTTAGGTGGTTTGGAACTCATCACTCTGTGGTTACAGGTTAGTGTCCAATCAGTACATAAATGTTGTTGCCCAATTGCTTTTGCCACCAGTGTGAGATATATGAACCAAGACCTCTTAGTTCCAACTCTTGGTTACTTAACCTTGGCTATCTGTTTGGGGCTGGCCTATAGTGATAATTGCATATGTACAGTTCCACTCTTGATACAGAAACTGAGCATGCCTGTTCTGGATGTAATGTATGTTTTTGAAGTTAACATTTTCCTAAATTGAAAATGTATTTCCATTAATACTTACCTGACATTCTTCTTCCCCCTTAAGAACTGGTGTTAAAGACTGGGATAAAGTCGGTCTAAAAAAAACGTTATTTGAAGGATATGCTCATTTACATTACCAGAATAGAGGGCGCACTGATATAGGTGGAGCATGTCGCAAGACAAATATTGCCAAGAATAGTTGAATAGGATATAAAAGACTAGAAGAAGTGAGAAAAAATTAGACCAATACTTAAATGAGAAAAAGGAGAAACCCTATAATGGCTGTAAGTGTTAGCAGAGGTAAGTATTATCGAAAATACATTTTCAATAGGAAAATGTTTACTGTTTAGGATAGACAAGGTAAAATAAAGAATAATAATTTTTCATAGGGTGTGCTCACGAGTAGTACATGTGTTGTGTTATACAGTACTGTAACACAAGTTTCACATTTACCACATGACTTACAACTTGTGTGGTGGGTGTATTAGTTAGACATGGTTGAAAAACAGTAAAACTATAACATTTAAATATAAATGGATGGTACGTGTTTAAAACTATTTAGGATAAACAACTGTAGTTTCATGTTACAATTTGAATTCATTTTAGAAAGAAAAAAGGGTATATTAGATTTATTTCAAATTTTAATTTAGTGGTTATGAGGTTAGTCAAATTAGCCAACCTTGTATAGAGATAGGATGGAGAAAATAACAGATAATATGTGAAGTTTTACTGAGAGAAACATTTGAAATTTATTTAGGAGGTTTTAGAAATTATAAAAATGAAATATGAAGTTTTTGGGAGGAAGAAACGTATTTTTAATCTTACCATGAAAATCATTTTGCACTCAGACTAGTGTAAAAAAAAAAAAAAGATTCCATCTATTCATGGACAAATCTTTAGTAAAAACACTTCATTAAAATATTTTATTTTTGTGAAAATACTTGAAAATACGTTTATTGAAAGTCAGCCAAATCCTGTAATGATACATATACTATATTAAAAGTTATAAAATAGAAATTATAATTAATACAAAATGGTTATTATTTCTGTCAGTTAACTGATCTTGTGATGAGAGTTAATTTAATAAAAACTAGCTTATGCATACTTTAAGATTTATATACAATGGATCATAATATCAAAAGAAGTATGAATTTAAAAATCATATCAATGTTCAAGTTAGCTTACCTTACATCTTTTTATAATGTGCCTTATATATGAACAATATTAAAAACACATTCTCCAGGTGGTCCAGGTAGAGCTGCAATGCCAACATTGGGAAATGTAGGAGTGTTCAGGAAAACACTGTGGTCCAACATGGAGAGATTGATGGATCAGATTTATGTCGCCTGTAGTCAGGTCTGAGTAGAATTTGATATACAAGTTTATTCTTTAACCAATATACTTTTGAGATGAAAGTGTATTACCCTTTAGATTATAATTTACTTTAAATATGACTTTTGCATACTCTATATTAAAAGTTAATACTGAATATTAATTTTTTAACCATGTACACTAATTTTAACTTTAAAATTTATTTCTAAGTACTGCTTTCATTTTGTGAACTGTATACTGAAGTTAACTGTTACTTCCAAAGTATCATGTTCCAGCTCTCATGTTATCGCTGAAGGTACTTGTTCTATCATCAATTGTTATTAGTCTGGTGGCCATGATTGTATATTATTGCCTTATATTGCAGTTTCTTTTACATGGATGTTTAACAAAGGGTGGTGAAATCAGTATTATTAAACTGTACATTTTGACAAGATTTTATCAAAGTTCTTTACCTAAGTGTGTTACTTACAAGATTATCTTACTGAAGTTCGCTACTATTAAAAATCATTGGAGTTGCATCAGGACGAATTTGCAGTACAGTATTTGTAGTCAAATGAGATTGCTATGATTCAACCATTTTATTTGTGGAAACAGCCATTAAGTTTGGGAATTACATGGAAGTTTATTATCCTTTTGAATTTCATATTTACATTTATTACCTTGTCAACACTGCCGAGGAGGTATATTCACATTCACAACAACAAACGTTTTTTTTTAACCAAGAAGTTTTCTTTTCTAACTATATATATATCACTCACTTTGAGGATGAGGGTGTTTTATACCTGATTAACTTAAGGTAGGTTTTGAAGCTCATATTATTCAAAATACACTGTTGCTTGAGTTTTTGGACTTCTTTAGAGATCACTGAAATTTCTCTTCTTCAGTGTATTGTTTTTTAGTCCTAAGTAGTGTAGCAGACTTGCAGTACAAATATCCTTCCTCATAAAAGTCAGGTAGGATAGTTTTATTGAATTATCAAAATTTACTGTAAAGCAAATGTAGACGTGTATGTTGTCTATGGCACCACGACTCGTATTTATGGCAACATATGGCTGCATGAGCATATATAAATAGTTCTTATGAAATGTGATAAACTTTGCTTGAGCTATCAGATTTATGAACACTTAAGTTAACTCTATAACTGTTGGAGCAGAGTGCATTTCTTATGTATGTAATTTTCATATCTTATTACAGCATTTTCTTATACAGTCTCAAAGCCACTAAAACAGTTTGTTTGTAATTTTACAATTGAATTTTTTTCTTTTGTGACATCATGCTAATTACTTATCCAATATCAACTAAAAATTTATTGCAGTTCACTTTTTGCCTTACTGCTCTTATTAACTTAATTTTGGTATATGTAGATGCAGTGCACTCTTTGCAAACATCTAGTATTAAAACGTATTTAAAATAAAACTCGGGACTTATTCAACATTAACTGCTTCAATTTTTCTGCCCCTTGGTGTTGATTCATGTAAGTGCTGAGGGGACCTCCCAGGGAAGATTCTGTTCTTTCAGTTTACCTCCTAAGGATCTAAATATCCACTCGCGTGTTTGCTGTGCATGGTGACCCATGAAAGAGAGGAGAGGATCCTAGTGGTTGAGGGGTCCAACCCTAACACACCACTTTGGCCTTGAATTCCTGTAGATGGGTAACCCCCCTTGGGCCAATTGGCTGATCCACTTGGGCTAGGGTCAACCAAGTACCAGTGTTGGATGTTCTTAACAGCTGTTGTGGACACTGTATTTGATGCTGATGTTTGGGTATAGTGCTCACGAAACCCTACCATTGCTGCAGTATTCTAATTTGGCATTGTAGTGCATCCCCTCATAGGGCTTCATGGTGGATGGGGTCAGTTTGCATTGAAATATTTCTTTCTTTATTGCAAATTCTGCAAATAAAAACTTAAAAAATAGTCCATACATAAAACCACATCCAGAAGAATCTGAACAGCAATCTTCAACATCTGTAACACCTGTACCTCATTTTCTTATACTACATTCTCTTTCAGACAAATCTTTAGAACAGATGTCTCCCTTTTTCATTCAAAAGGGACTAGAGACACTTGCTGGCTCTTTAAAGTCAGTAAAAAATTTTGCTCTGGTGATATGTAGGTGGAAACATTTACATCTCAACACAGTGAACTTCTCTTGCATTCAAAGGCCATTGGGGATATACCTATTGAGGTTACACCCCATGCTACTTGAATTCATCATGAGGAGTTATTTTTGAGAGGGATTTGAAGAAAATCTCTGAGTTAGAGATTCTCACTGGTTTCTCCACCCAAAGAGTTTCTGCAGTGAGGTGTATCTCCACTCGCAAAGATGGAGTTACATTGCCAACCAATATCCTTGTTCTTATATTTACATAACCATGTTCACCTGCCATCATCAAGGAAGGTTTATCTTAATTGCAGGGTAAGGTTGTACATTCCAAACCCTTTTCAATGTTTCCAGTGTCAGAGGTTCGTTCACTGAAAGACGACATGTGCTCATTGTGGTGGCAAGGAACATGATGCCTATGAGTGTGAAACAGACCCACATTGTGTCAATTGCAATAGCTCTTACCCATCCCATTTTCATTCTTTCCCTAAATGGTTGGAAGAAAAAGACATGCAGCGTTTGAAAACGATTCATAACATTACCTATCCTAAGGCTCGAAAATTGCTGTCTACCACTTCATCTCAGACATATGCTGCTGCACTTCATTTCACAACTACAGTGGGAGTGCAGACAGATCTCTCTGTGCTCCAAGAGAACTTTTCTCAAAACAAATAAAAAGCCTTTAATTTCTCTCTCTCTAAAACCGTTTGCATGCACTTTTGCACCAACGGGGTATTCACCCTGGTCATGAACTCTGTATCAGTGAAGTTGCACTGCCTGTGGTCCCTGAGACCACAGTTCTTGGGGCTTATCTTTAACCGTAAGCTGACCTTTATTCCACACATTAAGCAGCTACGGGTCAAATGTACAAAAGCACTGAACATCCCCCGTGTCCTCTCTACCACCACTTGGGGAGTGGATCGATGTTCTATGATAGATATATCATGCTCTTATTCGATCAAAACTTGACTATGGATCACTAGTATATGGCTCTGCCAGACCTTTGCTGGACCCCCGTTCATCATCAAGGACTTCGTCTCTGCACTGGGGTTTTCTGCCCTTTCCCAGTTCAGAGCTTATACATAGTCTCATGAACCTTTTTTGCACCTCCGCCGTTTGCAACTGACTTTACTGTATGTATCGAAACTTTGTTCCATATCAAAGCATCCCACCTGAGGTTGTGTTTTTCTTACTCAGTGTTATTGGTGATGGTAACACTGTCCATTTTGGTAAAGTTTTAAATTTTTTAAAGGGTATTAATCTTTTTAATGCTATTTAAGTTTTTAATTTATACATTAGACCTTTTTTAATGTGATTCCCTTTTAAGAATCAAAGTACATCTAGTTTGATTTGAAAATATAAAATGGCTGTAACATCAAATAACTCAAAACTAGGACTGAAAAGGTCAACTTCAGGTGACTAATGTTGCTGTTTGAACTACCTGTTAGTCATCCTGGTGAGTTATAATAATTAAAATCTTGCTACAAGTCTTGAAACTTTTGTTACTTTACTTTCTGAAAATGACCATAACGTCAAATAACTCAGAACCAGGACTGGAAAGGTCAACTTCAGGTGACTAATAGTAGTTTCTGAACATACCTGTTAGTTTTCTGTCTGGTTATGATAATTACAATTATGCTACAGAAAGTCCTTTACAACTTGTATTTCTGTAGTTTTTCTCTTTGTCCTGTAGACTAGATGTAAAAATTGGATTTAGTGCTATTTATGTTTTTAATTCAAAAACTAAAGTTTGTTTTGTTTTACTTTAATTTCCTATTATGAATTTTACTAATTTTACTTTATTTTTAATTTTTTACAAGATGTTTGGTACCTATATCCAAGTTGCTTTGTGTCATAAATCACCAAACCAACAAACCAATCAATATTTCTGGTATAATAGGGAAAGAAAGTTGTTATGTTAGTGACAGCATAGTTGATCCTGTTTTACAGGGATATCCAGTTAGAGACATAAAGTCCTGAAATTTGTTATAAACCTTCTGTGAATGAAATGTATTTCCAGTAATTGTATTATCTACAGAACATACGAGGTCTGTTCAAAAAATATGCGGACTGTTTGAATTGCACAGCTCCAGTTGGTTCCAGGGGAATCCGCTTGGTGTTGCTAGGTTTGCACAGATCAGCTGATTACGACTCCATTTCCCAATTGCAGATATCTTCATTTGTGTATTAGCTACGCGGTTTTAAGTGAAGTGCGATTTTTTCGTTTGGCAGATTTCAGAATGAATGACCTGAAGGAGCAACGACTTGCTGTGAAATTTTGTGTTAAACTTGGAAAATTTATAACTGAAACTTTTGCTATGCTTAACACGGCTTATGGTGATGTTGCTATGAAGCATACGGCATGTTTCAAGTGGCATGAACGTTTTAAGGATGGTCGACAGTCCATTGAAGATGATGAGTGTCCTGGACATCATTCCACGTCAACTGATGACCCACACATCGACAAAATCAACACCCTGGTGCAGGCAAATCGACATCTGACTGTCAGGGAGCTTGCTGAAGAGTGTGGGATATCAGTTGGATCTGGTTATGAGATTTTGACCGAAAAATTGAAGATGCACCACGTTGCTGCAAAATTTGTGCCACACCTGATGACGGACAAACAAAAAGCCCATCGCGTCCAGGTATGTCAGGAACTGCTTGATCGTTCAGAAGAAGATGAAAACTTCTTGTCAAGGATCATAACAGGTGATAAATCATGGGTTTATGGTTATGACATTGAAAGGAAGGTCCAATCGTCCCAGTGGATGGGTGAAACATCCCCCAGACCCAAAAAAAGCTCGCCAAGTTCGATCCAAGGTCAAGGTGATGCTGACAGTTTTCTTCGATGCTAAGGGTGTTATTCACCAAGAGTACCTTTTCGAAGGCTCCACAGTGAACCAGACTTACTACATTGAAGTTCTGAAACGTCTGAGGGACGCCATCCGTCGCAAAAGGCCAGAAATGTGAAGGAGTGGTGACTGGTTTCTCCATCACGACAACGCTCCAGCCCATTCAGCCTCATTACATTAAGATCATAAATGCTTTTGTTAATTTCCTTACCATAACTGTGTATGTATTTGTACAATTTGACTGCTTCATACCACTATAAAAAATAATATGAAATATATCTGCACTATCCTTGTTTTTTTCTTGCTAGAATGGCTGTAAATTTTAATAGGAAATTACAATTGTTCCTAAATAAATTCAAGTTCATAACAGTATATATCTACTCTTTGAACAGTGTCTCTAACTAGTCATCCTACCACACATATAGTAAATTATTTGGGAAACATAACTCATATTATTTAGTAAGATAATGTAATGCATGATCTGCTTGGAACCATAGCTGGCAAGTGTTTCTATTGTTATTATTTTTCATTATGTTAGCTAATATGCCTATATCTGACCTAAAAAGTTTATAACTTTTACATTTTAGTCACTTTTATTGTAATAATAAATAAAAATACACATGAAAACCAAAAAATATAATACTTCCTTGAGCCTTGTTTTTTTGCTGTTGACTGTTGATGAAACTTAAATCTACTATTTTTATACTAATGGTGCTGTTACACAAAATAATTTTTCTTGATTTAAATAATTATACAGAGTAATAACATGTATAAAGTAAATAATGTCCTGCAAGTCATAATTTTTCTAGCTTTCTGCCTATGTGATAAGAACTTTTAAAAATTCAGCTAAGCTTGTCAGTGCGATTTCTATGAGAGTAAAGTTTCAAATCGGATGTGAAATAGAAAGTCCTCTGTATAGAAAATAACATTATCTGATTTGGTAAGTTTACTTTCTTCTGGTTATATACAATGTGGTATTAAATATTAGAGAGAACCATTGGAAATTTGTGTAAGATGGATGTGACAGGTGTGCATGGCAAGTGAGTTTTGTTTTCTAGTTTCTGTCTTGTGCTTAAAGGAGTGTAAATACGTTAAAGAAAAAGGAAGACTTAGAGAACAAATGTCACAATTCTTATACTAGGGGAGACTGAAGATTTTTAAAAATATTTCCTTATAATAATTTAAAAACTTATAACTCGTATAATTTGATTAACTAATCATGTTGTAATATCAAGTTTATTCATAATCAATGACAATAAAGTAATTTAATTAATAGATGGCAACTGGTTTTGCCAGTATATGAGACCTTACAATCTTTATGTCTGTAAATGTATACAAGCTAAGAACAGAGAAATTGTGAGATGGTCTTTAGTACAGAAAAACTCTTGTATGTGGGATATATATTGAGAATTTCCATGAAAACCAAAATTAAGTAACACCTGTTTCCTTTACATACCAACATGGTTTAATTCAATTTTGAATATATTTTTTTTAAAAATGTTATATGTATACTTTTAACTTGTTTGTGACGAGAATGTTAATACAAAGGAGGTGGTAAGCAAAATATTTTAAGACATCTACTTCCTCAACACATCATCAGTTTTGTGTTTCATTTTACAATTAAAAATTAAAGGTTGGTTTTATTTAATATTATAACATACAGGTACAACACTTGCAGAAAGTTTTGGCTAAAAAACGAGATCCAGTGAGCCATGTTTGTTTTCTTGATGAATTTTCCAAGGTAAGAGACAAATCTCTTAACTTTATAAAGTGCTGTAAAACACATTAAGAGTTTTAACACATCCCTCAGGAGCTAAGGGGTGTATTTACACTATACTCTGTTGAATATTTAAAGTAAGTTCAATCCAGAAATTTTCAAATGGTGGTTTTAGATATATCAAGACTACTTTGAGATAAATTTTTGTTTTTTAATTGATAAATTTTGAAATATCCATACCAGCTAATACTAAAGGCTACCTGTTGAGAGTAAATTCAGTATATATCAATAAAGTCACATTCTTATCATCATGAATTAATAAATTACCAACATTTACTGCTTCTGCTATCACCTTTTGATGTTTAGCTTTTTACTGAGATGTGAACGATTTCACCTGCAATTCAGTAGGGAAAATTAAAGCATCACAATAGTCAGCAGTAGGATGAGCAGAGAGGAACAACTTGAAAGCAGCTGCAAGTGTAATATTATACTTTGCATGTGGCAATTATCTACCAATGAATTCTAAATGGTTCTTGAATACTTTGTGTATCATTTATAGACTTCATACTTCTTGTACTTGGTCGTTTAGCTTGTGATAAGCTGGTTGATTTTAGTCACCTTACCACTTTACCCTTATCAGCTCCAATGCTAAAAAAGTGTGAAAATATAGTTGGTATTGATTACTTGATGCTTGTACAGTAATTTTCAGACATGATAAAAAGAAAATTGAAAGAACAAATATAAGTAATATTAAAAAAAATTCTCTATTATTGGAGCAAATTTAAAAATTGTAGGTGGTAATCTTTATTTATTGTATAAGAAGATTTAAATTTTGTTTGATACAACTTTTAAAATATAATTTACTTTTTACTCTTTAGCCTTGTGACAGCATTAATAATTTGAAGATGTGATGTTTTATAGTGCTGTATGATTTCATGGAATGAAAAATAAAGTATTTACAATACTTTAACTTTTGTAACTAAGCATTTTACATCAATTCATATAATGTTCTTAAATTACTAAAAACCCATAAATTCAAACCAGTGTTATAACCTTTTTCTTCTGATGTTTTATCATTTAAAATCAAAGGTATTCAACTTAGGCAAGGATAGATAATGACATTGATGGGTATTTTGGAAAAACTCTAAGGTCAGTAAATCAAAGAATATTAATTCTTTCAGCATGAACTGACCTTATAATTATTTTGTGCTTGTTATAGTTTTCATGCTATAACTTTTAAATTAGTAAGTATATTTTTTCAAACTTTTGCAGATCATCAGAAAATATTAGAAGGCTTTTGTATGAAAAATATCTAACTTTTTTCATTAGGTGTTAAGATTTCTTTTTCTTGTACCTTTTTCGTTTTGAATGTTGGCTATTCAACATGCAAAGTAATTTTAAGATTAAAATACTTTTATAATTTCAGAAAAATTGGAAATTTCACATGCAAAATTTCTAATCTTCAAATAATTAACAAATGTTTTATAAAGAAAAAAACTTATTTTCACTATCAAATCTGTAGAGGTTTGATTGATTTGACTAACCACATGATAAAAATTAAGAAATATGAATAATGTATTTTATTTGTTTGTTTGTTTTAGAATGACTGCAAATTATAACACAAAAACATGTATGTTTAATCTAAATAGATTAAATTGCATAAAATTATACATTATATATATTTATTAGCTTTATTATATTGACTTTTCAGTCATACCTAGCTAACATTACAGAAGTTGCAATGCCAATGGTGCATGTGCATTAAGGTTACTGTATCCAACAATATAAAACTCACCTTTACATAGTGAGCCATCTTGGCTGTGTTTTATTGAACTGGTATTTTGTAAAATATAGTCACATTTCAGTTATAATACATCATGTTCAAATATACATTATTGCTATTCACAAATAAGTTCTTAAATTTCAGCTAATTTTCATAAATCATAGAATAGTAAATAAAAATATATATGAAATAATTATCCCTTTTGGCTATGAACTTTACATTTGTTTGCTTTACATAGGTTGCTAAGCTTTATAAAGTTGAAAGTTTTACATGAGGAAGATGCAAGATAAATTTTTTGAAGGTTTTAAATATATGCATTTTGAAATAACAAAAAATCATACATTATTATATCAGTACCACAGAATTCCACTATAATTTATCAAGCTTAATAACTAAACTGTAGTGGGGTCTAGTAAATATAAAATTTCAAACTTACTGGAAATCAGTTGTCTTGGTTTTTGCAGTTTGCAGGCAATGGTGCTAGGTGCACAACAAATTTACATAATTCATATTAAATAGAATTATTAATTATACAAGCTTTAATCCACATTGATAGGGTTAACTAAGCTTATCACTATATCAAAGAGGAGCATACCAAAATCTTGAAAAATAAATAAAGGAAGTGTAACTGGTAATATATGTTAAAACAGTTTTATTTAGCCAAAAAAAAAAACATATTTCAGTGCCACAGGAGGGATATCTTTTTTTGTCAGTATTACTTACTGTAATTCTGCATTTATCATTTGCATATTCATGAAATTTGAGGAGATTTTAGTTAATGTTAGTCTGTTGTGTACAGAAATTTCATTTTTTAATAAAGTATTTTAAAGATTTATTTGTGAGCTTTATTGAATCAGTTTGAGTGAAATGTGATTTTCAGTTTGTTAATTTTCTGATGATATTTGTTCTGTCTGGTTAGTAAGGTCCTTTCTTAGTATCTTGTAGTAACTGTATGCATTTTTTTATAATTTGTGTAAAATGGTTTTTGTAACTATTTTGGTTCTTTTGCCTTTTAAAAAGAATCTCAGTAAATGAACCTTTTTTCTATGTTTTTAAGTGTAACCATTTTTCTTTATCTGTTATTGATCAAATTCTGGTGTAATGTAGGTTTATAATCAGAATTTGTCTCCAGCTGTAATTGAAAAGTTTTTGGAAACATCTTAATTAGAATTCTGAAATTTAGATTAGGGAAAGAAGATTGTTAACTGTTATTTTGTTTGAGGTTTTCTTTGTCAGACATCACTTTTAATGTTTCATAACAGAATGCTGAAACTTATTTAGGTCTTCTGAAGTCATATTAGTAAAAATGTTTTTCAGTTGTTGTTTATGTGCATTTTTTTAAATGCTTTCATGTATGGATTGTCATGATCAGTGTGATAAAATTTTGTAAGGTGTTATTAATTTGATGAGATTGGATGAAAAGCTGGAATTTTAAGTTTAGACACTGAAGTCTGAAGTATGACTTGAACTATGTGTATCCTATCACAAAGGTTAGGAAAGTATTTTATTGTTTAATATATGGTTTGTAAGATTTATAATGCAGCTCTTCTTGGAGTTCTCTCTTTGTTCAAGTTTGATGTGGAATTCATCTTTGTTATAATCTTTATTCACATTAGAAGCCCAGTCTTAGAGCTCAGACTTGTGATTTCATCTGTCTTGTTCATTGCTTTTAGACTGATATCCAAATCTGGATGAAGTCATGCTCTTGTTTGCAGTTGAGGATAGATTGGTGAATTTTATTCTAGTCTCTTATTTTTGAATGATAAGCATATGCGCTAAAAAATTTGAAATCAATGTTATGTACATTCCTTATAAGAAAAGCACTGTGTGTGTGCATGTAGTAAGTTTATCATGCTAATTGTTCATAGTCTAGCCTCTCGAAAGACAATCCTAATTTTGAGATAGTGATTCAGTTAGTTTCCACTCTCAGTTCATAAAATCCAACACTTCTTTGTTATTCTTTCTTGATCCTATATGTGCCTTTGTAACGAAATTTTGGGCCTCATGCATTTCATATTTTTGAAAAGAAAGTTGTATATTTCATTACTGTGACAATAACTTTTTAAAAAGGTTTACAACACCACTCATAATTCCTAAAGTGTGTGTCATCAGTTATGCAGTAAACTCTGAAAAACTTCTGTGTGCTATTACATTTGTTATAACGTGAGCCATACTCTTTATGTAGACTCCCAGTTTTTCCCTTCAATGATATATATTTTTCATAAATGTGAATAACAAAGTTTATTTTCTATTTTTATATATTGAAAAGAATGAGGAGAGAAACATCATGGTTTATTTTTGGAGTATCGTGACAAATATTCTTACAGAATGTTTCTCTAAAACTGCTCAAGGTAAAAATGCTTGTTATAGTACTGTTTTATAAAATGTTTTTAATGTACCATAAATTAATTATCCCAATAAAGAGATTATCCAGTTGAATATTTGAAATACAGCCTTGTAGATTCTGCTATACCATTTTTTATTTTACATTATTTATAAAAGAAATAAAAGTCTTGTTACTTTTGTTTGTTATTTACACAGATATATGAAAAGTTAAAAAAAAATTACTATATTATTGTCATTTACATACTATTGAATAATCAAAACTTAGATTATTTAAGATAGGGGATCATTTAATATAAATATGCAAGTAAAATAAACATACTATTTTAAGAGTGGATTGAAAAGATTAAAGAAACATACAGATAAAAAATCAAACAGAAATATACCAATTTTAAAGAATTATAATTAGTTTGTGACACAATTTGTAATAAATACTTTGTTATAAAAGTGAGAAAACACTGAAGGTCTTTATGACAACCAATGCATTCTTAAACTCCTTTCTGTACATATCACAAAGTGTTACTGAGTTTCTTTCAAAATTTAATCAAATACTTTAATATCGATGTGATTTTAATGTAATTAGTATTATCATACCAAAATTTATATTATCCAAGTTTTATTTTTTATTTCAAAAGAAACCTTTAAAACAATAATTAAAACTTCTATTTTTTGTCACTTGAAAAGATCATGGTTAAAAACCTTTTTGTTTCTTCCCTTTCAGCTCTATGGTATGTAATGTAGATTTTTTGTGCAGATAATCAAAGTACACACATATAGCTTGTGTGTCACTAGCATGAATCAAAGTTTAAGAACAGGGATCAAAGATAAACATTGTAAAAAATCTCTAGTTTAAGATGAACAACAGCTTTAACTTGAATCCACTGCTTATAAGCAATACAAAAGAGCTGATTTAACACTATAATTTCTTAAGGTTGTTGTGTAACTATCAATGTATATATATTTACAGTTGAAGGTGAACTGTTGCTAAATCCATTGTTGATGATTGGTTTGCCTAGTACATAGCTATTTTGTCTCACATTGTACATATTACTTCAATAGACAGTTAAATTGCATTTAGGTTATACTTTTATTTATTAGTTAATTGTGCATTATTTGTTTTAAAATTCATACTTGAAAGTATTAATGATTTTTAAAATATTTCTAATCTTTGCCTTGCTTCTTAAGGGTTAGAAAAATAAACGAGTACTAAAAATTTTTGCATAGGCTAAAAATGTCTGACAATCCCATATCACAAGAAGGAACCCATTCATTTGTTCTGACTTACATAATCAAAGATAAAGAATGACAGAGGAAAATGAAACTTTAAAAATAAGCAATAAGTGAAAAGGTTACTACATGAAATGTCTCATATAACCCAAAGAAGGTATTTTGAAGTTATTCAATAAAGAGGTAAAACATATTACATATTTTCATTTCTTAAATTGAAATGTTAATTATAAAAGACAAAGCAGAAAATAAAATATAAACATTTACTGTAAAATATTAATTTAGACAGATCTACAGATTTTGCAGTTGAATTGTGAAATCTTTAAGATCAAAATATTTTTATACACAATATGAAAATCACATTCCAGGTGAACTTATTTTAGGGTCTGAGTGCAAATAACTACATTAATGAATTTTCATTAGAAATATAAAAAAAATCAATTAAGTATTTTATTTCTCTAAACTTGCATACTTTTAAAGAAGTTCTTGTTAAATTTTAAACAGTTTTATTTTTGGAATGAGATATGACAAGAGCAATCTTACATAAAAAGTAAGTAGCTGGTAGACATAGGATGAAAATGTAAACTTTGCTTTCAGAAATTGTGATCACCTTAATATCTAAGATTATTAAAATTTCAAGTTTTCAAAAAATTGGAAAAGTTGTGAAATTAAATTAATATATTTAAATGAAGTTAAATAAGTAAACAAAATCACGAGAAAGGACTGCATTAGAAACAGCATATTCCATCTTTTGATTAATTCTATTATAAACACAATGTTTTAAGCCAAAACAAAACATATTAAAATTAAACAAAATATGCTGCATTCTTTAAATGCATTGAAGGGTGATATAGATGTAGGATGTTGTGGGCTTGAGCACCCACATATCACTATCCTAATTTCTAGTCCAATTGTGTCTATTTCTTGCGAGATGAGCGAATTGGAGGTTAAGACTGACAGACAGTGTATCCCCACCACAATGTGAGTCCTATTTCTTCAATAACCTCCAAAATCTAAGATATATTTTATAATCCCACATTTTTTAAAAAATGGAGCATATTTTGTTTAATTTTAATGTGTTCTTTTGGTTTAAAAATTATGGTTATATATATATATATATATATATATAAAAGAAAATATCAAATATTACTTACGTTTTTATTAATTAAAAATATGTTCAGATTTAAAGCTCAGTAAAATATAAACAACATTTACAAAAAATGGGCATCTTGTTTTTGTGTAAGGTTTATTAGATTCTGTAGGTTATTATCATTCTTAATTGAGGAATAGTTTAGGATATGTGTTGTCCTTTATTGTAAAGTTGATAGTTAACATATG
The DNA here is from genome assembly GCF_004210375.1 of Tachypleus tridentatus. Classification (NCBI taxonomy): domain Eukaryota; kingdom Metazoa; phylum Arthropoda; class Merostomata; order Xiphosura; family Limulidae; genus Tachypleus; species Tachypleus tridentatus. Next base: position 92,179,957 of record NC_134830.1, read on the forward strand.
GTTTCCACTAAAGCTTATATTATCAACATTTTATATATTGTGTATTATAACAAAAATGGTGCAAAATATATTTTGAGAAGTTTCAAAAAATAGTCAGTCTTTGCAGGTTATATTTAATTTCTTCAGTATATTAATATTTTGTTACTATCATGTAAATAAAAGTACTAATTTAATGTCAAAAATATTAATAGAATCAACACATATACGACAAGCATTTGAAGTGGAATACCCCAAACTCCTGAAATTGTATACTGACCTGTGGAAGAGACTCCAACATTTTAACAGCAGCATAAATGTTGTGACAGGACCTGATTCTCTTTTACAGCAACAAGATAGTGGAGATAGTGCTGAAATTTTCACTGAAACTATAGATGCTGATACCTATAAGTAAGTAATTTAACATTTTTTTTTTTAATTTCTGAAAGTTATTTACTGGTGTTTTGTTTATCACTCAAACTCCTTATAAAAGTTTAATATTTTTTTAAATTTATAAACAGGCTCAGTAATAAAAAAAATAATAATTCCTTGAGTCTAATGTAGATTAAATTACAAGTTCCAAAATAATGACTTGTTATTTATCTTATGTGTTTATTGGTATAATTATTCTTTATTGAAAAAAAAACCACCTAATAGGGAACTGTATGTTTTTCATGAATTGTTAAATGTTATTAAAGGTCATTTTTCTCAACAAAAAAAATTAATAAAAAGGTAATACTTTTAATATATAAGATTTTTCACTTTTTCATAAATGTTGTCTTTAGCTTAAAATAGAATATGTACTTGCATTTCACATGTAATTGTTTGAATTTTATGAAACAGGAGTAAAATTTTAAAATTCTATGAAAAAGAAGCAAGAAGGAATTAGTTTATTCCATTAAATGAAGAATATGGCCTCACATTAAGACAGTAGGATAAACTTGTACAAGATATTTTTAAGAGTTTAAAAATTTTATAATATCAAATACAGAAACTATTTTTTGCTCTTATGCCATATGTAACAGATTCTGGTTGGTTTTACATAGAATTTTCTGTGACATTACATTTGGAGAAATCTTGCATTTTATTTTCAGCCCAGAAAAGGCATTACGTGATACCTTGACTTCCTTTGAAAAATCTTATCTTTCTCAGTCTCTCTCTCGTCTTTCGGACTCTGTTCATAAGGTGTTTTCAGGTGGAAACCAGGATCCCCCAACACAAGATGACATAGAAGGCATTGTAAAAATCATTTCAAGGTACTGATGGTTTTGATTTTGTGTTTTTTAAATTTAGTCAGTGTTTTCTTTGAACTATGTTTAAAGGATTATGGCAAATATATTAATAAATGTTGTTTGCAGTTGACATATTATGGTAGGTAAGGCTTTCTGGTATTGTGCAAAATGACACTACATTCACTAGGTCCCCAAGATAATCACTATATCTTGGTGGTCTTCTTTTCTCTATATGTTGGAGTTAGAACTCCATAAAAAAAATAATTTACATAGTACTAAATGTTGCTTTTTTTTCAGCTATTAAGATTCCTTTATATGCTGTTTATCTTCTATCAGACTTAGATAACACTTTCAGCTTGTTAACTGAGTAAAGCCAATCTTTAGGTAAAAGCCTTTTTAAAAAATAAAACATATTATTTGAAAGTAGGAATGTCTGCTTTATTTATGTTTTGGCAGAATCAACATAGTTTGTATTAAAATTGTTATCAGATAAGAAATGTATATCTATGAGATACTTTTTGTCAATATCTAGTTGAAAGCCCACCTGCTAGTAGATGTTAAGTTGGAGCTACATAATGAACTATATCAATATCTTGATCATATGTTTGGAATATAAACACATCTGAGCAGCAAAGAGGTCTTTGTTTGATAATGTTCATTGCTATACTTGTGGAGTAGTTACATCTCGTCAAAAGATAGGTAGAAGTTACTAAATGCTTAGTAGAAAGATAGTTTGATTGTGAACTGTTAGCAAGGAGTTACCAACTTAGAAAAGTTCTCTTTTAATGAAGGTAAAAATTTATCCTGTACAGTAAACAGCGAGAAGTCAGCAAGAGGAAAATATTTAATCCTGACTTGTCACTTAGTGGGGTGCATTTCTTGCTCAAATAAAAAATTGCACCACTCGATCTTAAAATTATGTAAAATAAAATTGTAGGAATTTTTCTGCTCCTTTTAGTTTAAAGTACTTCATAGTTGAAATTAATGCAGTAAAGATTTTATTTATTCATTTTATACATAATTTTTGGCCTGGCATGGCCAGATGGTTAAAGCACTCAGCTCGTAATGTGAGGATTAAGGGTTCGAATCCTTGTCACACCAGACATGCTTGCTCTTTCAGCTGTGAAGGCATTGTAATATGATGGTCAATCCCACTATTCATTGGTAAAAGAGTAGCCCAAGAGTTGGTGGTGGGTGGTGATGGCTAGTGCAGGTAGCCCTCATGTAGCTTTGCATGAAATTCAACACAAACAAACAAACATAATTTTTAAAAATAAATTTAGAATTTGGTTTGATATCAGAGTTAGTGAAAACATTAGTGTTTGTGAATCATCTGATATTTTTTTCTGAGCATAATATGGTACTTCTAACTCCACAGGAGAGAGGTTGAAATAGTTTTCAACAAAACGATGCCAATATGAGTCTTGTAAGTTTATATAATCTTGGCATTTGTCTGAAAGCATTCTTTGTATGCTAAAAAACAACTGCACACTCAAATTTTAGTGTGATGTGCAGCTGTGATGATTTTTTGAGGCCATATATAATTTTCTCTATTTCTAAAGATATAAATATCACATTTATTCCTTGATAATAAAAAATTTAGTTTATCAGTTTACTTGTAATTTTTGCAAGCAAGGTTACATCCATTCTATAATGAGAAATCTTCTGGTGCAAATGAAAGAACATACTAATTTAAGAACGCTTAATAAATCAAGCATGAAAAAGTTATCTGTTTGAATTATTTTAAGATCTTAATAATGGTCAGTTATGAGCAAAGCCTCTTGTGTAAGCAAAGAGCTTTACTCATGCATAAACAAGGATAAGAACTCATTTAGTTTGGTTCAGTTCATAAATTGTTGCTTATTTTATAACCTGTAAGTCTCGTTTCAAAAGTGAATTTAACTTTTTTTTTTTTATTCAGTATACTATTCAACTTGTGCAAACACACTTCAGCATTCCAAATGATTCAGAAACAATAGTATCTGAGTTCAAATAGAATCAAAATGAACTGTAATGTTTTATATGTAAACATAATTTTAAGTTTATATATTTTTCTTTTTCTGTCACAACTTTGTAGTGAGATGACAGTAGCCAGTGTTGACTTGGTTCTCAGCAAAAATGTTGCAAAGACTGTAGGTAATATTGTGAAGATTTTTACAATAAAATGTGAGGATATGGTAAGTTAAAAAAAAAAAAGAAGCATTTTAACTTTGAATTTTTGTGTGACACATCAACTTAAAAAAAGCAACTTTATTTAGGCTACAAATATTTAACAATCTTTTTATGGATAAGTCAGAGTGTATGACATAACTGTTTATAGTTATGTTCAAAATTTGGTAAACCCTCTCACCTTAGGCATGTCATTGCATGGCATAACTTTGCAGAGTTATATTCAAAGTTTAATAAAACTACTTTATTATAATATTATATGAATAAATATGTCATTAAAATGTAGTTAATAAACCAAATTCTAATATTATATGTGTTTTAAGTTTTAAATCTATAAGAAAATATTTTACAAAATCCTCAATCTCCCTAGTATGAGATTTGTAACATATTCTTCCTTCCCTCTTTGATTCATATGCTTCTCCTCCAGAATGTATAAAATATAACACAAATTGCTCATTATGATAAAGTTACTACTCAGGCAAAGTGCAATTTTTATAGTCTTCAATCTTATTTGTGTATAAATTAGAAAATCAGACCTAATTACCTGACACCTCTTCTCCTTCACAAATTGCCTGTCATTCTCCCAGATATTTATTACTATGATTGTGATAACTTTTTTAAACCTCAGCTATGATTGTTCATGTTTTTCCTGTGATGATAAAGTTTGAACTAGAAGGGAAATGTACAGTTCTCTGTGATTTAACACTTCATTTGATAGATTTGGCTTTCTGTTAGTTATAATTAATAAGTATTAAATGTTAGAAAGAACTTTTGGCAGTTTGTACAAGAGAAGATGTGTTAGGTAGATGTGACAGAAAGGGGTATGATTTTGTAGTTTAGGGTTCTGTAACAAGTAAGATTGAAGACTATAAAAAGAATGCTTTGCCTAAGCAACAACAATATTATAATGAGCAACTTGGTTTAAATTTCATACTTTTCAGAGGAGTGGTAAATAAAATGGAGAAGAGGAGATACCCAGAGAGAATTTGTAACAATTCTCATGCTAGGGGAAACTGAGGATTTTGTTTTAATTTTGTCTTGTAAAATTAAGAACTTAAACCTATACAATATTAAAATTTGGATTATTTTTAATGTAACTTACTAAAATCTTGTAACATGCTTAGAAAGATGCCTGTAGTGAAAGTGTTAATTGTGTTACTACTATTTCTATAAGATAAAGTAATGAAGGGATGATGTTATTCCTAGAATTTCTTAGTAATTAAAAGTTATAAATTTTCACTAAAGTATTAATAAAAATAATTTCTTTCAATTAATTTAATTGAAACATTCTGTGTTTTGTATATTTTTGTTTTGGTTGTATGTGTCTATATAATGATGGTTATTTTCACAAAAACACTGAGGTATGTTGTGCTGGAACATGTTTAATTTGGCATATCTCTTCTGTTCTTTAAGATCACAGAAGATGAGGAAGCAACTCAAGTGATTCATCCACCCACATCACATCAACATTTAAATGCTACTATTGCTTACCTTTTGTTGCTGTTTGAAAGCCAACTAACAGAGGTTAGTTTAGCAGGTAGATTCTACCACATTCTCACACTTCATTTTCCAAAGGTTTCTCCATTCATGTTTTCATTGATTTTTTCTATCACCTGTTTTAAAATGAAGTGAAAGCATTACAAGGGCTTACAAAATATGTTAAGTCTTCTGAGTAGTAATAAATGACTTGTGTTTCAACAGTCACATATCTTTAGAGAAATTTAACTGGGGTAAAGTCAGCTCTGAAAGAAAACATATCTTATGTGTATTTGCTTGTACATAAATTGATTTATGTCAAACAAACTATAAAGTTTCTTGTACACAAAACAGTGAAAATAAAGTTATTAGCAAATGTTAACCATTAAATGTGCCATAAGCAACATATACTGCTAAAGGAAAGTGAATTATGTAAAATAGAAAGTAGTAGTTTAAATCAATAAATAAGAAAGGAAAATGCAAATGTCGTTTTTGTTCCAGCTGAAATGCATGTGACTGTGTACTTCTTGTATCTGTTCTAAGCTTAAATTTAAATTTTACACCACACACATATGAAATGGTTATCATTATCATACAAAAAATATAAAGTATGAAAAATTATTTTCCACATTTACCATTGCAATGGAAATTATTTTTCCTAAACATTTGTGGGAAGAATAAAGATGTGAAGGATATAAAACTGATAGTTAATTTTGAATATGTTAACAGATGAAAAGTATACGTTTTATTTTGTGTATCCCTTACCAGTTCTTGGATGGCCCTTCACCACCATTTCAAGAGTCTGCAGAAATTATTCGAGCCTCACTTCAGGTAAATTGATAAAAATTGGAAAATAGGCATTTTTTCTTGGGTGTTAAGAAATGAATTATTTATATGCATAATTCCTGGGCTCTTTTTTTGTCACATCTTAGACATGCTGCTTTTTCAAATAATTGCATGAAAGTGTAAAAAAGGGTTTGTTGATGCACAGTTTCTCAAAAAAACAATTAATTATGTCAAAGATGTTGAAATAGACAATTAGTATTATTTTATAATAGATGCTTAGTTAAAAAGACGAAAATTGTTTTGGTAGTATAGTGATAACTATTCTATGTTTTAATACAAAACAGAGTATAAATTGCCACTGTAATCCATATATTTATATATATATATATATATATATATATTTCAGTATTCACATGAATATTTTTTTTCAAAAAATATATCTATGTGACTGATAACACTATGTAACACATGGTTCCTGGATAGTATGTGTTATTTTTTTAATTGCTTATGTTGTAAAAGTACAGGAAATGCCATTATTCCCTTTAAACTTTGCTTTTGTGACTTGGATAATGAAATTTAGAAATTAACCTATTTTCTATGTAAAAATGGGCAAACTTGCACATTTTTATTTACATAAGGTCTGAACAAAACAAGATATGAATCAAGATTTACATGTATTTATTTATACTGAAGTTATACAAAAATGAACAAAACTGTTTTGAAGTAGTTTATTGAGATTTGTGACTGTAATGTAAATCACTTTCACATATCAGCCCCCAAATATAGTCTCGCATCATGTTTTCATTATATGCTCCCAGGTCACAAAAGTAAAGTTTGAAGAGAAAAATAGGTCTTTTTCCATTTACTTTAGGCATAAGCAATTGGGAAATAACACTTTCTGCCCAGGAACAAGAAAAAGTAAAAATCTTGTTACATAGTGTTATTTTTAAATTTCTTTCTACAAATACTACAGAAAAAAAATCTGAAAATAATGTGTAGTTTGTCGTATGTTTCATGTGAAAGTTATAATGCTGTATATTGTTTCACTTTACCCTTCAGAAGGTGAATGTTGGTGTTCATCCTTGCTATATGCTATCCAAAATATGGCATTTGCATATGCATTAATAAGTTGATGAAATCACACAAATGATAGAAAGTTTTATTTATAAACAAGTTAAAATAGATTTATTGTAAAATACTAAATATTGTATTACTTCATTCTGATATAAAAATGAAATGACTGGAATGATTGTTAAGTTTAATTATAAATTAATTAATGTTATTTACTATGTACATCTGACTAATCTTTTTTTAGTTTCTTCTTCATGTGTTATATGCAACATAAAATATAAAGGACTGTGCATTTTTTTGTTTTGTACATAACCTACAGTATTCCAAAATTTTTGAACAGTCTGTTCCAGTGCTCATGAGCCAGGCTATTCATCCTTTGATGAATTCAGTAGCTGAGGCTATTGAAAAAATTATTTTGACTATGCACAAGGAAGACTTCTCAAAGTAAAAATTCTTTGGTTGTTTTAATAACTTAAGTGAATTATAAATAATTTCATTTGCTAAAACCAAATGAAGTATTTTGCCACATATTCCTATCTGCCACTATGTGTGTGTATGTATTAATCAGATCAATTAAAACAAGGTCTACTATACAAGTGAATACAATGGAATTATATTACACTGTAATATTATACCATTAATATGGTTGCTACTTAAAATGAACAGTATAGTAATGTGTAAGGTTATGTAATGTCATATTATGTAATGCATTATGGTAGTTTTTGTTTATCTGACAAAATATTGTAATTATCAAATTAGATCAGAAATTATATTAATTATCAGTACAGTACTCAATTAATTAAATTCAACACACTTTATAACTAAGGTTGTTTAACGTAATAAACTGCTTAGCTATGTTGTATTTGTGTTTGTTTTTCTCTTTCAAAAATAGTTACTCATCATAGATACAATCAGAAGAACTGTTCCAAATTAACTTTATTATCTCTGTTGATTCTACACATTATTAAGTATCTTGTATTTTGAAAATGTCTTGGTATAGAAAGTACAGTTAGTACAGATTATTACCTATGGATAATTTTGGTGTGAAAATTCAGACATTGTTTATCTGGCCCAAGTGACAAGCAATTTACATGTGATTCCATTTTTAAAAATGTTGCTTTATATCTAAAATAAACCTCTGGTTCAACAGCAAGCTTGAGAACTTATGCTAAAATTTGTGATATGGTCCCTGCAGTGGGCATAGTTTAGATAACCATTTTTACAGCTTTGCAGTTACTTAATTAAAAGAAGTCTAGAATGACATACACGATGATCAGTATAAAACAATTCAAATAATTTGTCTTGTTACCATACTTTTCATTTTCTTGAGAGTCATTATCAAATGAATAATATTTATATGAAATTTAGCTTTAAAACTTGTTTCAAAAGATGTAAACAAAATTTCTTGACACTGATAGAATTTAGTGTTTGTAAAAGGAGCATATTATGATTTACCTGAAGCAAGAAGTTGTAAGAAAAAAAATCTAGTTTTTTACAGTACTACTAGGAAGTTAACTGTTTGTTTCTGAACTACTTTTGTATCTTTTTGTCATGAAATTATTCTTTCAAAAAATAAGGTCTTTAAATACAAAGCAAATAAAAGTAATTTTTATTAAGGAGATTGTCAAAGAATTTATATACTCTCATTTTATGTCATACTACTGCATGTAAATGTGTGATGACTACTTGTAAGAATGGTTCTGATCTGACAACGCTATAAATCTTGAGTCTTTCTTCGTAGTGCAGATCATTAATTTTATAATACTTTTATGAGATAGGAATGACAGTAACACACATCTCTGTTCAAGATAGAGATTGTTAATTTTTTATTATATTTATTAGGTCTGGACAGGAGAGTGACAATAACACACCTGAACCTCCTTGTTCTCTGTACATGAAAGAACTACAGAGTTTTATATTTCGAGTTAAAGGACAATATTTTTCCATTTTACCAGTGTGTGATTTAGTGCAGAAAAAGTAAGTATCTTGTGGGATACATTTTCTAGAATGTACGTTGTAACATGTTTGTAACAGAATTACTTTTATACATTTATTTTAAAATCTGCTCTTGTTGTCAGGAAAAAAAACTTGCATGTGAAGAATAGTGCCAACTAGCATTCCACTCGAGTGTATCTTTGTATTAATATAAAAGTCAGTTTTGCCTTGTGAACCGTTGACAAAGCATTGAGTTCCAGACCAAATAGAGGACTTAATATTATTTGTAAGTTTGTAAAACGTTTGCATATAAATTAGAATGAATTTGCTGTTTGTGAACCATTGATAAAATAATCAGTTCCAGACCAGATAAAAGACTTGGCATTGTCTGTAAGTTTGTAAAACTTTTTTATATAAATCATTAATTGTAGTAATTATTATTATAGATTGTATTGTTCTTTGTATATTAGAATATATTTGCGTTAAGAAAGAAAATTGTGTGTATCAAGTTTTTTGGCAAATATCATAAATTTATACATATTGACATTTAAGTAACTTCAAAGTTGAAATTGTAATATGTAACGTACATAGCATAATAAATTGAAAACTCGTCCATGAGAAATTAAAACATACAGTATGTTTCATTAAAGTTACAAGAGATTCTTTCATTTTTATTGCTAACATAATGTAATACTTGTATGTGGTATCTGACATAGCATATATATAGAATAAACGCGTACTAGCTTGTTTTTTTCACAAAATCTTTTACAGGCTATTATAAATCTTTGATTAGTTTTAATAGACCTTAGTGAATAGCTATTGCTTTGTAAGTTTTTTCAAATATTGTAAAAACGTTTTGGTGACAAATATTAACATGTTGAATTAACATGGATTTTTTTGTACCACTAGCTTTTAATCAGAGTTAAGTCTTGTGATTGTTCTATCCAAACCCCAAATTATATTGTAATTTTCTGTTAACAACTGTTATATTGAAATTATTTAACTGTTAATTAATTTTAATAAGAAAGTTCTATAGATTTCATTGATTATGAGTAATTATAACATTTTTGAGCAATTTTATTATTGATTTATTCAGTAAATTAACAGTTTAGTTCAGAAAACTCTGCCTGGTATAATTTTTAGGCACCAAAATTTTTTTATATTTATATATTTACAGTATTCAGCAAGTAGCATGCAGAGCCATTGATTTTTTTGTTCGGCATGCCAGCTTAGTGCGTCCCTTAGGAGATGGTGGAAGGATGAGGCTTGCTGCAGACTTTGCTCAAATGGAGATGGCAGTTGAAACACTCTGTTCTAGAATTGGAGAACTTGGCAAGTCGTACAAGCTACTTCGTTCTTTCCGTCCTCTACTATTTCAAACTCCTGCCCATATTATAAAGTCTTCTGTAGTAGGAGATATTCTTCCTTTTCCTATTACTCTGCATTTTCTTTTTTCAAAGGCACCACCAGAGCTCAAGTCACCATATGAAGTAAGTAACAAAACCTTTAACAACTGTATCAGTATTAGTTTTTCTCAGAAGATTATGTTAACAGCTATTTTTAGAGATGGAAATTCAGTTGTTGTTTTATTTATATAGGAAACTTGTTCTTTTCTCATGCTAGTGATAATAATAGTAATTATTCTTAAAGGTAGAAAATTGTGACTACTGGTGCCATTTTTAAACTCATTTCTGTGCATGTCACTGAGTTACATTCAAAGTTTAATTAAACCACTTAATGAAATTAGCATTATGAAATGTTTTATATTATGTAAGTTTTCCTTTATTTAAAAATAAACTGCTGAAACAGTAATTAAAAATTTCACATTCGCTCTCACTTGAAGTGCAAGCAGCTGTTATATATTATCTTTAGACTTTAAGTACAGGCAGTGACTATGGTTAAAAATATTTTTCTTCCTGGCAGTAAATTATGTATACATACATTTCATTCAGTAGTAACTTGGTACACATTCATAGAATTGGCCTTGAAAGGTAACTGTCATAGAAACTCCCAAGTTCAAGTTATGCTATGACCACTTGAAAAGTAGAAGTTGTATTGCTAAGTGACAGTTTTAAGTTGAATGGCATGCTTGTAACCAATAGAAAGAGCAGGTTTTGCTCTTGAAGGTCATTACTGTAACAAACTCATTACAAATGAAGTGAAATGAGTCTAAGCCCATTGTTGAGAGCAATGTCCATAGCTCTTGGAAATTTTTCTCATTTTATATATATATTAGTTTGATAGACAGGTTGTATTTAGGTTTTACCTTTATGTTTTAGTTAATTATGTATTACTTGTATTTGAAATGTTTAATGATTTTTTTTAAAATTATTTTACACTATGAATACCTGAAACAGCTTTTACAAACATACAAGAGCAAAAAATATTGTGTGGACTAAACTGTCTTGCTAAAAGCAATGTGATATTGCCTGCAAGCACTTCTGAATGTGTGTTGACATGAATAAAGCTGAATAACAGAAAAGGAAAATAAAACCTTAAAAATAAACTATAAGTGTAAATATACAAATGTGAAATTATGCATGTTACTCAAAGAAGATATTTTTAGATAATTTTTCTATGAAGATTTAAAAGGTGTGTACATATTTCTGTTTCTTAATTTTAAACATTTAATTTCACTGTGTTGATGATAATAGCTAGAGTTAATGATGTTTTAAGGAAAATGGCAAATAAAATATAAACATTTATCTTAAAAAAATTTTGATTTTCATTTAAGAGATTCTAAAGATTGCTCACGTAAAATGTAAAATCTGTAAAATAAACAATTGGTATTATACTTAAAAGGAAAATTATTTTACATATGAACTATTCAGGGTCCGAGTGCAAATAATTACGTTAAATAACAGTCTTATCAGAAAAAGTAAAAAATAAAATAAAATTAGATATTTTATTTTTGGAAACAATATATTTTTAGGAAGATTATTGTCAAATTTCGGCCACTTGTTTTAATTTTGTAATGAAATATGACTAAAGACACATTATCTGTCCTCTGATCGAGAAGACAGGTGTTACTGGTTTTAGAAGTAGAAGGACTATTCTCTGATTTAGGAAGAACCAACAGGTAGTTAAGAAAGTTCAAGAGTATTGACACATTTGGATCATGATGGATTGAAGAAACTTGGCTGGTAAAAACCAAAACAAAGTTGAGAGAGCTTAGTTGTATGGAAATGTTGGAACTGTAACTTATTGATTGGTAAGAGCCAACAAGAAGTTGAAAGTATTGAAATGATATTGAAGAAACTTAATGATTGGTGACAACTGACTGGAGGTTTAGAGTTTAGAAGTACTGAAATATTGAAGTCATAAGGAACTGGAAAGTGTTATTAGTTAGTAGGATCCAACAAGAGGTTGAGAGAGTTCAAGAACACTGAAAATTGAGATTGTAAAGGACTTGAGAGTCTCTGTTAGGAGGTGTGAAATTAAATTTTTGATTGTGAAGTCAAGAAAGTAAAAAATAATTAATTAACAAATAAATGAATAAACTAAAAATAATAATCATGGAAGTAGAATTTGAAAGAGAATGGAGAAAAAATATATATATACATATGCACATACACACATGCAAAAATAAAATAAACTTTTTTGAAGGAGTACATCATACAAGATTTAATATCTTAAATATTTAGGGAAATGTAAAAGTGCTACATTTCTCATAAAGAATAATCTTATTAGCTTAAATTGGACAACATTGTATTCTGTTATTGCTGATAATTATGTAGTGTTAATAATTATCTTAAATTATTAAGAATTAGAGTGAAATAAGTATACTTAGTGAAAAGTTTCATGGTAAAGGAGTAGATACTCAAAGACTTTTCACCCATTTCATTTATCAGTATTGTCAAGTAAATTCAGAAACCTTTCTGACAGAAGTATAAAAAAAAAATTGTGGCACAAGATTTAGGGTTTTTCATTACCTGTACAAACCCTTATTGAAATTTACCTTGTATAGTTCAGTATTAATATTTATTAATACTTGAATTAGTATCAGTAGTGGCTAGTATCTTTCTTGTTTCGTGTAAAATTTAAAAAAAAGAGAAAAAAGGTAAATCATAAGGCTATAGTATTCATGTCCACTTTCACATTAATTATAAATATTAATGTATGTTTTGTACATCTATATTTGCTGTTTGTAAGTTTGCAATTGTTTTCACGTAAAATAAAGTAATTGTAAGAATATCATGTTGAGAATTTACTAAAGACGATTATTTAACAGCACTTTTCATTAGTCTTGTAGTTTTTATTTTAAGTATCATTGATAGCTATTGAATTTTATATTAGGTTTCTGGCTGGTCAATTGCTGACTATTCAAAATGGTTAGATGATCATTCTTCAGAGAAAGACCAATTATTATTTATCAGGTGAGTTAAATGTTACCGTAGTTAATGTACATAGGAACCAGTTTTCCTACACTTTTTGAATCTGTAGCCTAAATATCTTAGATGAGTGACTGACCATTATATAGTATTCTTGGTTATTCATATTTCTGTAAAAATTAGATATTCTGTTAAAAATCAACTATATGCAATTGTTATCTGAAAACAATATAAGCATTTAACACAAATGTTTTTTACTTTCTTTATTATTATTTCAAGTTTACTGTATTTTGTGCACTCACATTTTTCCTGATAGATTTTGCTTTAGTGTTTAGTTGTTTGATTGTACAACCTGCTGATCTGTTTAAAGGTGGACATTAGAAGCCTATGTTAATACTGTGAAACAACGTCAGGGTCGTGAGTTCTGCTCCATCTACCCTATCATGCTTGAATTACTACATCTTGGCTTACAGAAACTTGAAATAAGGTGATGGATTAAATGTATAATACTTATATTTTCAGCACAAGATAAATTCAGGCCCTCAGAATCTTTTTCAAAACTTATTGGTATTTGGAAAGTAAATATATATTAAAAAGAGTTTTTGATAACTGTTATACTTCTAATAAAAGTGTATTTGATGCATTGTATTTATCGAAATTACCATTACTTGTGTTATTCAATGTAATAATCGTCTGTTCTGTTTGTATGTTGATTGCTTAGAAAGACTGGAGATATATTTTGTATTAGCACTATATAACAGAAGTTCTGTATTTGTGTCACATCACAATAAAGGTATTCAGACTACACTGAAACTATAAGCCTAAGAATCTCTGGTTTTAAAAGTAAATTCTTATTGCTTTTCAGTTATTCATACATCAAATTTATTCAAATATTTTGAAATTGTTACTACAAGGGAACTTGTTATTTTGGTTTGTTTGAATAATGTGTTTATTAAATTTTTATAAAAGGTATAAATCAGTTTAACTTTTACGTATAATTTTAGAGGATTGTAAGGAAAATTTTAGATATAAAGCTTGTAAATGTATCAGGTTGGTTATGTATGATTATCAATTAGAGATAGATAAAATGATGAATAGTAAAATCTTATGTAACGTGCTTTCTGTGTATAACATAGTTGAAAAGATGAATACTTTTGAATAAACGTTTTCAACCATTAAAATATTAAAGTATAACTTTTCTACTGAATGTTCAACTGGTTTTATACAGTAACCACCTAAATGAAATAACAGTATAAGTATTTTTGAGGCATCAACTTTAATAATTTTAGGCAACATGAGTGATTTCAATGAAGCAAGAAGTTTTTGCTGATTTCAGTGTAATAAGTAATTGACCAGGATTCTTACTTGGACCCTACAGTGAAGGGTTCTAGGCTTTCAACTTGTTTTTTCAACATTCTCAGTGCAATTTTCAAGGGTCTCATAGGTAGAATTTAATAAACAATAAAAAAAGGAAAAAAGCATTTCATTGTCAACTGAAAACTTGTTTACAATGTACACTATATGTTTACCTTCTGCAAGTGGAAAAGAGCATGATAATGTTCAGTAAAATAAATGTTGTATGCAGTTCACACTGCATGTTATTTCCCTTTATAAATGCAAAGTAATTTTCATAAGATTAAAAAATTTTTTTTTCATCTGAAAATTTTCAATTCTCATCTCAAACCTTAAACATCCTAATCCTAAGTAAATATCAAATGATTTTATCAGTAAAACTTTATATTTTATTTATCCTAACTGTATACAGGTTGGTTGGTTTGACCAACATTGTAATCACCGTAAAAAAATTATGAAATAATTATAAATTTTCACTATTTTCTGTCTGGAATGATTGCAAATTGTAACTGAAAACCACAGTTGTTTATCCTAAGTAGTTTATAGCTTGTAACAGTATACAGCTATTGATATTAAATTTTATTGTTTTACTGCTTTTTGAACTGTCTAACTACTATTTGTACCATATAAATTACAAATAACATGGTGAACGTGCATCTCGCGTTACTGTATTGCATTACATAATACACAACTATTCCTGAGTGTACCTCATAACAAAGTTATTATCAGTATTATTATATATTTCACTACATCTAACCTTAAAAGTTACCAATTTTTATATATTAGTTATTTTTTAATAATAAATAAAGAATACACATGAAAACAAGAAATAAAGTACTTACTTGGGCACTTCTCTTTTTCTATGCTGTTGGCTGTTGATGAAACTTAACCCAACTTTTTTATCTTAGCTATACTTCTCCATTAAATAATTTTTTTTTAAATTACATTATTCATCAAAAAACACAGAATAATAATATGCAAAAAATGAAACAATGCCCCATAAATATTACAGTTTTTCTGGCTTTCTAACTGTGCAATAAAATCCATTAAAAATTCAGCTAAGCTCATTGATGTATTTTTCATAAGAATACAGTTTTAACTGGAAGGTAAATAAACAGTTCTCTTTAAATGATACAAACTTAAATTTTGGAGAGAACCACTGGCAGGTCCTGAAGAAGAGGATGTGACAGGTGAATGTGGCAAGAAGGGTCCAATTGTGTATTTTATTGTTATTTTCAGATTTTGCCCTATTACTTTATTTTAATTAGACAATAAAGTACTAGGGCAAGAAGGGTCCAATTGTCTATTTTATTGTTATTTTCAGATTTTGCCCTATTACTTTATTTTAATTAGACAATAAAGTACTAGGGCAAGAAGGGTCCAATTGTGTATTTTATTGTTAATTTATTTATAAATTTTGCCCTAGTACTTTATTTTAATTAAATGGTAAAGTAGGATATTATTTCAATTTTATAAATTTTTGTTTGAGAGCTGATAAAGTTTTGTTTCTGAGCTACAAAAAAAGTAGCTGCCACCATATCAGGTGGTTAAGGCACTCGACTTGTAATCTGAGGTTCTTAGGTTCAAATCCCTGTCACACCAAACATGCTCACCCTTTCAGCTGTAACACATTATAATGTGTTGGCCAATTTCACTATTCGTTGGTAAAAGAGTAGCCCAAAAGTCTGCAGTGGGTAGTGATGACTAGCTGCCTTCCCTCTAGTCTTACACTACTAAATTAAGAGATGGTTAGTGCAGATAACCCTTGTGTAGCTCTGCCCAAAATTAAAAACAAACAAATAAACATTACACTGCTCAATTAGGGACAGTTAGCACAGATAGCCCTCGTGTAGTTGTGTGCAAAATTGAAAACAAAACAAACCTTATCAGCTGTGATAGTTGTGGCTTACACATTGTCCACAGTGTTCTCAAATTAGAATTTAAAATATTTTATGTATATTATCTTTGTGTGCATACTCTACTGGTGTGAAGACTTTGTTACAGTTACTGGTAGCAACACATTCCATTAAATTTCTGTGCCTGTAGGTGGATTGAAAATGAGAATATGGCTTATGTTATTACTTTGGTATTTCCAGATACCAGAAAAACCTGAAATAGTGTATAAATGAACCTACATGTACAATATTTAAAAAGGTTGCATGAGACCATTAACACTCTTTATACATGTTTAGTCAAAATATATCTCAGGATGGCTGTTATGGGTACTAACAGTTTTACTAATAAAGCTTTCTTAGTAGTATCCAGCTGTCATGGATATATTTTTATTTCATGTGGGTTTCTCATTGTCTTGAACATCCTTTGTTAATTTGACCCACTATGTGACAAGTATTTGTACTTGTATAAAGTGTTTATATGTTTGATAAATCTTATGAACACATACATAATATATGTGTTCATAAGATTTGTCAATCTATTTTAGTTAGCATTATAAGTCTTTCACATACAAAAAAAAATTTTAAATAACTGAAAAAAAAAAAGGTTTGTTGTGAATATATCGAGTATCTGTTTCAAATAGCCTGTGTGCAAAGTGATTTTCGTGTTAAAATTAAAAGCTCAAGTTTCATTTGCATGATCTCTGAAAACCTCCTAAATATATTTCAAATGCTTCTTTTCAGTAAAAACTTTGTATATTATTTGTTAGTTTCTCCACCTTAGCCCAATAATAACATTGGTCTATTTGACTAACTTTGTAACCACCAAGAGAAAATTGAAATAAATCTAAATTACCCCTTTTTTTTTCTAGAATGATTCAAATTGTAACATAAAATTATATTAATTTATTCTAAATAACTAAACTAGTAACAGTATGTATCTATTTATAATTAAATGCTATTGTTGTGCTTCCATTTGAACCATGTTTAATTATTAACTGCACCATTATAAGTTGTAAATCACTTGGAAAATGTGGAGGTTATACTATGCTATCAAATTACATGACTCAGATTACATGCTGACACACATGACTTGTGAAACATTGTTATTATATTATTTATTTGACTTAATCTAACCTTAAGTAATGTAAAGAGATTCCTACTGTTACATTTTAGTCACTTTTATGATAATGAATAAAGAATAAATGTGGAAAACAATAAATTTAAGTACTCACCCTAATCTTTTTTCTTGATGTTGATGACACTTTGCAGTTGTTTTACCATCTGTTTCTCACCTCTACAATCAGTTGTATGATAACTTGTTTCAGCATTCAGGTCTGGAAGTTTTATATGATTTACTTTACTTCCTTTTGTCATGATTGTTTTGACTGTTTTTATTGGGATCCTTCAGTCTCCCTTGACTTTCCTTATTTCCTTGCAGGCATATCCCCAATTGTTCATTTTGCATCTTTTGGTCTTTACATGTGAGATATCTTCTGAGTTGCATCTCAGCAGATTTAGCACTGTTTTTTACTGGCCTTTCTATTTATAGAGTGGAGTACTTTAATGAGCTGATATTCAAACTTCTTTCACTGCTCTTATCTCGTGTTCTTTACATTCTTGGACAGCTTTCTTCTGGGAGTTTCTCTACCTCGTAGCCGTTTTTAACAACGTGCTGGGATTATAAGAAGGTAGAGGTACTTTTGTACAGTCTTGTCACTTTATTTTTCCAGGGTTCTTACATCTTGCTTTTATTGGATCCCACTTTGTGGCAAGTGTTGCCCACACAAGTGTGCTTCTCTCAATCCAATTCCACACTAGCAACCAATCGGATTATTACTCTTACTACTGATTGAAACGGGCTTTGTGGGAATGAGGTGTTTCATTAGACTATCTAGATGCTTACCAGATGGTATTACTATATTATAATAAACTGCCACTTGTGGACTATAATGAGAGAAAGATAAAGGGGATTCTGGTTGTCTTTTGCAATTATTGGATTGAACAAACCAGGGTTGGTTTGCTTTCAAAAATTTAGGGAAGTTGATTCAACTATTACACTGTTTCCATAGTTCTATTTCTCAAAACTACACAATGCACATTACCCTTCCCCCAGATTATAGTTGTGAAGGTAGGGAGTGCTAACCACACCCAGTTTCCTGTCACTGTGGTGATAGACACAGACTTTTCCTCCAGAGTATAAGTGTGTTCCTTCACCTTTATAAAAGATGGCAAGTTGAGGCTCTTCTAATTTGGACCTTGGATATTTTCCCAGATGTTAGTAAGAATGGCAACAGCCTTCATGGGAGTCTACTCATTGTAGTGTTTCAACTTTGACACTAAGCCATCTGGATGAACATTGCATGACCATTCTCTTTGATCAATGTTGGTTTTTATATTGTTCGTGAAAGGAAGTCCACTATCTTCTCATAATTCCGAATTCAAAGTAGTCACATCCTAGGTCCTTGATTGGTAAGAGGCTTCACATCCTCTTCATAATTCCACACTGGATGAATTCTGTTCCTTTGGTTTAGTAAGACATACATGATCCTGTCATTTCGAGCCTGTGATGTTGCCTTTTAGAATTTTTTGAATGGTAGAGACAGTTTGGTATTGCTAACTTTCTCGTCGTGATTCTGGGGATATGAAATGCATCACTCTATGGCCACAGGTTGGGATCCAGTTAAAATTGTGTGTGTGTATAATATTACATTGTAGTCCAATAGCCATAGCCACTAACGTGGGATATAGAGACCAAGATCCTTAGTTCCGACACCAAATTGTAAAACCTTTGCTCTTTGGTCTATAATGATTACTCATGTATATTTCCATTCTTTATAGAGGATCTTAGTTCCAGGTGAAGGACGTACCTGTTCCAAAAATGGTGCAGGTTTATCACTCTTATACCATTTTCTCTTGATACTCTCTTATTTTATCCAGATGCGTTCCATATGGATCATGCCTGCACTGGTCCTTCCACCTTCTCAATGTGGAATTCTAGTTATATCATCAGCAGATGGTATGTTTTGGAATTAATATTTTCCTAAACTGAAAATATATTTCCAATAATACCGCCATTCACACTCTTCCTTTCCACTAAAAGCCAGTGTAAGTCTCGAAAAGTGATTGTTATTTAAGTGAGATGCTTACATACAGTACTTACTCCCAACCAAGTAATTAAGGAGTATTCCAATTACCGCTGGAATTATGAAGAGGATATGGAACCCAAGCCCTTGGGATGTGACCACTTTCGGAATTTTGAGAAGATTGTGGACCTCCTTCCATAAACAATATACAAAACCAATATTGATCAAAGAGAAGGGTCATGACTCCAAACCTTATAGCTTTGTGTCAAATCTGAAACAGTATTGTGTGATTGGAAAGTGGGTGTGGTAAGCCATTTTTACCTCTACTAGTAGAATTTATGAGGCTAATGTGAACTGGGAAGTCCTGAGGAACAGTGCTCTGGAAACAATTTCCCCAAATTTTTAAAAGCAAACCAACCCTGATTTGTTCAATCCGATGATTAACAAGGACAAGCAGAATCTCCTTTAGCTTTACTCACGATAGTCCACGAGTTCCGATTCATGATAATATAGTAATATCATCTGGTAAGCACCTAGTAGTAATAGTAATCCAAATATTAAAATAAATATCAAAAGGAGAAAATGCACATAAATTCGAAAGAATAAATAAGACCTTATATATAAATACCATGATAATCAAATGTGTACGTAAATAAAATATGAAGGATGTTAGAAATACATGCAACGTGAATTACAAGATTCCATTCTTCTAGAAGAAAATCTTGTTCAGCTTTGTTCTGTACAACTACACAAATAGGCTCGGCATGGCCAGGTGAATTAAGGCGTTCGAGTTGTAATCCTAGGGTCGCGGGTTCGAATCCCCGTCGCACCAAACATGTTCGCCCTTTCAGTCGTGAGGGTGTTACAATGTGACAGTCAATCCACTATTTGTTGGTAAAAGAGTTGGCGATGGGTGATGATGACTAGCTGCCTTCCCCCTAGCGCAGATAGCCCTCGTGTAGCTTTGCGCGAAATTAAAAAAACAACAAATATTAGAGATCCACTGTTTAAATTTATTCCATTCTGTTGAATAAAAAGTACCATTCTTGGTTGTATAGCTTTCCTTCTCCAAAGTCCTTCAACTGTTTACTCTTTAGATTATTTTACCTAGTTGAGAGAGTAATGAAATAGTCATTCCCAACAGGAAAGTGGGCCGCCTAACTTGATTTAGTGATAAAGGGATTTATTTACAGATAACCACTTCGTTATTTTTCAGTGTGTGATAAGGACAGTATCTTCCATTAATCACAAGAAATAATTTATCGTTATTATTCTTAATTTTAAAGAAATAATAAAAATATAAAAATTATTTTCAATGGCCCACTTTGACTTTCACCATAGGCGAAGTGGGCCAGGTCTCTGGGCAAAATTATGAGGTCACTCAACAGTTTGTCGTGATGTCTTTTCTGTTGTTTGCATCTTAGTTTTTCTAGTTTTTGTTGTGGCAGATCTTTTTGTCTCTGTCATTCTTAGCGTTGATTTGGTTTATGTTTCGTTGTATAAGTCCGTAAATCTCTGGTTTAATGCAGCATGCCAGTTGATGGTCTAGGTTCAATAATAAAATTATATATTCAAACATCTAACACCGCCCTCTATATTCCGACACTCAGTTACACAACCCCTTTCAAACATGTGGTCAGCTTCCGGTCAGTTACCTCTTTCTTTCTTTGTGAACCGGACGATGACCGAAGAACGAAACGTTGTTCGCTCCTCTACGTAAAATATTTTCTCAACCCAAACGAGCCGTTTTTACATATTTATGAAGATCATTTTTGTGAGTATACTAAAGATGAATGCGAAACTTAGTTTTGGAAGTGTTTATTGTTCAAAAAGTTGTCAAAGTGCTTGAAAAATGAAAATCTGTAAGTCTGGGGAATAAGGTAGATGAGGCAGAACTTCAATTCCCAATTCGTTCAATTTTCGGAGCGTCATCCTTGGCAGGTCTCATAACGCCAATTTTTGTTGATTTTCAATCAGCTCATGCGGAACCCACTTATCCAATTTTTTTTATCTTTCTATTCGCACTCAGGTGGTTGGCAATGCTTGATTTGCTTATGAGTAGCTTTTCTGCAAGCTCACGTACTGTTGTGCTAGGGTCTGTATCAACTGCTTCACTTGTTGTGCTTTGTGATCTTCAAGACTTTTATCTCCGTGTCGAAACCTTTGTAATCGACACTGAACTGAACGTTCAGTAACAGATCCATGACCGAATGCCTGGTTGATGCTTCATGTAATTTCGGTGGCTTTTTATCCAAGTTTGAAGTAATAGGCAAAAGTCCTTCTTGTCTATGCTGCCTTGGGGGTTGTGAAACTTACTCTGAATAGATTTGAAACAGCAGACAATTAAGACACCTTGTAAATGACAAACGTTGGATGAAACCAACAAACCAAAGATAAGTTACTAAATATTCAGCTTATAAATGTCATCGTGAGAATTCCGACATTTATTTCTGGACAACCTAATATATACGCTCATGCTTTCATTTCTTAAGGCTATTTCCATTTGAATACTCAATAAACCTAAAGGTGGCTATAAATATCTTTCTCTAGAACTTACATTCGTGAACGATTAGAACTTTATATACAAATAGTAAATGAAACATTTACATAACGCACATTTTAATAATTTAAAAACAAAACAAAAGAGAGAGAATTAATAATGACCCCTTTCATCTAATGTGGGCCTGAAATCAAAATTAATTCAATAAAATGAGAATCGCACAGAGAATACCAATGCCTCAGTATGCACAATTCGTGGTTTATGGTTTTTCTGGGCAATGTCTAGTATTTTGGTGTCTTGCAATCTGGTCATAGAAGCCATGCATGAAATAACGTTTTTCCTAGTCAAAAACCATGTAACATTAGCTCGGAGATTTTTCTATCCCACAACAGACAAAGTTCTGCTGTTGTTTAATAATTACAGCAGATTGGGTATCCTACTTTATGCTGAAATAGTTAAAAGTGCGATTGGTGAAGTACAAGTAACTAATGTTGAAATGCTTTGGTTAAATCTGATAACCAATGACCAAACAAATGTACAAGGCTACCAACATGTCTGAGCTTGTTGGTTGAGAATTTTACAAACAATATTGATTCAGCACAGTGAAAGAACTTCAGTGCCTTGTTAATTAAATATAATGATGTATTTGTAGGATCAAATAACTGACTAAGTTAAAACAACTGTGACTTGGCACAACCTGAATACAGATAAAGCATATCTGATCAAGAAAAGCTATGTGGAAAAGAAAAAGATAATTAGCCCCAGAAATGACACAAAGATTACAACTAAATCATATTTCAAAATTCTTACTGAAATCTACAGAAGATTAAATAAACAAAACACCTAAAATGTTAACTTGGTAGAGAAAACTGGGGGAAAAAAGGATTTAGCGATAGTTAGTGATCAAAATATCCATTAATAGGTTTTAACATTAAGATGTTAAGAGAAAGTAAGATGTAAACAATCCATAAAAAGAAAGAAACGAGTAAAACAAATATCAACTCATTCTACGAACAGCTCAAAATTTTACAAATCATAATATTATATTAAAGATGTCTTATCGTTTGTATTATTTTAACACTTCTTTATAGATTTTCTAATAGTTGTTTAAACACCTTACAACTGTTGTTGTTCAAAACGAATTACATAATTAGTCTTCGAATACAGTGAAGAACAAAGAAAATACAGATAAACGATAACAAATTATAGAAATCTCATAAAAATGTACTAGACACACCAAATCATATTTATATCACGTAGATCGATACTTAGATATAGAAAATGCGGTGTACCGCGAAACACTGTACACTGATTTGTGGATACCCAGCTCTCGACACGAACACAAAGTATATTAAAACATCTAGAAACGAAAAAGATAAACCACAGAAAGCATGTAAATGGTTCGATAGTCAATTTATTCATATTTGAAAACTCTAAAACCTTTAGTAAAATCTAGATAATAGGCAATACAGTAAAACACTTAAAATGTTAATTCGGTAGAGAAAGCTGGAAAAAAAGAGGAGGATTTAGCGATAATTAGTTTTAAAAAACAATAATTACTGATGCTTATTGTAAAGGAGACATGAAAAGTTATACAAATCATATATGACTAGCCTTAATTGTGAAAGAAAGTAAGAAGAGAGTGGATACGTACAGAAATATTGTTGAGGATCTTCAAAGACTCGAGTTTTCAAAAACACTACGCAAACAATCTGGTGTTGAAAAATGTAATAACGCCATTTTCAACGTCTTATAATATATACTCTTCAAAACAAGAAACTCAAAAGGGATATTTTTGTTATTTTAAAGAGAAATATATGTAATAACGTTACAAGCTCAGAGTATGTGATGTTACACGTGTTAAGGCACTGATTGTCAGACCAAAATGACAATAAAAGTTGTGCACTTTGAAAACATCGGATTTTTCGCCAAAACGCATGCGTGTCCAATAAATTTGTTTGAGAGATCTGCAAGTGCAACATGTGCAAAATCCCTATAAAAGTGACGGATTCTCGGTTTCCATAGCTCAGTGTTAAGCTACCGACACGCAATACAGTTAGGCTAAGACTGATTGAAGCACAACGCAACAACGCCATTGGTCGATTGGAAGTAGGCGAATCTCGATCAGATGTTGCCAGAGCTGTGAATGTCCACCCAAGCACCATCACAAGGCTATGGAATCGTCACCAACAACATGGATCAACTCGTGACCGTCCACGATCTGGCAGACCTCGTGTGACCACGCCCGCACAAGATCGCTACATCCGGTTACGTCACCTTCGGGATAGGACCACCACTGCGACGTCTACTGCCTCAACCATACCAAGGCTGCGTAGGATTTTCGATCAGACCGTACGCAACCGTCTACGAGATGCAGGAATCCGACCTCGACGACCAGTCAGAGGCATCATCCTCACCCAGCAACATCGTCAAGCACGGCTGCAGTGGACTCGGGCACATCGGGTATGGCCTCATCGACGATGGAGGCATGTTTGGTTCAGCGATGAATCACGTTTTATGCTTCGTAGGCAGGATGAAAGGACCCGTGTTTACCGTCGCCGAGGTGAACGTTTTGCAGCAAGCTGTGTGCAGGATGTTGACAGATTTGGTGGTGGCAGCGTCATGATGTGGGCTGCCATCGTCTACAATGCCAGAACAGACCTTTTGCACATTCGAGGGAATCTTACGGCTCAACGATACGTCGACGAGATTCTTAGGCCCCATGTGCAACCCATCATGGTGAACGTCAACGACGTTTTCAACATGACAACGCCCGTCCTCACACAGCCCGACTCACCACTGTCTTCTTGAAACACCACAACATCAACGTTATTCCCTGGCCCTCCAGATCACCAGATTAAAACCCCATCGAACATCTTTGGGACGAGTTGGACCGACGTCTGCAACGGCGACAACCTCAACTGCAGACTCTACCTTAGCTTGCAGCAGCTTTGCAGGCTGAGTGGACAGCCATTCCACAGGATGTGATTCGTCATCTCATCGCTTCCATGGACAGGAGATGCCAAGCAGTTATTGATGCTCACGGGGGCGTATACTCGTTATTGACGTTGAGTGACGTTAAACTTCACCTAGTGAGCGTGGACTTCGCCTTTGCAGACTTTGGATGTTCAGCAGTGAATGTGCAAAGTTTCACACGTGTCATACAGAACTACCCGGAATAAACTCGTTAACAATTTGTCTCATATTTTGCCTTTTGCGTTTATTTTTTTGAAGAGTATATGCACTTAGAAACGATCTTCGCAAGTTGCGAAAAGAAAGAGTTGTTATTGTCGAGGGTTGGTTGTCAGAAATAGAAAAAGTGTACAGGAGTTTGTATACATATTATGAGATATTCTGCATCTTACAAAGACGTTACACAAAGATTTTGGGAGAAAAAATGTATCAACGTAATACAAATGTTTTATCACATGTTTAACATTTCTTTGTAGGTCTTCTAATAGTTTTTTACACATCTAATAACCACTTTTACTGTAAACTGATTACATAAGACAATGAAGAACAGAAAGAAATCAAGTGAAACGATAGCCAATTATAGAAATAATATAACACTGTAGTAGAGCCATCAAATCCTATTTAAATCTATACCTAGATACAAAAAATACGGTATATTATAAACTTTGGGGCGCTTATTAAAGCGTCAAAAACGAAAAATCTAATTAGCCACAGAAAACTTTATTTTTTGAATTTCACACAAAGCTACTCGAGGGCTATCTGTGCTAGCCGTCCCTAATTTAGCAGTGTAAGACTAGAGGGAAGGCAGCTAGTCATCACCACCCACCGCCAACTCTTGGGCTACTCTTTTACCAACGAAAACACAGAAAACACATAAAAGGTTAGACAATTAATGCATACTTGAAAATTTGAAAAATATTAGTGAAATTTACGGAAGATGCCATACCCAAACCAGTTGAAATGTTAATTTGCTAATGAAGACTGGGAAAAAATAAATTAACGATAATTTATATTCATAAGACCCATAAACGATGCTAACCATGGAGGAGATTTCAAAAGTGCTATCAATACTTAGAAACAGAGAATACATTATTACACAGTAAACACAGTAACTCGTATAGACAGAGGATATTAAACCATGTAGAAAAAAAAAAGATAATTAGCCCCAGAAAAGAAGCAAAGTTGCAACTAAATAATAATTCAAAATTCTTACTGATATCTAGAGGAGATGAAATACATACGAAATACTTAGAATGTTAACTTAGTAGAAAAAACTAGAGGGAAAAAAGGATTTAATAATAGTTAATGTTCAAAATACCCATTAACGATTTTTAACATGAAGAGGATTGAAATGTTATACAAATCATACGCTAATAGGGAAAAACGAATGTTTAAATCGAAACTTTAATACTTGAAAGACGCTAAAAGAAAGCTAGATGTGAATAATCCTGAAACGAGAGAATCAAGTATAAAAAATATCAAATTTAACTCCAAATTTAACAAATCATGCATGAATCGTATTAACTGTGAAAGAGAGAAAGAATGCACGTGTTTACATAGAAAAATAACATTGGTATTGAGAAGTGTCATAAAAATGTTTCTAATGTCTTTTGACATGTATGCCTAGAAATAATCTTTGCAAGTTGTTAATAGTAGTGTACCCAAAGAAAGAGTTGTTATTGTTCCAAGGTTAGTTGTCAGAAACAGGAAGAAATAATGTTGTGTACCTAGCAGGTCTTAAGATTCCCAAGACGTCACTCAAACAATATAATAAGAAAAAAATATTCCAAGGATAATTCTTATCGCTTTTATTATTTTTAACCTTTCTTTGTAGGTTTACTAGAAAACTAAGCTATATGTCAAAATAGTTTTTTGTTATTATTGTAGAGAATAATTAAAGTAATCAATTAACACACGTTAACAATAAGCGTTATTTTTTATTAATTAATTGTCCCTTTCGGGGAAGTATATGCTTATATACTTTATTTATATTTCAGGAAAACTACAATATCTTGGAATTGGAAATATTCATATTACTGTAGGGGAGGGCTAGAGTTGGGTACTTCCAGATAAAACTAAGTTACCAACAATTATCAGATAGGCAAACCTGCTGATAATAGATTCGATCAAGAGTATTCTGAAGTTGATAACTGGAGTGAGTTTTAAGTTGCATAAGAAAATAATATATTGGGCACACTTAAAATACAGTGAAGACAATATGTATTTAGGAACAAAAAATAGACTGTATGTAACTTCATATACAAGAAGGTGATTGTCTCTACTGGGTTAATGTATAGCCTATCTTTTTTCCAAACATCAAGAAGAATCTTTACCGAACGAGACATAATGAATACAGAGTAGAATTAGCCAAAGAAAGTACACTTGAATTAAACAGGTAAATTCGCTTTTTTTTTTTCAGCAGTATCACCCTATGCCTTTTGTTCCCTTACAAAATTAGCCAGTCATTTCGTTCAGACAACATTAAACTAAGCCAGCAAAAATAGTACCAATCCTTACTACTTGGATTCTATATGTTACTGCAATATCTTCTCGCTCAGAATAGACATTGATTATCATAGAAAATAAACCAGTACAAGTTAATCTCAGCAACCGTTTCCGTTATACAGCATGGAAGCAAAGTATCAAAACATATCTGAATTACTAAAGTAAAATAAAAAAATGATAACGGTAGAGGATAGTATGAATAATCAAATGACATTTGATGTTAACATGTTATATTTAGTGCTCCTAAAACTTATTCCTGTTCGTTAAAAAGTTTCAATATTGAAAAGTGCAAAAAAAAAAAAAAAAAAAAGAATTTGTGGTATGGAAAAGTGGGAACAAATTGCTTTATACGAGAATAGAGAACTGATTTTGCAAAGAAATAAAACAATGTTGTAACTTTATTCTTTTAAATTAATTGGTGAAAATAATTCAATATCCAGCACAAATGTTAGCAACTATTCAGTTTACTCTTTTCTTTAAATGTGAAAATAAACGTACTTGCATTAAGTAATTCAATATGCGCAATAGGTAATACAAATCCAAAAATGCAAACACACTGATTTTCTTTACTGACCAGAAAACGACTCTGTCTTCTTTATGCTTCATTGCAAACTTACTTAGTCAATTGACTAGCTCACCTACTTTTATAATCTAACGTTAGTTTCAAATATTTTGCGAAATATCTCATTTATTGATATTCTTAAATATTCTAGAACTAATTCTAAGTTGCAACATTAAAATATAGCTTATAACACTGTGACTGTGAAGTTTCTTAAAATCTAATATAAAAATAAAACTCTACATCAAGCTTTTCACATGTCAAGTCCTTTTTCATGCTATTCTGTTCACAGAGGGTTTTATTATTAAATAGGTGATTAATTTAATTCACTGGTGGCACGATCCTTCAAGCCCATTTAGAAATAGTCTCGACGAGAAGTCAAGGCTTCTCAGCTGGTTCAGTTTTCACTGTCAAGTACTTCTTTGGAGTTACTCAATTGTCATTTTTTCAACAACATATTTTCAAAGATGATCATAATGGATAACCTTTGACTTGGATCGCCTATTCATCTGCTTAAGTTTAAAGTTTGTTCTCTCTTCCGATAAGACAGTTCTGTAATGCCATATCGCCTTAATGAAATACAATTTTATCAGTATTTACGTCATAACTTAAATATTGTCTTCCCTTAGTAACGTCATGAACGACATCTCTATTTTTCACATCTAATACAGATTTTCTGATCATTATGTATTAAAGTGTTTGGTTCTACTGCAGCCCAGTATATAGGTGTAAAATTTATTTTGAATACATCCCGCTAAAAGAATTGCACTTCTTAGTGGTACAATGACCACCATATCTGTTTCAACTTCTTGGGTAGTAGTACGCAATGAATTCTTTGTCATATACTGTGAAGCTAGCCTACCTAACCTCATATCTATGTGCACTCTTCCTCAGTGTTAATTACCCATACCTCATGCAGAACAGAGAAGCTTACTACAGTAAAGGAAAATCAAACTACTTTTCCTGGGACTCTGTGTCCACCTACTGTTTGCATCAGTCCTTCTTTTTCATTTCTGAAGGCAGTTTCTCAATTTTTATTACCAAATCAGGTCGAACAATTGTAACTGTAGAATCAATGTCAACCACTATAATACAAGGTTTTCTATAAGCCTAGGAACTCATGGAATAATTTTCTCCAGTAACCAACTTCTTTTTTTCCCTTTAGTTTAGAAAGAGCATTCCCAATTGATTTCGTCTCATAAATCAAGCTAATTACTGTCTTTTAGATGTTTAGTTAACTCTTTGTTGTTCATGACCTGGTTGGACTCGAAGGTGTATCCTAAATGTATCATCTCCTTAGATTAACATCAGTCGTAGATTCATCATAGCATAATGTCAAGTTTCCCTATATTTATAATGGTTATACATGTTCCTAACTGCGGTTCCTGGCAATATGTACTATAAGTTGCATTTAAGTATCTAGGGACATTTAGCTTATTTTCCCTGTTCTGTCTAAATAATACTTACAATTTTTATATTATTAACAGCGGAAACTGATGGTTCAATACAACAGTTCTGTGCAAGCTTGGATGAATTCAAGTTCTATCACCAACTGCAAAGCTTCCTTTAAAGATGTACATTTACTTTACTTCAGTCCGATTCTTATATGTCATCTATATATTGGTCACGTGTCAACAAATCCACGTTGGCATACTGTAAATTTTGCTGATTGCTCCAAACTCGTTTCCTTGGCTGTGGTTTCGCTAGATAGTAGATAGGGACAGTGGGAATCTCGTCAATCCATTCATGCGCGTCACTAATTAGATGACGAGGCACTTGGCTATCAATATTTCAAATTACTCAATTTAACGTCAGGGTCGACGATATTGACAGATGCCGGTTGTTCTTTCACACGAATGGAAAGAGTCGTAGTTACTCCCGCCGTTTACCCGCGCTCAGGTGAGTTTCTTCACTTTGACATTCAGAGTACTGGACAGAAATCATATTGCATCAGCACCGTCCAATGGTCATCACAATGCTCTGTTTTAATGAGACGGATTCCCCCGGTCTGTGCCAGTTCTGAATTGGCTGTTATTTGTTGGCCGAAAGGCCCAGTATGGCCAAGCGTGTTAAGTCGTGCAACTCGTAATCTGAGGGTCGCGGGTTCGCATCCCGGTCGCACCATGCATGCTCGCCATTTCAGCCGTGGGGACGTTATAATGTTACGGTCAATCCAACTATTCGTTAGTAAAAGAGTAGCTAAAGAGTTGGCGGTGGATGGTTATGACAAGCTACCTTCCCTCTAGTCTTACACTACTAAATTAGGGACGGCTAACACAGATAGCCCTCGCGTAGCTTTGTGCGAAATTCAAAAACAAACAAATCTAAAAACGGTTCACCAGTACCTGTTATAATATAATTACTTTTCGATAATTCTCAGTAAGCTTACTTTGCCAACTTACTGGCTGACTCGTATTTATAAGTTAATCCTTGCTTTAAATATTCCATGACTACCTTAACGTAATGTACCCTCTAATTAAGATGCTATAATGTATAACATCTTGACTAACATGCCTTGACTGGAGCACGAAGTTTTTATTAACTGACGAAGCCTCATTAGAGTACTGAAACACTAGAAAGATTACAGAAATTAATCTACCAAAATTTTCCACAGACGAAAATAACTAGAATTTGAAAAATGAGAGCTGATTTCTCAACTGAATAGAGAAGTTGTTTCAAATTGCCTTAATGGGAGCCCGTTTCAGTTATAATAGGGTAGAAGGTTAACGTTACTTAGATGCGATATAATCCTATCTAGACTTAATTTTTGCAGTGAAAGTTAGATAACGGAAAATATTTATAACCTTCCATTTTAGTTTTACGTTATGAACCTAACTGTGATACCCTTTTTAAACATCACACAAAAAGAAAGCACAGTTTACATAATTGAAAATAAAATTATGGTTTCATAAAAATCAATGCAAATAGTATGAGCCACAAAATTTTAACCAGCTCTGTACCTTCTTCTGTTGGATTTATATAATTTTATATATATTTTGATTTATTTTTTCCATCTAAACGTGAAAGTTGTGTAATGGAGTCGTCAAAATATATATATCTCCCATTAATCACGAAATCTATAAAATTTTGTTGGTCTTGCACTTTTTTGTGTGACAAAATAAAACAAACACACCGCAATAAAAATTGAAGTTTTTTTTATATCATGTACTTGTTACCTAGTTTTCAAAAACAAAAAAATCCTAACGTTTTGATTTCAGTTTAAGTTTTCTTCGATCACTTTGTTACTCATGTCTTTATGTTGTTATTGTATTATTTCAAGATGTGTCTCCATGCACATAAAAACATTCAACAAATTAAAGGCTTTTGTAATAAGAAATTTTTAATGCGTTTATATTATAGAATCTAGTAACTAACTAAAAAAATATTCTAGTTAAGATGTTGTTGTTTTGAATTAAGCACAAAGCTACACAATGGGCTGTGCCCTGATGGGTATTGAAACCCGGATTTTAGCAGCATAAATCCCCAGACATAGTGCTGTGCTACTGATGGGTTTGTTTGTTTTTCTAATTAAGAAGTTATCACTTAAATTCACCTACAAAAGTTGTAATATTTACAAACGAGATCCAAAACTTGAGCGCTTTCAAAGAGTTGACCTCGGGAAAATCAATGGTTACTTTTAATGAGTGTAATGAAATATATAGGTACAGATGGCGACGTCACCTGAACCGAAATATCTGTATGAGATGACCTCGAGAACTAGTCAATCGCAGTCTGAAGCTGTTTGTATCACGTTTAGTTTGGGCTAAAGAGGTGTGTAAAAGTAAAATAATAGTTGTAAGAATTGTTAACTAATTTTATAAAGATAAAATAACGGTAAGAGGTGGTAGGAAATAGAAAAAGTAATAATGTGGCACAATATATAGGAAATCATACAAATACAGAGAAACTTGAGAATAATGTAAAATAAGTTTAATTACGAATTTAGTTATGAAATTCTTTTCAGAGATTTGCGAAGCTTAAGAACTCCAGGATCAAAATTGATAACATTTGGCGTTACAGTATTTAATAGTGCTATCTAATAACTTTTTTAATTTCCATGTTTCTGTTAAATGTAAAATTTGTCTCTTTTCAGAGCGCTAGAATTTTGGGTCTCGTTTACTTCAAAAAGATTGGTTGGTTTTTGGAATTTCGCACAAAGGTACTCGAGGGCTATCTGTGCTAGCCGTCCCTAATTTAGCAGTGTAAGACTAGAGGGAAGGCAGCTAGTCATCACCACCCACAGTCAACTCTGGGGCTACTCTTTTACCAACGAATAGTGGGATTGACCGTCACATTATAACGCCCCCACGGCTGGGAGGGCGAGCATGTTTGGCGCGACTCGGGCGCGAACCTGCGACCCTCAGATTACGAAGTGCACGCCTTAACGCGCTAGGCCATGCCAGGCCCCACTTCAAAAAGAAAACAAAGGGTATGGCATTCGTAACATTTGTTAAAAATCTGCGCTTGAATGCATGAGACTTAAACAGCATCTGTGTTACTAGGTGCAAAAAATGGAGATTATCAGAATTATATATTACTTACATTAAAACAATGTGTCCAATAAGAATAATAAACAGGCCTGGTGACCAAAATAATCAGTTATCGAATTTGAGTGTTATATATGTATATAAGGATGATTTAAGAAAAAATAACTTGTAAACCTAAACCCATCACTGGACATCTATTGCCTTTTCAAAATTATGCTAACATTTAAAGATATTTTTTTAGCAACATCTATAACAGTTTTAGTTATATTTTAGTTAGGGGTACAAGGTGTAGTTTGGAAAGTATAAGCAATATTTATCTTACTGATGTTCATTGCTTTCATACCTTAAAGCTGTTATAAAAAAACATCTTTCACATAAAATACCAGACAGCCAAGTGTATCCTCAAAGCATATCAAAAATAATGTTTATAGGTACAATATTGTGAATATGTTTTAAGTTAATAAATATATTTCATTAATAAAATACACTATATTTAAATTTCAGAATTTTTAATGTACAAGAAACATATTAGACTTTGAAATGTGCAAGTTTTAATGAATGCTATAAATTTTTTTACAAAATATTTTATTCTGGTAAATCTGCAAGTACTATTCATGCATGTATAATTTAATAACTAACAAGAAAAAACATATATACAATGGCTTATATTCTCTGATAAGAACATCCCTTCCTAAATATTAGTGAAGGTAGTGGTTACAAATGAGATTTGGCTTTTTGTATTTTACAAAAAAAAAAAAAAGCATGAATACCTGTACCACTTAAGAAACAACATAAGAACCTTTTTTAATAAACAATCTTGTACAATTATAATTATAGAAGAAGCTTGTTGAAGGTTATATAATAATTTCACAATTTGTGTGAAAAATACACAAATATAACTACAAAATTAACCTTCAAGCCCTAAGTTTTCCAAAAGGTTGTCAATGAGAGATAGTTTATCATTGGCCTCCTCCATTTCTGAAAATGTCTGAACATTGCTAGTAATATGGTATCGAATGTCATCAATAACAGCAATACTATCAGTATCCTGTCTTTCTTTTACTTCTAATGCATCTTCCTTTACTAAGGCATTAAATTCTGGTGTTTCCACAATCTTGAAAAAAAGGAAACAATAATAACACCCATATCAAGTAGTTTTTATTTAAAGGACTTCAGAACATGATTAAATAAAGTGGAACTGAAAAACAATTACCGATCAAAAGAAATAAAAATGTTTATAATTTTAAATGATCATAATATAAATTTAATGCACGAGTTTTTCTATAACCT
Source organism: Tachypleus tridentatus (assembly GCF_004210375.1). Classification (NCBI taxonomy): domain Eukaryota; kingdom Metazoa; phylum Arthropoda; class Merostomata; order Xiphosura; family Limulidae; genus Tachypleus; species Tachypleus tridentatus. Next base: position 92,213,578 of record NC_134830.1, read on the forward strand.
TTACATATATAGCTCAGTCGTTTGAGAACTCTTCATTACCAAATTATTCAGTATTCCCTGAGAAACTTCTTCATTACCAAATTATTCAGTATTCCCTGAGAAAATGTTTAGTGTAAAATAAGAAGTACAAAATTAACAGTCTTATCAATATAAATTGAGTTAATGAAACTAATCACAATGTGGTAACAAAATATTAGTTCGAAGACTAGGAAACTAGTCTCATGTGCTCTTCTCTCCTGAACAATCTTCTGAAAAGAAATTTGCTCCCCCAATTGAGAAAACGTGATTATGAAGGAATTCAACTTCAAACGACTTTTAGAGATATTAATGTTGGGTAAGGTTTCAATTATATAAATTTTAATAGTTCTCTACTTCATGATGTTATCAAAGTTTCTTGCATGGAGATATGTTATTTGTACTAACATTTTAAATTTTCCTTTTTTGTTCTGTTAACCTTTAGTTTAAACATCTTTTCATTTAACCAATGTAAAAAATCTTCACAATTGTCAAGGAATATTACAGATGTCCTGTATTTTGTGTCCTTGAACAGTTTTAGGTCAGCTTATTTTTACTAGCAATAGGGTACTTGTAAGTGGCAAAATAAAATTTGCTTTAGGATTTTCTTTAAGAGTTCAAATTTTGCACTCTGTTTCAAGTATGATAGTTTTGATCTGTTAGTTATTTTTCATATGTTTTCTTTTCTTTATGATGAATTGAATAGGAAGTTGTAAATTATTTAAGATGGACAAGACAATTTAATTTTCTTGATTTAATGATTAAAAAATGACATATTCTGTAAGCTCTTAGAAACACAGAGGTTGAAATAGATGATTTAGCATTTTAAAATGCTAAATCATCTACTTAATGGCAGCATGATAAAAACAGTAGATAAGTGAGAGTTTTTGGCACTTGGTAGGTAGACAAAACATGCCCTGTAACACTTCTAGTTAAAAGAGAAACCAAAAAAAGGGAAGGATACTGTTGATTTCCCAATCATATTTAAACTTTGGTTTTGAACCTTTCTTGAAAATCACTTTTGCGAATAAGCCAGAGAGAGATAGGATATCACCTAGATATTGGAATCATGGATCCTTCATATTGTTCATGTCTACTGATAGAAATAATTCACTTTTAAAATAATCTACAAAGATGTTACGTAATACTGGACATAATGGATTCCCAATTACCTTGAAAAGGTCATAGCTATAACATAATGCAGAATAAAGTTGCTAGTAAAACAAAGTAAAGCAAAAAATAAACGACACTGTCTTCTGCTGCAGCAAGAACACCAACAGGACCTCCACCAAGTTAGTCATGCAGCAATTTTCACACATATAAAACTAACTTTAAGTGAAGTAATCAATCCAACATATGCATTTTTCTGCTGGAAGTGCAAATACTTTTACTAATTAATTACTACAGTGCTTCCCAAAAGTTTTAAGGAAAATACTATAAATACAAGAACAATCTTTTAATATATGAACACATTTAATAACTTACCTTTTACAAATTAGCCCAATTAATATACGTAAATTTTATATTTGTTTCTTTCCTGTTAAGCACAAAGACTTACCATTGAGTATGTACTTAGAAAGTAATATGATAAATGATAAAACATATACAATTTTCAAAAACTAAAAATAAAAAGACATTCAATTTATCATAGCATAAATTATCCACTACATAGTGTCTGATTTTTCTTTGAAGAGCTTGTAATGATTAAAATTAATTTACAATAAAATCCCCTTGAAGCCAAAATATCCTATTACACTTAAATTTATTTTGCTTTTACCTGAGGAGGAAATATTTTATATTTTGCTATACTTTTACATCTAGAACCAAGTTTACTACAAAATGACTTGTTTTAATTGAAATAATACTAAAAAAACAAAAAAAACTTTAGTGTTTGAGAACTGAAAAGAAGGTGGGTTATAAAACTGGAACTTAAGTATTCCTTTATATGTTATTTTGTTCATTACCATAGATTGCATTTATCAACAACTGAAGTACTGCTTCTTTACACTTCTTTCAGTAGGAATAAAAAACAAAACAATATGAAATTCTATCAGTCTTACCTCCTCTAAGTGTTTAGACATAAACTCTGCACATTGATCCTCTAGTCTGGGAAGTTTAAAGAGACGAGCTATGCGTAGGATGAAAAATATATTGGACTTATCTAACTGCTGTGCAATATATGAGGCACACTGACATTTAAGACCAGGCAAAAGGTACATATCTGCTGTACACAAGACATCATAGACATTACTTGTTGTCAGCTGTGTGTAGAAATAACATTTTCATCTCAGTGTCATTATTAAGTTTACTAAAATACTATTTTAACATCTTTCAGTACTTACATACTGCTCTAGTTAAATAAACTTTAAAAACTATTTAAACCCAACAGACAACTTCTACAGCCTTAAAACCCCTTAGTATTTTAGTATTACACACACATCTGAAAACAAGAAAGATACTTAAGACTTCTTCTGTAGTAAACAGTATCTTCTCTTTAAAAAAAAAAAATATATATATATATTTTGGCCTTTTGTTTTCTACAATATAACGTGTGGAAACCTTACTCTTAAATAATTAACTAATATGTAACGAGAAAAAAACTATGAAAATACAGTTTTCCAAAACAGCAACTTTCTAGGAGCTGTGCTATATTAACAGTCTATGTACACACTTTAAATTAAATAAGTGAAAAAACCTGATATTATGGTAAATGTACTCTTTGACACATATTTTGAATGTACACCTACTTGAAAAGCCTATGTGATCATGTGTGTTGATTCAACCAACATTCTTTCTCTGTTATATTCTCTAGGTAATAAATATATTCCCAGCAATGTATTTTAAATCTTCACTGATTATTGTTCATAACTGAAAATATATGTATTATTTGTGTTTGGCTCTCAAATGACAACTTTCTCTTAAACATACTTCTTAATTATATCTAAAATGATAAAAACCCACTTTTCAAACCTACTTGGGTTATTGTTATATACTACGACTTTTGAACCTGTGTGTTTTACTGACATCTTTATTATACCTTTTATTCAAAAGTTGACCATACAGTGTCTTAAAAAATGTTCTAAAAATAAAGTTCTTCATTGCAAATGAGACTTGTACACTTAAATATAAAATTTTTAAAACAAAAACTTCTCAGTTTAAAACATCCAGGTATGACATGAGCACTGTGAAAACATGAACCCTTGGTGTAAGAAACTTAATGTGACACTATTATTGAATAGCTGGAAAAAATGGGTTTAATTTGTACATTACTATATATATATATATCTTGATATGTTTTTAACAAAAATTAGTTACAGATAACATATTTTCATCACTATGAATGTTTCACTTAAATTTCACATTACAACACATTAAAAAATACTGTGTTCATTTTATACAGCTATCAGGCTGTTGTCATAAACAATATGAAATCCTGTTACATGAAAAATCTGGTTTTCATTGCTTTTAATGCACAATGAATCAATCAATGTTTAGTTCATGTAATATGTGTCTGTACAAATAAGACAATCTCTGTGTGACACTATAACAGTTTGAGACTTGTGATGTTATGAAAACATATAGGTTCAAAATCAAGAAATTTAAAATGCTTAAAGGCTAAGCCAAGATTCTGATTTTTGTTCAACAGCTTAAACTATCAATTCAAATTTGTTTATTGTTTTTCTTCTTTCAATAACTCATAGTAACTTAGGAGATGTGAAAAAATGTGAACCAATCAAGTGAACCAACTATGTTCTCTCCTCTGCTAATGTATACATCAAGTATGAGGACAGTTATTTCCTGTTAAACAACATATTATTTTGGTTTGAATTAGCTTTTCAAGTTGGAGAAGCATGATTATAATTAACTGTATTTCCTATAAGACATTTGTATTAGGCCTACTATATATATTATCAGCTAACCTTACGAATATAATGCAGTTGAAATACTACCGTTACAAAATCTTCTACTCCTGGAAATTTCTTAAGAGACGAGATAAAGAACGAAGTTTTTGGAAATATAATAGACCAAACACTAATATCTTATAATATGTATAACTCACTTAGTGTTTTTCTTTGCCTCTACTTTCTATGATGGGATTCTTACTACCTTTTTCATTCAGGTCTCTCCAATTTACTAGAAGTACTTATCTGCTGTAACACATCATAAATACTGTCACCTTCTTCTGGTTACTCTACATCAAAGTATGACTTTCACACCATAAAAAATACATCCTACACAAATGCTTTTATTTCCTTAACCTTGTTTATAATATTGGCATTAAGTGATTCTATGTTTTACTACATGTTAATGGCAGAAAGTGGTTAAATATCCTTCATATTCTTTTTCCATGATAAACATATCTTGTAGATGATCATTTCTGTTAAACTATGATATAAAATGAAACACATAACATCATACAATAGAATCACAGTTTGTAACAAATCTAGCAATAACAAAACCAATATGAATGTTTCTATACACAAAAATTTTATAAACTTTCGATTCAAAAATCAGTTTAATATATTAATAAAAAAAGTAAAACATAACTATGCTTAGTAGGTTACTTGTACAAGTCAATGTTAAAATTGTATGTTTAATTATGTTACAGAGGTAAAAGTTTATCATTTATTGAAGACATAAAACATTAATAAAAAAAATAATACCTGACCAGTACCACAGAAAAATATAATTTGTATAAAATCTTTTACCATCAGTCTTAACATATATTTATGTTCTCTCACTCGTGGATTCTCAGAACCTTAACTATCCCCTGTACCAAACACATAGGGATGCCTGCACGAAGTAATAAATAACTATATGTAATGTCTCAACTCTGACAATTAATGCAATATATTTTAAATAACACCATGTCAAGTTGGATGCGTAAAATTTACCACATTACAAACAAAATCCAGTATTTAAGAAGATAGAAAACAATAAATAAAAAATAAACTAATATCTGATCTGGTGATTATCATTATAATAACTATGATAATTGTTAAAGTGTGGTATTGCTTAAATACAGTGTGGCTTTACTGCTAGAAGAAACAACAACTGTTTAAACAAAAGTTGCAAGTTACATCTTTTATCTTATTTCAAACTGTTTAGTGCTTAAACCTTTTATACTGTGATGCAAATGTATAAAATGCAAAAGATGTGACAACCATGGCAGAACCTGCACTCATCCATGTACACAGAGCTGTTCATAAGCAATGGAAAATATCTGCATATTTAGTACCAACAGTGTTTGACTACACTGTTTATTGAGAGAGGATTATAAGACTTGCACTAGAGTATGTCAGTGAAATAACATTCACCTATAGTGATGAAATATGCAAGTCTCTCATGCAATGTGAAGCTAAAGAGAGAAGTCAATATCAAAACCATGAAAACATAACTTCTGATTAGAGAAAGTTATGTACTTTGATCACAACTAAAAATCAAATTTGCTATAAGTATAGCTAATCAAACAGTTTTCTTATGTATATACTTATAAGGGTAGAATACATTGTTCCATAATTTGAGTACCTTTAATGCTGTTTTCAGCTGTAAACCTAATGGCAGCAGTAGGGGAGGCTTGTTTTTTAAAGATTGTTCACTTTCTAAGTATTATAGTTTGTATGCCACAAGATGTAAAGTGTTGTCTCCTCAATTTTATATCCACGTCACCTCACTTTAACAATATCTCACGAGGTTTAGTCAGCTTAACATAAATTCTAAGCTAACAATGCAAATTAACCCTCACTATAAAAGTATAATAATGAGAAAATTAAAATAAAAGTAATTACCTTTGACATAGTAACTAGTATATGCCAATGTCATTGATGAAAGGAACAGTAAATAAACAAAATAGCATTCCTTAATTACAGAACCAACAAACACTAGTTCCCTTGTATATGACTTTGGAAAATTTACTCTGTCTAATAATGCACTTTATCAAAGAAACTCAGTCTGGCACCTCTACAGTATAACATTCAAACTGTGACAGTTGATATATTATGGTCTAGATATAAGTTTGTCCAGTTGGATGGCTCTTTACAATTGAAAAAAACAAAATTCAATGTTTATGAAGATACAAAACAGAAAATAAAAAATCAAATAATACCTGACTTCACTATTATCATGAAACAATGTTAAATGTAATAAGAAGAAAATAGCTGGCAAAATTTAAAATTCACTATGGCAAAAAGTTTTTATTAATAATCTAAGTATATTCTGCTTTGTAAAGCTGTGTCTGGAAAACGCAGATAATTTGATATTTACAAGTGCAATTGATGTACAAAATCAGTGATGACGAGAAAACCCACTTGTAGAGAAAAATATGTGTTTAAAAACGACTGGTTTGGGTTGAGAAAAATTTTATGTAGAGGAGCGAACAACATTCCGACCTTCTTCAGTCATCATTTCAACATATATATTGATGTGCAAAACTTTTCTACAATATATCCTATTAAGGTTTGTAATATATGAAAATTCTAATCCAAATAAATGTGATCTGCAACTTGTTAGCAAAAACTTTTATTTTTAATTGAAATTCCCTATTGTTTGAATATACAAGCTCTATCCATAAACGTCTGTAATGTTGAACAAATCATTTTGTACTTAAAAATCTGAGAATATTACACATGTAAACTCCCCATCCTCAACATTTTTTAACATTGAACAAATCTATTTTGCCTAATAAGCTGAGTGGTAAACATTAACACTATTATAATTAATTAATCAGACTTGATAACAAATATACTTTCAGTTTACATTTGTATTTTTGCAGCTAATCTTTCACTCTAAGGAGAAATTATATCCCACGTTTTTTGTTAAAATGGTTAATGTGGTATTTAAATGTATGTTTCTCCCACATTAATCAAATGTCTGAATGGATTTGCAATATATTCTTGTAAAACTAATTTCTCTTACAACAGGATAGATACACTTAGTACACACTAGTAAAAAATAATCCAAGTTAGTATCAAAAACTGAATTCTTTACTTAATTCATTCATTCAAATTCTCTTTGTTACACATCATGCTGCATTTAAGATTTCTCCTTGTAAGCCATTATATTAGATATATTTATTTACAATTTCAAAATGCCATAATATTTGATTTATTTAAGTTCAAAATTAACTTAATTTTTATTTTACTCTCTCTATATAAATGCATGTGTGTACAACAATTTTTCAGTAATCTCTTTCAAAACTTCATTTTTCCACTATAACTACATAATCTGGAACTTTTAATGAATAAAATGTACTTTATTCAAAAGTCTAGTTACATCACTACTCTAATTTGATTGTTTATTCTGACATTTTGATTTTTTTTCTAAAATCTGTTTATATCTTTCCAAAAATCCTTTACTGGTTACTTTTCCTTATATTCTCCAAGATTTTATCACATTTTTTCTCTCTTGTATTATAGAACTTGGGTAGGTCACTTCTAGCCTTTACGTAATTAGTCATGTCTTCCTCTTCTAATCTTTCTCTAAATTTATTTAAATATCTCCTTATCTGTCTCACCTTCTCCTTACATTCTATATAAAATCAACCTTGACTATTTCTGTTCTTTTTATCCCCATTTTCTCTATTGTTTTTCCCATGCTTTATTTAAAATTTCTACTTATTCTTATACACTTATCATTTCACTCAACATTTTATATAAAATCTTTCTTCTTTTCTTCAATCCATTTCATTCATCCCCTTTTTTTCTTCAATATTTCTTATAGGTATTTCTGTAGAAATGGGAATCTTCATATTTCGAGAAATGTAGTCAAATTACAGTTTATGTGAATTTCTTTACTGTGCAAGTGTGTGATGTTTGAATAGCAATACATATTTTGATAGAGTCCATTTACTGTTTTAGGATATAAATTATTAATAATATTCTATGATTTGTGTTGTACGGTGATAGTTTATCTTCTTTTGAAAAATAGTTTTATTAAGTTTCTGTTGGTACTGGGTAATCTGGTGTGTTTACAGGTAATATGACCTTGAGAGTGTTTGTAATTACATTATACCTTCTATATTCATGTAAGAAGGTGAGATGGTTATCTGTATTTGCTAATTTACAGTAAAGTTTTTCTGAATACCTAAATGTCATAAAAATATCGAAGATAGTGAGGATTACAGGTTGTTTAGATAAAAAAAAGGCTGGATGCATAAACTTCCCAAGTAGCAAAAAAGATATATGCTAAAGATGTCAAAACTTACATACGAAAAATGTATTGAGCTAATTTTGCTGTTTGGCAAAAATAGATGTAATATTGCTGTCATATCTACTACTTTTGCTAGCAAGTACTATCATACAGGCACAATTTTTAAGGTCAACAATAACTAGCTTAATGTAATGATTCATTCAGATTAGATATGTAGTAGCTGAAACTACTGAATAGTATGTTTCTATCATAGACACTTCTTTTGCACATCAACCTCCAAGTACCAACAGTTTAAGATGATGTGACTACATTTTACAAATTATGAATAACTCTGTATTTCAAGAAATATATAGCTTGGTTGGTGTACTTGTTATCACTGAAATTCACTTACCTTTATGGTATTTCTTCCACCATACAAGATATAATTTATTTACCTAGTGGGTTAAGAGAAAACTTTCTCATCTTTTATTACTTAAGTGAATTATATGCACAGACCTGCAAATATTAAATTCTGAAAAATACTAATCCCTATCAGCAAGAAATGTAAACAGAAATGATATTAACACCAATTATATTTTATTTAATACTTATTAATTACAGTATGCTACTGAATGAGAGCTCCATAAGTAGCACTCCTGGCATTCTTTAGGAAATCATATGTAAATTATTGGGAAAAACATTATTTTTGTGCTACTTTCATTTTCCTTATAACCACTGATTCTAAGATGCTGATGTTTTGTAGCTTTGAGATGTTTTTAAATGTCATTTTTACCTCTGTGTGCAATGTAGAAATCACATAAAGAAATTGTACATCCTGCATAATTAATACCCTTCAAGAATGATACAATATCATGAAACATTTTTGAATACATATGCCTAAACTTCTAATTGGTTTAAACTTTTTACTTTCTCTGCTAAGACTCATTAAAGATGAAAAAGAACCATGTTTTCCAATCATTTTTCTCTCCAAAAATGCTCAGTGCAACACTGTTACTACTTTAACACTTTCTTAATACACTATTTCAAACATTTGTAAGATTTATATGCAAACCAGAAAGTGATGAATTATTTCCAGAATTTTGGATAAAATCACAAAATAACACAATTTGTAAAGGCACAAAATGAAAAATAAAACAACCTGAACAATCATATTAGTTGGCAGGTCTGTATACAATCTCTGATTATATTAAGCTATATCCATAACAAAAAAGAAAGCCATACTGAACTATTTTGTTGTTGTTTTTAACCACTTTTATGCAGAAATTTTCAGGTTTAGAAGAGTGCAGGCTAATTTGTTATTATTTTAGTGTAACGTGTTTACATATTTATCATTTTCATATGTATAACTAAGTCAAAAAACATATTTTTAGCAGCACAATAATAATAATAATAAACATCATTTAAGTCCTCTTTTCCCACTGGTAATTGTAACCGTATCATATTTCTATTTTATATTTACAGCAAAGACAATTAGGCTATTTCTCACAATTCCTAATTCTAAGCTACTGAAAAGAGGGAGATCAAATAGAAGCAACACCTTACTACCCACCATCCATACTAAGAGATTGACAGTTACTTTTACAATACACACATAGCTTAAAGTGCAAGGAAATATCTTGTGATATCACAAATACTCAAAGCTTGTTTGCCATGTTTAAAATCCATAGCTCACAAACTCAACAAATGCACCCATTAAAGGTTACAAACATATATTTTGATGTAACAACTGTGGTGTACAAATTAAGCACTTTGAAAACTTATAGCTCATGAACTAAATTGATATTTTATATAACAGATTTTAAGTCTAAAAATGGTAACTGATTTAGAAATGGCAATAAAACATTTTCTAAGACAAAGTGGAAAAACATTATACAGTAAATGAAAATGCCATTTTTTAATAAAATGTTTGAAGAATTTTTCATGTGTACATAACTTACAATTTTATTTTTGAGTAATTTCTCAAGCATAAATAGCATATCAAGAGTTTCTGTTTGCTTTTTGATAAATATAAAATTACATAATGAACTATCTCTGCTCTGCTTACCTCGAGTAACAAAATCTGATTTAACTTACTGTGCAGCTACTAGAGAGGGAGATGTGAAAAAGTATCAATTTTATAAGTTTTATATATTAATTTTTTTCACATATTAAGTAAGTTAACTTCACTATGATTTTAAAGCAGTTATTGTACATACACAAAAGTAGGATATTAGGTCTTGTAACTTGTCTGTTAACTGTCTACAAGAAATTCTATATTAGATTTTGCCCACTGGTTAGCTATAGCTTACTATACACGTGTAATACTCATCTTCCAAGAAAGTACGGGAGCTCATTTTACTTTATAAAACAGAAAATGCTAAAAGCAGGCACAAAAAACAATAAATTAACAGTAGTGTACTTTTTCTAAGTAATAAAGTTGCACAATTTATGGAACTACAAGCCCCAAAAATTCTACTCATCTACTGATTTTCGATATGATTGCTGGTCAGTCATCTAACAGGATAAATGCATTTTACTAGAAGAAATACACAATTTCAATCTAAAAATGTGTTCAAGTAAACATGCTAAATAATAAATACAGATATATTAAGTAGCAAGAAAAAAAATTTATATACAAAATATCCCTTCAAAGCAAAAACAAAAATTTTGTATTATGAGTGACCTATTTCTATAAGCTAGTGCACAACTGTTGTTCCTGTCAATGCCTTATGCTGTGGTAAAAGCAGCATAAAACAAATGTAAGATTAGTCATACTTACTGATGATTTTCTATTGTAAATGCAATGTTTTTTGACGTAATCCATCAAAAGGTTAATCATAATGTTGCCTGTTATAAAAATGTAAAATATCCACACATATTTGCAAAGTTGTGGCAATGATAACAAAAAGAAAAAGAATGAAAGAGCTAAAGTGGAAAAAGAAAACTCAGCCACAAAAAGAAAGACATTAATTAGAGCTGGTTAGAATAATTTCCTTGCCTGAATGCCAACAATGATGAATTGTTCAGCAAAGTTATTGAACAATTTTCAGACCTTTCAGATAAACTTGTTCTTAATTAACAGTATGAAATACAGCAAATAAATTCTGAAACGAACATTTCATATGCATTGAAATTAGAAATGTTTTAGCCAAAACCAGTGGAGTACTGCCCACAAAGAGAATACAGAAGCTGAATTTTTTGTAAAAAAAGAATTTACATGGAAAATCATTTAACACAACTTAATGTGTGGCAAAGATAATGAATCACTGAAGATTATTAGCTGTACAAAGCACAATAGTATCAAAAAAGGGACAAACTGAAAGGCAAGGGATATAAAGATTTTTGTATAAACACTTCAGAAAGTTTCAAAGATGAAAAACAGAAAATTTATAAAAGCCAACTTTATTAATACACTTTCAAATAAATTAACTGACAAATGAATACACAGGAATTTATGTACACTACATGCTATAAAATGGTGAAATGAAAAAAAAAACACATATAACTGCAGATTATTTACCAGAAGCAGCACAACAAGCAATTTATTTGGTAAAATCTGTGAACTTATCTGAAATCATCAATGCGATCAACAACAGTATTAAATAAGTGTAATGCTATTCTTAATTATGTATCTGCACAATTAGAAAAGTATTTGATAACCTAAAAAACATTAACGCACTCATTGTGAAAACATTATAAAGCTATATGCAATATTCTGTTTATACAGCTTCCATACTGTTGTATTCATTGACATCTTGTTTTAATTATGCACACACAACATGTACACCTCACACACAGAGACTATGGATTTAGTACATAAACCCATGTACAGTACAATTGACTGAACAATATATATGTAAAAATGGCTTGTTTGGGTTGAGAAAACCTGACGACGACTGAAGAAGGTTGAAACATTGTTTGCTCCTCTACGTAAAAAAATATTCTCAACTCAAATGAGATGTTTTACATTTATACTTTTCTCTTCAAGTGGGTTTTCTCGACATCACTGATAATTAACTGAACAATTTCAGTACTCTACACGATTAAAAGTTGTAAAGGACTTTCTTTTTCTAATGTGTAAATACGGTAAATATTACAAACTCTTCTAAGAAAGAATACTTACATAATGAGGTTGATCTTTTTTGTAAACTTAAGGACATGACATTTCAAAAATTTTCAAGACTTCAATTTCCTCTTTATAATTGGAACAGTTTACACTTTAGTGTAATCAAATCAAGGGAAATGTCATTATTTGTCAAATAAAAATTATGGCTATAAAATTCAACCCTCCAAAAAATAATAAGTGAAAAACTTGTGATAATGCTAGGCATATCTTCTATTGCCAGTAAAAAAAAATAATCAACAAGTTGAAACTGATACAGGCTTAAACTTTAGGCCTATCCTGAAATCAATGGCTGTTTACATGAGAAAGATTGCAAAATAAAGTTAGATAACAGCTGTAACAAGATGCAAATCAAAACTTCATTTCCAAATTCCAGCATTCTAACCAATACGCCTCATTCATCCCATACAAATTGATTTATATTATCATGCTATAGAACTTTTTGAATGTCTTTACACTTGTATTCAAACACATCATATTCCGAGGTCCTACGAAGGAGAAAAAAATGAAAACAGCACTGTAAATTTATTAAATTATGTAACATTTTGATTAAACATTAAATTTCATAAAATAAAAATCATACAATAAAAGAACAATTACTAAATGACTTACAGAATTGATTGATTGATTTAGTGTTTTATGGCACAAAGCAGCGAGGCTATCTGCACCAGACATTCGGTAAAAATGTAAAAAAAGTAAAAAAAATAAATAAATAAATGTAGTAATAGACATAAATGGAAATGAAGGTAAAACAAAAAAAGTATAAAACCAATGTTGACACCTAGTCTACAATGTTAAGATAGAAGGCAGAGTATAAGAAGTTGTAAGGTATTTACTCTAGCAAAAAGGTAATGATCATAACCCGCCAGGAAGACTAACAGGTAAGTTCAAGAACTGCCGTCAGTCACCTGAAGTTGGTCTTTCCAGTCCTGGTTCCGGGTTATGTGTCATAGCAACCAGTATCAAAATGTAAAAGAATAAAAGTTTTAAAAGACACTCCGCAAAATCGTAATAATGAGTAGCCAAATGTCCAGTAAAAAGATAAAAGTCAAGTAAATGGAGTAAAATTTGTAAAAGTAATTGAAGATAAAAGCAAAACGGCAATTAAAACAGAAAATGGCGTAAAAACCAATGTTGACATCCAGTCAACAAAGTTGTAAAGAACTACCTGTAGCAGAATGGTAATGATCATAACCCGTCAGGAAGACTAACAGGTAAGTATAAAAACCACCGTCAGTCACCTGAAGTTGGTCTTTCTAGTCCTGGTTCCGGGTTATGAGTCAATATGGCCAGTACTAAGAAGTTAAGTAGTAAAAGTGTGAAATGATATGCAGCAAAAGTATAATAACAACCGCCAGGACGACTAACGAGTAGTTCAAACAGTAGCGTTAGTCACCTGAAGTTGGCCTTTCCAGTCCTGGTGTCGAGTTATTTAATGTTCTGGCCATTGTCCAATGTCAAATTGAAGGAGAGAGATTAAAACTGTAAAAAAGGAACCACAATTAAAAAGGTGTAATGAATAAATATGCAACACTTAAATGAGATTAAAAAGATTAATGGCCATTAAAAAATTAAAAACATTATCAAGATGGACAGAATCACCATCACCAATAACTCTGTCCAATGTTACAGACTGACCCTGGGAAAAAATATGTTTAAAATATTGCCGTCGTTGAGAATTGTAAAGATGGCAAGAAAGTAAAACATGGCTGATAGTGATTTGAGTGTTACACAAACTACACATTGGTGCATCAGTTCCAGATAAAAGAAAATGATGAGTTAAAAACTGACCAATGCGTAGCCTAGTGAGAACAACTTCCTCCTTCCGAACTTTACGGAAGCTAGATGGCCAAAGTCCAATTTGGGGTTTGATTTGAAAAAAGTTGTTGTCATGTTGCTCACTCCAAGTGGACTGCCAGCTGGCACGGAGCCGAGCCTTGAATACAACACCATAGTCCATGTAGGCATAGGAGTGATGGTGCTGAAGCATACATATTTAGCTGCCATGTCTCCAAGCTCGTTCCCGTGAACACCAACATGGCCTGGTATCCAGAAAAACTGGATTGAAGTAGCTGCTAATGAGAAATGGGCCAGTCGGTTTCGAATATCAGCGAGAATAGGATGTGAGCTAACGTGTAGCGATTCCAAGGCAAGTATAGAACTAAGCGAATCAGTATAAATAGTGCAGTTGGAGTACTGCTCAGCTGCAATATGATCCAGGGCAAGAGATATGGCATACAGTTCAGCAGTGAACACAGAAGCTGTAGAAGGGATTCTGCATGCAACTACTGACCCATAGCAAACCATAGCAGAGCCCACTGAATTACCTGATTTGGAACCATCTGTATAAATGGGAACTGAATGATTGTTTGAAAGATATTCATTGAATAAAAGACGGTACTTCCAATCTGGAGTATCTGACTTTTTTAGGTGACTGAAAGAAAGGTCACATTTGGGGGCTGTAATAAGCCATGGTGGGATGGGCCAACCTATGGAATCTGCAATGTTATCCAAGGACAGACCTAATTCATCCAATTGCGCCCGGATGCGAAGGCCAAGCGGAGCAATGACAGATCGTCTGTTCTGAAAAAGTACTGCCCACCGAGGAAAGAAAACACATTTCCAGGTGGGATGTTTTGGTAAGGAATGAAGTTTCGAAGTATATTGTAAAGATAGTTGCAAACTGCGAAGATGTAGAGAAGGTTCATGAGATTCAATGTATATACTTTGAATTGTAGAGGTACGGAAAGCCCCAGTGCAGAGTCAAAGTCCTTGGTGATGAATGGGGTCCAGCATCTTTAAGGCCGAGGGTCTGGCAGAGCCATAGACCACTGATCTATAATTGAGCTTCGATCTAATAAGAGCACGATATACCTTTAACATTGAACAGCGATCTGCCCCCCCAACTGGTAGAAGAGAGAACACGGAGGATGTTCAGTGCTCTTGTGCATTTGACCCAAAGCTGCTTTAAGTGTGGTATAAAGGTCAGTTTACGATCAAAGATAAGCCCCAAGAACTTGGTCTCCGGGACCACTGGCAGCAAAACTTAACCGATATGAAGTTCAGGATCAGGGTGAATACCCCGTCGACAGCAAAAGTGCATGCATACAGTTTTGGAGAGAGAGAAATTAAAGCCGTTCGCCAGAGTTCACTTCAGTACACAATTGAGGGCGGTTTGTAGTTGCCATTCAATATATCTCATGTTTGACGACTGACATGAGATGTGAAAGTCGTCGACATACAGCCCATTCGCAACAGTGAGAGGGAGTTGTTCAGTGATGGCATTTATCTTTATACTGAAAAATGTAACACTCAATACACAGCCTTGAGGGACTGCAAGTTCCTGTACAAAAGAAAGGGAAAGTGTTGAACCCACACGAACCTGGAATCTCCTGTCCATTAAAAATTTTTTAATAAACATTGGAAGATGGCCACGTAACCCATATGTATGGAGGTCTCGCAAAACGCCATACCTCCATGTTGTGTCGTAAGCCTTCTCTATGTCAAAGAATATTGATACAAGATGTTGGCGGTTGAGAAAGGCTTCTCTGATAGATGTTTCAAGACGAATTAGATGGTCTGTGGTGGAGTGCTGTCGACGGAACCCACACTGGGTGGGCGAGAGGAGGTTGTTTGATTCAAGGAACCAAACAAGACGAGCATTAACCATCCTTTTTAATGACTTACAGAGACAGCTCGTCAAAGCAATTGGATGGTAGTTTGAAGGAATCTTGGGATCTTTCCCTGGCTTAGAGAAAGGTAAAATAATAGTCTGGTGCCAGGAATTAGGATAAACATTCTTCTGCCAGATCTGGTTAAAAACAATTAAAAGAATATCAAGAAAAGCAGGAGATAGGTGGTGCAGCATGTCACACTGTACATCATCTGGTCCAACAGATGTACTGCCAGACCGATGAAGGGCCATTTATAGTTCCACCAGGGTAAAGAGACAATTATAGTCAAAGAAACAGTCAGTTTGAAAGGAAAGAGGTGATCGCTCTGCCCGAGTCTTGATGGCCAGGAAGGTGGAGGAACAAGCAGAAGTGCTAGATACCCGGCAAAAGCTTTCACCTAGAGTGTTAGCGATGTTCCGAACATCAGTCACCTCCTGACCATCAGAGAGTAAGATCGAGAGGGGGACAGAATTGTAGTGCCCATTAACCTTTCGAATCCTGTCCCATATGATCTTGGAACTGGTGGTAGAAGATATGCTGGTTGTGAACTTAATCCAAGATTCCTTCTGGCTTTGACGTCTTACCCACCTAGCATGTGCACGGGCCCATTGGAAAGCAACCCGGTTTGAAAGTGTGGGATATCTATGAAAAGTATCCCAGGCCCGCTTTTGAGCCTTCCATGCTAAGTGGCAAGCAGGATTCCACCACGGACGAGGATATCGTGGAAAACGAGTCGAGGTTTTAGGAATACACTGAGCAGCTGCATGTGTAATACAGTCAGTTACCGCTGCTACACAGTCGTCTATTGATGGCTGATTTACGATGGCAGGATCAAGTTCTGCGAGAGCAGTGAAAGTGGACCAGTCTGCCTGATCCAGCTTCCACCGGGCATGTGGGTAGGGTGGCATCGACCACGGCCAGTCTCTCTCAAAAGGATCGGAAAATTATCACTGCCTAGTGGATTACTATCAACCCTCCATGAAAAATGGGAGAATAATGAAGGGGAGCAAACTGAGAGATCAATAGCAGTAAAGGACTGACTAGGTGCATGAAAGTAAGTGGAAGAACCAGCATTGAAAAGAGAAAGATTGTGATCAGAGAGCATCCGCTCTACAGATCGGCCCCTCCCATCAATAATAGCACTTCCCCAGAGAGGATTAAAATCCCCTAGGATTAGAAATGGAGATGGCAATTGTTCAACGAGAGCATCAAGATCTGATTGATCATATGTCTCTCCAGGGGACAGGTACAGAGAACAAACAGTGATGGTATGACCCAAGGAAACACGGACGGCTACAGCCTCCAAGGGTGTGTTGAGTGACAAAGGGTGGGCACGTGTTGATCAACCAACAGTGCCACCCCTCCATGTACTCGACCATCACACAACCTGTCATTTCTGTACAGGGAAAACTGCCGAATGGAGACAGTATCAGCAGTTTTGAGAAATGTTTCTTGTAAAGAAAGACAAACAGGATGGTAGGAAGCAATCAGCATTTTGATATCATCCAGATTAGAACGTAAACCTCGACAGTTCTATTGTATCAAGGCGGCCATTTTTAAGAACGGGTAGGTGAAGTGGCTGGAGAAACCTTCGGTTTACAACCACGTCTTTTTTCTTTACTGTCTTTAGTCGGAGGAGGTCTATCAACCTCCATGGATCCTGCTCTGGGTCGGGTGGGCAGGTTTTTGTTATTGGAAAGGGAATCCGGTGACTGAGGACGAGAACGAATAATTGTTTTGTCTCTTGTGGTGGGAGAAAAAGATGTATCAGAAGAAATGCCTGTATTTGAAACTGAAGGACGTGGATCTTGAGGTTTGTTGGAAGGTATGGGAGGAACAGAGATGGATGTGGAAGTCGATTCATCAACCTTTTTAACCACGGAGGTCAAAAGGCTTTTCATTTGTTTTGAAAACGATTCTCTTGGAGGCACAGAGAGATCTGTCTGCACTCCCACTGTAGTTGTGGAATGAAGTGCAGCAGCATATGTCCGAGATGGAGTTGTGGACAGCAATTTCCGAGCCTCAGGATAACTAATGTTATGTGTCGTTTTCAAATGCTGCACCTCTTTTTCCTCCAACCATTTTGGGCAAGAATGAAAGTAAGAGGGGTGAGAACCATTGCAGTTTATGCAATGTGGGTTCATGTCACAGTCATAGGCATCGTGGTCCTTGCCTCCACAACGAGCATATGTCGGGGAACCACGACAAGATGTCTTTGAGTGGCCGAATCTCTGACATTGGAAACATCGAAGAGGGTTTGGTATGTATGGCCGAACCCTGCAAATGAGATAACCTGCCTTGATGGTGGCAGGTGCATGTGGTGAAGTAAATGTGAAAACGAGGGTATTTGTTGGCAGTGTAACTTCATCTTTGCAAGTGGAGATGCGCCTCACTGCAGAAACTCCTTGAGTGGAGAGACCAGCAAGAATCTCTGACTCGGGAACGTTCTTCAAATCCCTTTCAACAATAACTCCTCGTGAAGAATTCAAGGTAGTATGGGGTGTAACCTCAATAGGTATATCCCCAATTGCCTTTGAATTCAAGAGGAGTTCACTGTGTTGGGATGTGGATGTTTCAACCAATATGTCACCAGATCGAAGTTTCTTTACTGACTTTGGAGAGCCAGCAAGTCCCTCTAGTCCCTTTTGAATAAAAAAGGGGACATTTGCCCTAAAGGTTTTCCAAAAGAGAATGTAATATAAGAAAATGAGGTGCGTGTGTTACTGATGTTGAAGATTGCTGTTCTGAGTATTCAAGACGTGGTCGCTACCCATTGACTGTTTTTTACAATTTTATTTAAATTTTTGGAGGATCCATAGGAAAAAGAAAAAATTTCGGTACCCACTGACCCCACCCACCATGGAGCCCTACAAGGGGACGCACTACAAAGTCACGCAAGGACAATGCAGCAACGCCAGGGTTTCGTGAGCACTATACCCAAACACCAGCATCAGGCACAATGTCCACAACACCCGTTGAGAACTTCCAACACTGGTACTTGGTTGACTCTAGCCCAAGTGGACCAGCCGATTGACCCAAGGGGAGCCACCCGAAGGCCGCCCGTCTAGAGGAATTCGAGGCCAAAGTGGTGTGTTAGGGTTGGACCCTTCAACCACCAGGATCCTCTCCTCCCCTTCACGGGTCGCCACGCACGGCAAACACGTGGGTGGATGTTTAGATCCCAGAGAAGGTAACCAGATAGAACAGAACCTTCCCTGGGAGGTCCCCTCACCACGTACAGGAATCCACACCGAGGGGGACTTACAGAAACTAGCAAACATGAAAATTCAAAACTAATTTGCCAATTAAATTTTTAAATTGCTTGTTTTGACTAACAACCAAACTATAATATACCTCTTTGTTTTTCTTTATACATAATTCTTGAGAAAGACTTTGCCACAAAGGAGGAAAGTTATTTTCAGTATTTTTAACATTTTAGAAATGTAGGTCTTAATAGCATTGAGAGCTGTAATAATATTAAGGATTGTTTTTTAAAAGTTACAGTGGTGGTAAAATTCAATATAAAAAAATGTAAATCTTAAGTGTTAATTTTTTTCAAAATCAGAACATTTAGTTACTTGTTATCAATGATCATTTACTTTCAAACACCTTTCTAAAGCTGAAGTTTTGCATCAAATTAATAAGGAATATTTACTTTTAAAATGCAATATTTAAAAACATGTTATCTACACTGTATCATAAAAAACTGCTTGTGTCAGATATTGGTATGGTAAGAACTTTGGAATAAAAAAGAATAAATTAAGCACCGTAATTTCTAAATAAAGAGTCGATAAACCTAATTTATCTTGAAAACACTACTGTAACTTTCTTAACAAAGATTAGGGGAATAGATATAGATTAAGGTAAATATGACAAGACGAGAAAAACAGTAGCATGATCACCTTTGTCTGAAAAATTACCCAAGATTATTCTATACGATCTTTTAAGTTTTTCACACTTTCTTTCTCATTACCTCTTCTGACAGTCCATAATGTTAGTTTTATAAATAAATGACAACTCTGATTTTCAATACTGTATTCCTTCATAACAGCTAAGACATTTGCCACCACTATTGTTTTTTAAGTCGTTAAATCTCAAGATGATTATAGTTTTTACATTTTTAGCTTGATTTCTTATTTTCATGAAATTGTAATTGTTATGGTGAGGTAATGCATCAGTACTGTTTGCATACAAGTCTTGTGTTTGATACTCATGCAACTTGTGTTTTCTTTAGCTTAAGTTCTTAACAACTATTCATTTGAAATGTCAGACAGTCAAGCCTAATGAAGAGCATTTGCTTTAAAAACAGCAAACAGTAATAATAAAATAAAGCATATGTAATAAAGAGAAGTGTGAAATAACTATTTTTTGTTATATATTCTGCTCAATGCTCTTAGCCATCCAACAACAGGCATCATTTTGAAAGGCTACTTACAGTCTTTGTATAGTGAGAAACATAATTAAGAGCAGTACCATTTTAAAATACATTTCTGAAAATATTTTCCACAAGTTATACTGAAGAACAATAGGCCATTGGTTTCTTTTATTGATCAAGTGGACTTTACAAGAGACTTTGTTTCACAAAAAGGAATATAAGCATGCTACTAGTTCTTAGCTCTTCAATTAAAAAGATACAACCAAAATACTGTTTACAGTTTGATTACACTTATGTTAAAGAACAAATTTTGCTACTGGTATTGCAGACTGGATCTTTTAGATTTTTGAAAGTTCTAGGTATATATATAATTTAAGGTCATAACACTGATAATAAAGCTAATTTCAATATCTTGATACAGGTTTTTGTTTAAATTAAACAAGTTTCTTATTTACATATTTATCACTGTCAAATGTTCATTTACTTCTGAAGCTATAGACCAAAATAAAGTCTTACAATAAATCTATTTGAGGTTTCATCTATATTTATTGCAGTAGGTATCCAATTTTCACATACTCAATACGAAACTAACCTCTGTACTATTCCTATAAATGTACATCAGTATCCTAAGAAACACTTCCATCGAAATATCGTGCAACGTCACAATAGTTATGTCACTTTTCCCTTCACACTGGGTCTCTATAAAGTTTCCAGTTGTTAGAACTTTAAAGTAATCACTCCGTCCACAGAAAAAGATCTGCCCAAAATATCAGTAATTAGTTCCATTGCTGTAACATTTTCACCAAAACATTTTAAAGAATTGGTTTAAGTTTCCATAAATAAAATGCATGTAATGATAACACAAGTATTGTTTTAATTCACCAAATTTTATGATAATTATAGTTTTTATATTAATACCATGACCTGTTACTTTCGTAAAATTATAATTATGGTGAAATAATGTTTTACACAAAATTTGGCAACAATAGTACTATTTCAAATTCTATAATAGTTCTAAATTTCAATTATGACATTTGCTTGTGCACATTTGACTTAGAAGTACATTTACATTATAAAATATTCTTTATAAAGTATTTTTTCTAAGTATACAAACAGTATCATTGTTAAGAGTTTTGTAAAAAATTGTAGCAAGCATAGAGAAAGTTTATCACATTTATAAGAACAATGTTTAAGATTCTGTATTGTGTTTTTTTTTCAATTATTCCATCACTGATCATGCTCAGTTTGATGGCCTTTACTAACCTGATGCTACAGTTTCCAATGAAACATGCCTTTTTTTTTTCAATTAAGCACATAGCTACAAAATGTCCATTTGCGCTCTACTGTGCCACTGGTTTTTTATTTATTTTTTTTTTTTATAAAGAATAGACAATTAAGTCTCAGAAAACACAACTTAAAATAAATTTCTATAAACCTTCTACCTTATGTAAGCACTGGGATCCAAGATTATATTTAAACTAATTAATCTTTTTAACACAGATACTCCCTTTGATCTCATTTCTGCACAAGTCGTTACATTCAAAGTTTAATTAAATAACTTTAATATCAATGTATGTCAATCAAATTAGCATTATAATGTATAATTCAAAGTTTTATGTTAATAAATTTTAATTCATTTATTTAAAAAAAAACAACTTCAAGTTTTGTTCTCAGATTCTACACAAATATTCATAAATCTGAACTTACACAATCTCTAGCTTGAACAAGACAATTACAGTGTAGGTAAATGTATATCTAGACAAAAACTACATTTACTGCACTTCTTAAATGCATGTTCCACAATTCTATGGCTGAGTTCAGTTGAAACAAGGGATATCTTTTTCCAACCCCTGACAGATGCCATGCTTATTTTCTGTAGTTTAGTCTTGAGATTTACAAGCCAGATGTATTTATTCAATACATATCAATAACCATTAGAAGAGCTCATTTTACACTATATTCTAACAATAATTATATTTTGAAATTGGCATCTAGTTGTCTTCATCAGGTAGATGTAACTGCTGGTAGTATTGTTGGTTGCCTTGTCCATGATAGCACTTGTGGTTGTTTACTACCTAAGTATGTTAAAATTAGAGAAAGAGAGAGAGTTAAGTTGTATCTACATTTTACTTTCATATTTTATCTAATCTTCTCACCTCAGGTATCCTTTGTTGTGCATAACACGAAGTTTCATGTCTATTCTTTATTTATTTATTATTATAAAAACAACTAAATTGTCAAAATAAGTTTATGTTAGTTAAGATTACATTAGGTAAAATAAATAAGAATATAATAAAAATATTTCATAAGGGATGCATGCAAGCAGCTTGTAGTAGCTCATAGGTCATGTAATATGATTGTGTAACACGAACTGCACATGACCCAAAAGATTTACATCTCATAAAAGTATTTACAATAAACAAATGTAATTTCATGTTATAATTTGAAGTCATTCTAGAAAGTAAAAAACAAAAAAAGAAATTTAAATTTATTTCAATATTTCTGTTGTGGTTATGTGCTTGGATCCTGTTTTGATTTAGAAAATAATAGACAAAATATAAAATTTTAATGACAAAAAGTTCGAAATATATTTAGGAGGGTTTAGGGATTACACAAGAAATTTTAGATTTTTGAGATAAAGAAAACTATTTTTAACTTTAACATGAAAATTATTTCAAATTTTGTAAAGATATACACACTATATTGAAAACTAGAAGTATTAAATCTATAATGACTTTAAACATGTACAAATTGACTGAGTCTACTTTGAGAGTTAATTATGTATTATTTATTAAACATTTGTTAAGTATATCTTAAAACTTTGCCTCAGTTCTCTCTTACAAAAGTACATGATAATTTTTCCTGAGGCTTACACATCTCTGATAAAGATAATGTAATATTATGCCCTGAGAGAACTGTTAACACATGTTGAGATAAATGGTAAAGGTAAATACGACATTAATATTAACTATACATGAAAGAAAAAGAGCTGAAGTCACAAACATAACCAAAAGTAGATATTTTAAGATATTCTATGAAAAATTAAAAGGTATCCATTTTTTACACATCTTTTTAAAGTTTAAACATTTCATTGCACTATGTTGATAATATTTATAGTTAGTAGAAAAATTGAAACAAAGAATATAAACATTTATCTTAAAAAAATTTGGTATTCATTTAGGACAGTGTTTTTCAATCAGATTTTGTAGTTATTTCTACAATGATGAAAAATGTTTATCATAGTTCATAACAAAGGTGATATGTGCACCTCTCAGACACTTCAAAGGACTAATTAAAATATAGCTGACTTAATCATGGCCCATTGTCTGCGAAACATTAACTTAGGAGGTCCTAAAAATTATTGAAATAAAACTATAAGATGAAGAAATGTAGTTTTATACTCAAAACAAAAATCACCTTCCACTTGAACTATTCAAAAGTTAAGTGCAAATAACTACAATATATGAAAAACATTTTTAGTAAAAATTCTCAATTAATAAAGTAGTGTCATTCCTTATAATCTTCAATCAAATCTTATCAATTTTGTGAAGATACATTATGAAAGCTTAGAATTATTGTTTGTATTTTTGCACACATAACAGTACAGCCTATTTTATGTAATGACACAAAAAAAGTTAAAGGTTATTAACCATCTTTCTACATGTAGGTCAAAGCTTGCATGTCATAACTGTTTACAGAGTTAAATTCCAAATTTAATTGAACTATTTCATTATCAATGCATACCAATAAACTTGGTGTCAAAACACTGTTAATATACAAAATTTTAATATTTTATATGTTTCAAGTTCTTAATCTAATAAGAAAATACTCAAAGATTCCTCAATCTTCACTGGTATAGGAATTGTGATATTTGTTCACCATGTTTTCACTCTTCATTGATTTATTTAACCCTCTCTGAAGTATAGAATTTAATGCAAATTACTTATTATTATACAGATATCATTAAAGCAAAGTTCAATTTTTATAACTTTCAATATAATTTATTTACAAAATCTTAATTAAACTGGATAATCAGATCCACTTGCTAGACTCACCTGTCACATCCTCTCTTACACAGATTGCTAATAATTCTCTCTTATATTCTACATTACATTATTTATAACCAATTTAAAGCCATAGTTTTAACCTATCAAAACATATATAATACTAAATTGGTTTTAGAACACAGTTTTATTTTAGTTTGATTTTCTGTTTGAAAATTTTTCATGTTGTGGTGTTCAGATTGAGTATAAAAGAGAACTAATTGAAGCCCACCATGTCTTAGTTAGAAAGAAAGTTAAATTTTTAATGTTATAGGACACTGCATGCTCTCTGCATGTTATCATTCTGCGTTCATATGTACATTAAGTAGGTTAAGAAAAATTAGTGTACTAGTACAATTATTATAAAAAAAATAGGCTTAAATTTCATTAGCAAGCAAAGAGATAAGAAGTGAAAGGTGAGTACATTGCTTGTCATCTATATTCTTTAGTTATTGTTATGAAAGTATCTAATATGTACATATTAGAAACTTGTTAAGTTAGATATGTTAATGAAAAAATTCTTCATGGAGTATGATCACAAGAAGCTTTTGCATGAGGTCATTGAACATAGTAACATATGATAGGTGTTCAAAGTGATGTTAAACTAGTGTGTTGGGATTATTAGTAGTTAAGACAGTTCAAAGTACAATAAAATAATAAGATTAAGTAAACAGAGATAGACTGTTGAGGTTTAGTCTATTTAGGATAAACAGCTGTAGCTTCATGTCATATGTAGTAATTCTAGAAAGAAAAAAGGGGTAATTTAGATATATTTAATACTTTTTATGGTGGTTATAAGGTTGGTAAAACTGATAACGGGTACAGAGATAGGATAGAGAAAATAATGAATAAAACAAAGATATACTGAAATAAACTGATTGTATGCAATTTATGTAAGAGATCTTAAAGACTTGTAAGTAAAATTAGATAATTTTGAGATAGTTTTTAATTTTAGCATATAAATTACTTTGCACTTTGAGGGTCAACACTCAGATCCCATATATACATAAATAAATCTTAAGGACAAATAATTTGTTAGAATATCTGATTTTTTGTGTGCAAAAAGCTTATAATATTTAATGAAAGCTTTCCACATTTTATGAATGTACATAAAACATATTAGAAGTTAAAGTAGAGAAACTTATAATTACTTTGTGGTGAAAAGATTGGTCACATTGACCAACCCCATATGAGAGAGTTAAAGTCTCTTTGAATTATATCAGGTGACTTTACAGGTGTGTGGCTAAATAGGATTACTGTAATTCTGTAAACTTTTCATCAACTTTAAATCCTCATCTTCTAACTTGTTAATGATAACAAGATATGCCCTATTTTATATCAATGTTTTTTTTTCCTTTCTGCATCAGAAGGTTCTCTTTCATACATAATGAAATATTTAGATGAGGGCATTCAGAAGTTTTAAGAGACCATTGGTGTCATAAATGTTCTCTTCACAAGTTTCAACTTCCACACAGGAAAACAAAGTCTCCCTTTTAATAACACTGTATCCATTAACTCTACATAATTTCATAATGTTACTCTATCAGTGTTTCTCTTCTGGAAGGCTTTCATATTCATTCATTCATTCATAAGTCTACCTATTCGTGGCTCTATGCTGAGTAATGACTGTGAAATAACCAGAAATCAAATACAGAAGTATTAAACATGTTACCTATGGTGTTAAGGTGGCAAGCCTTTGTTTAAAAATATGAAAATAGTTCTCATAAAAATTCAATTAATTCTCTGTGTTTGTTAAATTTTGGCAGTTCCCATATTTCTATCAAAATAAATACTATCATTAAAAAACAAAAAATAGATACTTTAAAAAAATTCAATATAAAAATGAACTATTTCACTTTAATATTACAAGTATATCTAGATATGTTTCAAAGTACACAATGCTGAAGATTTTCTTCTTTAGAATATTTACCTTTTATATATCAGTTTTCTTCCTCTGAAATCAAACTAGATAGTATACTGTATTTTTAATACCTTATGACAATAAAAATGGTAATCTTGAACTTGAATACACAGGTCAGCAAAAAGAGACTGGCAAAGGTTTGGTAGAAAAGGTAGTTCATCTCCTCCTACCTAAAAAAATATAATATCTTCATAGAGATATATATAAAAAGAAATTTCTTTCAGTTGCAATAATATTTCTTAAGCAGAAAAAAATACATAATACTAATGAGAGCCTTAACTGCCAGGTATTCTGGAAAAAAAACCCATTAGAAATAAGTTTTTTTAATTATTTTTATATATAAGTTATGGCAAAGTCTCAAGCAATTAATTATCGAAAAATTAAAGGAAAACTGTTACATTTTTTCTCTGGAGTCGAAGTGATTCCCATTAATAAGCACTCTTGTACATCTTAAACCACAAAATATGAGAACACAATTATTATTCAAATTCTAAGCTAGTTTAGTTTTCAGTGCTGCTGTTTGTTCACCCACAATTTATTTAAAACAAATTCTCATTATAAAAAAAATCCATTTATGCTTTCCTTCTTATATTTTTAAAAAAGTATTTTTCTTGAGCACGTAAGTAGTATCAATGTTTCTATTGTTAAGATTTCTTTGGAAATGAAAAGCAGAAGTCTTTATTTTCATTATTTCTCAAATAATACTTTTAAAAGTAAGGTACTACATTCTCTGTTTCTGTAAATAACTGATCAACACCTTAAAATTTAACTACTAGTTTCTCATAATATCAAGCAAAAAATATTTAATATTCATTTGCTGTCAAATTGTTTTGGTACTTTTTAAACCACAATGAAATATACTGAATTTTCTGTTACAAATTTCACACCCATTCACAAAGTTCATGAGGTAGTGTTTGTTCTGCAAGGACACCAAAGTCTCGTTGGAGATCTGAAGAGTCTATATCAGGCTCTATCAAGATTGTAGTGACATTAGTTCCTGGCTTTGTACATTCTAGAAAAATAAAAACAAAATCTAGTGTGACACTTCTATCTCAATTTGATTTATATAAAAAACAACAAAAAATCACTAAAAGTGTCAAACAGCAAAGTTCCCTCTTAACGGGGTGTACATGTAGTTATACAGTAAACTTGCATGCTGTGTGCCTGTCCCAGTTCATGTTACTTACTTCTTCTCCAGTTATAGCATGCACTTTTCTTTGTCAATTGCTAACAGTTTAAGTGTGACAACCTTCCTTCTGTGTACAAGTATAGTATCTGCAGTGTACTCAATTTACTATTTAAGGCTTCTGTTACTTTCTGTAAACATCTATGGCCTAGATAGTGGGACCTTGAGTTGGATAAACAGTGCATATTATATTGCAATAGAAGACAGTGCTTTTGATACTAACTGCAAAACATTCATGTCACTTTTCTTTCTTTGATGTTATGACATTCTTGCTACCTTCTGGTCATTTCTGTGGTTTTAGAATATAAAACAATAGACAATAATCATCTCTTCAATGCATGTTGGTATTCTAAGGAAAGCTGATTTTATTCAAGAGCAACTAGATGCATTCATAAAATAACATGAGATTAAATCAGAATACTGACCACAGAGTAGTTCTGAATTTGTCTGAAATGGACTGAGTTCATAAAAAGAGACAAGACACAATGAGTTACTTTTACAGTATCAAAGCTAATTTTTCTCTAAACTGTGCTTCATGAAAATTTCTATCACAATGATCAAATCTAACATTTGTTAATTTACACAGTAACAATAGATTTACCCACAGATACTAGCTCTACCCATATGACTAATCATTTCCATTCAAATTTTAGGAGGTTCTAACCTCAAGGTATCACTTCATATACCACTGAAGGACACTGTTGTCTACAATCATGCACAAGGTGCAGCTTTAGAGCACGACTGTAGTAAAAGAGTAGTGAAGTAGTTCAGTATATTCTGCTAAAAGTATAAACTTGTCCAAAGACAAAATAGTAATGTTCAGTGGAGTTTCCATTTCTAATCAATGTAAAGAAAATATACAGAGGGAACATTGCATAGTATTAAATAAGAACAAGTAAGGTTTTTTAAACAAATATGCAGATAATATTTGTAATATTTTCTACAGTTGTGTTTACCATTTTAGCAAGTGTAATAATGTAGGAAATAATGTTTGATTAAAATGACCTAGTTTGAGAAAAACACTTCACACTTACCAAAAGATTTTACTTTCTTCATAGCTTCTTTGATTTTTTCAATTAGTTCTAATATTTTGCACTGCTTAGCTAATATGATGCAATCCTCAATTTGATCAATAGGTGTTTCAAGTCTTCCTAGATCAGTAACAAAAAGCATTATGAAACTTAAGAAAACCAAAAACATCTTACAATGCTTTAAAATCTGGTCTTAGATACTTTTATTAACTTTCTTGCTGAAGGCTCAGCCAATCAGTGAAATTCACGACTAAATTGACCTCTATACCTTCCATGATATAACTTCTAATATATTTTGTATCTTCAAGAAATTTTGCAAGTTCTCAATAATCATTAAGTCATTTGTAGACAAATGCTAAGTTTTAATGAAGTATTTTCACTAAATATTTTTCCATGAATGTATGGAGTCAAAGTGTTCAAAGCTTCGAGTGATTTTCAAGATAATATCATTTTTACTTTCCTTCTCCTGAAACATTTCAAATTTCATTTGCATAATCCCAAACTTTTCTCAGTAATACTTTATTTTCTATACCTTAACTGTATACAGGGTTGGTCAATATTAGATGACCTCACAATCACTAAAAAAAAGAAAAATGAAATAAATCTGAAGTGACCTTTGTGTCTTTCAAAAATTACTTCAAATTATAACATGAAACTACATTTGTTTATCTTCAAAAAGCCTTAAACTTACAACAGTATAAGCTTGTTTATATTAACTATTTCAAAATAGAATATATAAAGCTGAATAAAAATATTTATGAAAAAAAAATGTGTTAACATTTAAAAACATTGTGATACAAAAAACTTACCAGTGTATAAATACTGAAGAACTGCTCTGAAGGCACTACTTTTTACCTTTATACAAAGAGAAAAAAAGAGGTTCAGATGATTGATATCATAAACATTTTACCACAACCACAACTGGGTACTGCACTTTTATTTCTTAGTTCAATTTACTCATTAACTATTGTTTTTAACCCTTAAACAGCAGCTACCATCAACTGATGCTGCTACCTATAACATTCCTGCTGTTTAATGGTTAGTTAGTTTTCAATTCTTTCTCAATAAAATTGTCTAAAAAATAGAAAAAAAAAATTTTTAAGAGTTGGTCTTCTAAATCATACAAGATTGAATAACATAAGACACCCATGGTTGCTTAAGTAAAAGAAAAAATATCAAACTTTAAATTAATTATGAATGTACGTGAAAGTATAATATACTTTTATATAATATTGAATAACATAAGACACCCAAGGTTGCTTAAGTAAAAGAAAAAATATCAAACTTTAAATTAATTATGAATGTACGTGAAAGTATAATCTACTTTTACCAATTATTCCCATTTTCTCAACAAAACAACAGTCCGCATCTCATTACTTACCATTGGATGAGTAATGAAAATGCTCTTACGATTCTTCCATTTACTGCGAAACATGTCATTGAAATACTCGCAACGAACAGAGAGAATACAACGATGAGCACAAAAGGTTTCTTGATGTACTACAAAGGTGACATCATAGTAGTCACCATCTTCTAGACATCTGTGGGTTGAAATATGTCAGTGAAAGACAACTAAAGACTACATGCAAAATTATAAGCATATTATATACAAATTGATGCAGACCTTATTTGAGCATTCAAGCCTTAACTCTCAGTACACAAAATCAGCTATTTTGACCAACTGACAAATTCTGTTTCAGATTTTGACTAGTGAATTCAAGTTGATTTTCATACTAGGTTTAAAATACTTTTTACAGTTTTTAAATTTCATTTGCATAACTACTAAATCCTCTTCTGTTTGAAGAAAGACTTTATATTATATCAGTTTTTCTCTCAATCCTTACACTGTATACAAGTTCTATTCATTTCAACAATTGTGTAACCATCATAAAAATATGAAATAAATCTAAATTACCATTTTTTTTTTCAACAATGACCAAATATTATTACAGAGAATTACACATTTTTTCTTACAGCAAAAGCTAATAAAATTCAAATCTTCTGGTCACTTTGATTTATTTTTTTTTTGCTACTGACATTAATGACAAAGCTTTTTATCATAGCAGTAAAACTTTGTGTAAAAGCAAGATAGTTATCAGCACACTTGGTAAAATTATAAAATGCTGTGCTCATGCTTTCAGATTTTTTTCTTATCTAACCTAATCTACATAATTTCTACATTTTGGTCTTTTTTATTAAAATAATTAAAATAAATATGGAAAAAAGAACATATTTAATGTTTTCATTTGGGTCTTGGATTTCTTGGCTCTCAAAATCTAAATGAAAGCCTTATTTTTTTTGCAGTGGTGTTGTTACTGCATTAATTTCTATTTAGTTTAAACTTGCAATTGAGAATACAACATTCTAGAATGCAACACAAAAAACAATGCCATAAAACTATTATAATCTAACTGGTGTTTTTTAACCAAGTTATATTTACATTAAAAATTTTCCTTACCTTATCAAGGCAACCTGGGCAACAGCAAAGAATAACTCAATTAATTGTAAGAATATGCTAATCTCATACTTCTATTGGTTATAAGTAATCCAACAACAGACTTCACAGAGAATTATTCACTTTTTTTCTTTTTTTTTTTATAGACAGAATGCACTAGGTGGGAAGTAGCATGCAAATTTCAATTTGTGACATATAACTCATTAAAGCAAACAGTACAGATCCAATCAAGTTTACATTTAGCTCAGGGATATCTAATAAATGTGTAGGGTCCTCAGGAACTTCAAAATTACAGGGATGGAAAGAAATTCTAACATGGGCAATTAACAGCAAAGTGTCACATGACACATAAAAGTGATGACTGAGAATTTAAATATTTATTTTGAAATTACAACATGTATAATATTGAAATTTGAATTATAAACCATGTTCTAAGTTTATAGAAATATACTGATAACAGAATATATTATTTTATCAAATGTGGTGGCAAAGCTCCAGCTTTGTAAAAAACTTATTTGAATAGTAATAAATTCTCAAGATTTATACAACACAAGTTTTTTTCACAATTTTAAAGAACTTTTAAAAGTTGAACAGTAGTACAAAGACTTGTATATATTTTAATTTTATAAGAAGAAATCATATACTGCAAGAAATAAATGTTGCTTTGACATTTTGGCATTACTAAATTTATAATCTAAATAACCTATCATTTACTTACATTAATAATGGTTAAAGTAGGTAATCTACTATTTTCTGGGAATATCAAAGAACAACTCAAACATACCTTTAGCAGGATTTGAAAAATTATAATTTCATCAACTATTACATTAAGCAAGAATCAAGCATTTCATTTCTTTTACATCATTAAAGCAAAATAACTCAATAATTCTGTTATTAGAGAAGTAGTCAAAAATACTGACATAAAAAAAAAAACATGTAAAACTGGGATGATGTGAGAAAATAAGGAAAAATAGTAAAACGTTAACCCACTCATAGTTAAGCTCATTGATGGAGGATGGCAACAAGCAGTATTTTATATCCAGATGAGAAGGAGACAGATACTTAATGAAATCAATGAAAGATGAAGATGTGTGGATTGAAGCACACATCAACCTGGATGACATCCCCCAACGGGCAGCTAGAGGGAAGATGAGGTACTGGATCTGATACAATGATATCAGAAAAAGACACCGGGAGATGGGAGACAAGGAAAATTAAGCCAATTTCCATAAGCTGGCAAATCCAAACATAATTGGGATAGGAAAAATATCTCAAGTAGAAAAAGGGTTCCAATGGATAAACAGAAGATAAAGGAAGCCTTGCAAACAATATAGCACCAGAGAGCAAGAACATCAGAGAAGACAACCAAGATCAAAGATCAGAGGGAAATAGTTGTGAATGAGATGCCACATTCTTAAGTCACCAACAACCCTGAAAAAAAACAACATAGGTGCAGTGGTAAAGGATATATGAGAAGTTGAGGTAAAAATACGTGCAATATATGATTATGGTAAAAAAGAAGAAAAAAGGATATCCAGGACAAGTCATATATTAAACAGGTAACCAACAGTTCAAAATGAAGTTGAGTATGGGCCTGGACAACTACT
Source organism: Tachypleus tridentatus (assembly GCF_004210375.1). NCBI lineage: Eukaryota > Metazoa > Arthropoda > Merostomata > Xiphosura > Limulidae > Tachypleus > Tachypleus tridentatus. Next base: position 92,246,135 of record NC_134830.1, read on the forward strand.
TGAAAGTTCCAAACTAGAAGGGATGAAGGACAAGGTGGACAAAGAGCAAAACAAAAAGAAGATGGAAAGAGAAAAATGGAAGGTATTAGATAAGGCTGTTAGATAATCAACAATGGTAGCTACAGAAGAACCACTGTAAAACAGCCAAGTAAATTTGTCAAAGACATAAAGAACACTAGGATGGGAAGGGAGATAACCATGGCATAGAGATTAATGGTGAAAAATGTGCCATTTACTTTGATACACTGATAATTTCATATGAAGAACTAAATGAGACAGAAAAGATGCTACAAGTGTGGAGATTCCAGATTGTCTCACAAGGGTACAGAAAATGTCACTCATGGAGCTGGAGTGTGGTAATGGTGGGATGACACACAAATGACCAAAGCTGTAGAAACAGTGTGTGTAAGAAAGAAAATGGTAATAGAGGAGAAGAGTAACACAGGATAAGAACAGGTAACAAAGGTGCAATAAGAAGGATTAGACAAACTAAAGTATAAAGAATAGTAAATTTGAGGTGGGAAAAGGAAAGAAGTACAGAAATAAATGTAGAGGATGGCCACTGTGACCGAAGATATCTACTGTCAAAGTCAACAGATATGGAATCAAGGGCTAGAACAAAGGTTGTTTTGGAAATGAGTTGAGTGGTAATGTCTACAGAAGTAGAGTAATTTACTGGGCACATGAAAATTGAAACACCTGAAGAACTAAGGACCTCTCTATAGGAAAATCTTGTTGAGCCAAGACATTCTATCAACAGCATGCTTCAATAGCACCAAGGATATGACATTCTACTAAATGTGCAAGATCTTAATGGGAACTTCCAAGAGTTCTAAGATTCAAAAACAAAGGAATATGTACAAGTACCCCACTGTTTCACTAACTAGTCCCACATGAAGTAAAAAAGGATTCCAAAACTCAATGAATGGCAAGAACTTGCAGAATATTGATGTGCAGAGCTGTCTTGACCAAATACTAGTGATTTCCAGAGAATGGGAAATCTCTCCCAAACTGGATGGAAAAGAGAATTTAAAAAGATGCAATCTGGGATAGGGAGAAGAAAAGGAATGCCTGCCATGGTGTTAACCCTGTTTGAGCCACCAGGTTAAATAAATGCCATGAGGGTTAGAGAAGAAGAACTGAGTCAAGGGGATCATGATCAAGATTCCACTTATTATGCAATACCCTCCAAATGGTGTGCAAGTTGGTATGACTCTAGGAATTGAGAGCTTCTATGGATGCCCAAGTCCCCAGAAGAGAGAGAATTTCACACACAATAAGAGAACAAGAGAACTGGAAAGTTTAGAACCAAGAGTTCCATTAATCTAGTGGAAGAAGAAAAGACTGGGCCAGACTGAGAAAGGAGTTGAAGTGTCCTCTCTAGTGTATAATGTGTCATCCTTACAAAGAATAGTCTGAAATATTTTGGAGAGACTAATGGAAGAATACTGCATCCCAAAGAGAAAGGAAAGGAATGGAAAATGAAGATAAAAGAAATGGAGTGATAAAATGTTATGAAAGTCCATGAGATATTCTTTGAAGTACCTAAGAAGTCAAGGTGAAAATGTACCATGGGTGTATAAATCCAGCTCAATGTGCTTCAAGCTTGTCACAACCCATGACATATTTACCAGTATCAGTGATGGCATGGTACCAGTAATGAGTAATTTGACAACAAGCCACCAAGACCTTGGAGAAATAGATAGAAAAAGGGATAGAAGGAGATAGAAGGGAAAATAAAAACAGGAGTAAGTGAATACCATAGAATACTAGAGAGGAGAGAGAAGTGTTGATGAGCAGCCTTTGCACTAGACTCCAGATGAATCAAGAAACTCTCTAAAAACTACTTATATAAAAAAAACAAACAAATGAAGCTATACGAAGGAACTGGAAATGAGACATGGGAAGGTGCACATTAGCTGAAAGTACATGTCCACTCAAAATGTTCTAAAAACAAAGAGGACAAACATATTGGGAAAGGGCCAAGAAAAGCAAGTATGCAAACATGGAATATGTGAGCAAGTATCCCCCAACAACCCCAAAGGGAAGCAGTGGATAGCCACAAATATGAGATGAATAGAGGAGAGGTAATGCAGGAGGCTGGTTAAAATCAAATGAAAATGCAAAATTCGAGCCTGAAAGATGTGGAGCATGCTGACTTCAAAACATAACTGTGCAATAAACAGGTCTACACATACCCTGTAGAACAAAAAACTAGTTCATCTGAGGAAGAAGTAGAATTAAGGAGGGAGTAAGAGAAACCATTAGATACAGAGTAGACAGACAAAAAGTAACAAACCTGTACCACCATACCTAGGGAAGGCTGAAAACAGTCTAGATGTTTCCACAGAAGGAATTTGAGAAGGAAATAGGCTATTCAAATTGGTGTCTTCCTGTAGAGATTCCCCAGAAGAAAAGAAAATCTGATATGTGATTGGGAAACACAGCAGGCCACATAAGAAACCCCAACAAGAGGATTGGGCAAATACTAGAGATCAGTTATCAAACACAAATATGAATACTTCATATTTTTGAGAATACAAAAACAAATATAGGGAAAATTCAAAGTATTCAAATATGAATACACAGGAATGTATTCATAAGTACTTTGTCAGGTAATATGCAATAATGATAAAACAGCAGACAATAATATTTTAATATTTTTATTTTTCAAAACATAATAAAGGTTAAGAACAAAAACTATATTTTTAAAGAAAACTTATAAACAGTCTAATTGTCTATTGTTTTTATAAATGTCAGTTTCTCAAACTGTCTTGTCAATTAAGTGGCAAAGATAGGTCTGAAGATTTTGCTTCTGATGCTAAGCAAATGCTCAATGGATGTTGGAAAACTTGGGTAGCATTTGACTAATAGAGATAGAGTTGATCAGTTTTTTTCATGGAAATTCCAATAATAAAGAGGATTGTTTTCTTCAGAAATGGAAGGACCATCCAGTTAAATGTTGATCTTTGTATCTTCTGAAGATCAGGTGGCTATTTGCTTGGAGGCAGCAAAGAAACTGTGCAGCTTACTTCTTTTGCAGGGAAGAGGGGGAATTATTTAGTGAGGAAACTTTATTTCTTGCTGCAGGATTCACAAACCATAGGTCTAGTGAAACACAGTCAAGTTTAAATTTGAGATCAAAGACACTTCATTACTCATACTGTGTCAGCCAGGTATGAATAGATCTCTGAAATTATATTTGGACTACACTCTGTCAATATCAAATATTAGTCCATAAACACATGGTACTACATAATTTGAGTTAACAATGGTCTTACCCTCTAAAAGATGTCAATATTGTCACCATATCTGCTAGCATAGTTAAATCATGAAATGTTTTGATATTCCATTATCTATATCATCTTAATTTTTTTCATGAGAAATCTAAAATAGACTTAATCATTTTAATTTGTGTTCCAGCATGTTGCTGACTAAACTCTGGGCTCTTCCTCAAGTAAATCAGTTGCTTGTATTTATTCAAATGTAGGACATGATAGTTGATGCTTTAGAAATTACTTTCAGCAGAAGTCCAGCTTTCTTCCTGCTTTCCATGACTACAAAATGTAGTGTGTGGGAACAGTAGGATGAAATTTGGATAAAATGTCTGTTGATTTAGATTAATCCAAAAGTTTATCTTCTAATAAACTATCTGTAGATGAGCTATCACCACTTCTCACACTAGGTTTGTGTCTGCAATTCAAATCCAGGTAAACAAAAATCTCTGATCATGTTGGATGCAATATCAGATATCACATATGACACCTTGTTGATGTTAAATTTATTATTTAATCACATTCAGCTGCAATATAATCATATGTATGATGCCTCTTGAAATGCTAACATGACTGTTTGCATTTTCCAGTCAAGTATAAAAAGACTAATGATTCCAATAAAACTGTGCATTTGTCTTCTACTCCTAATATTGACAGTAATGATAGTGTTTAAAAGGTTTGATATTAATTTATATTCAATTTGGTAACCTGGTAGCTACTCTAACTAGATGATTATGTAATATCTAAGTTTTGAAAATTTGTTTAAGCATTGATGTTTTATGATCAATTCAATGTATAAATATATTATAAATAATCTTTACCAGACTTTCATTACAACTACTAAGTAAAATATATTTAAGTCTAGTAGTAATTTCAAAGCAGTTATTTTACCTTCTTTGTGTGTATCGTTCATACATTAGAAGATGATTAAAAAAATAATTTATCTGAAGAAAGCAATATTTTCATTTGTAAAGTTAAGTGATGTTATGTTATATAAATTTTTGGTGAGTCTAAGAAAACACTGTGATTAGTGTTCTATCTGGAATAAGTTTTATTTTTGTTCAAAGAGCACTGCTCCACAAGAAGCGTAGTATTTTCCTTACATATTTCTTTCTAAAATGTCATGTCTTTGAAATATACATAAAATATTACAGTTACCTATATGCAAATAAAAAGAACACCAAGTAATCAGATTTTGTGTTACCTCAATAAGAAGATATTTTGCTACTCAGTGTAACAAATGTACACTTTAACAAGCTTACCGTCTTAAAAATTCATAATAGCTATCTCTCCTCATCAAATATTTAGTAACGACTTTGTAATTTTTCAGAATGTTTCTAATTTCTGTATTCAAAGCTCCATACAAACATCTTTCTCCATCAAATGTATTAGTTTCACATCGTGCACCATTTTCTAGAAGGTATTTGACAACCTCCAGATGTCCACACAAGCATGCATAATATCTACATAAAAAAAACATGAAATTTACTAATTTTAAATTAAATAATCAAAGGAATATTTGGAAGAAAGAATATATTTAATTTTTTCTGTGTATGTAAATACTACTAACTTCAATGATATTGTGTAAAGTGAAAGTTTGTAAATTTTATGAAATTCACTCACAAAAGTAAAAGTATATATAAGTAAAAAAACAATCACATGTTGTAATGGATGCAAGTTTAGTGCAATTTAAATTTATATAAAAATTCTTAAAAATTATTTTATGAAATTCAAACTTTAAATCAATAAATTTTTCAAAATATATTTTCTACACTTACAAAGGAGTGCTGTCCCACTTATCTCTGGTATTTAATTCAACATCCTTTTGTTCTACCAGGTATCTAAAAATAGCAAGATCAAGAGGTACACTTAATTCTACTAGCAATTTCTGCAATTTTTCTGGTTAAATGCCCAGAAATAATGCTTCCAATTGTTTACATCAATCTCTCTAATCTTTTCTCATATTTAATGTTTAAAATTGCAAGATCTATAAAATCTGTTTTAGATAATGATTAGTGACACAAAATAACATCACAACAAATCCAGCTGTGTTCAACTACATTCATTTCCCTTTAGGGAATAACATCCCACTTAATTAGATCTGTTCTTCTCACTTTCTTTGACAGTTATAATGCCTGGATCTTTTCATTTGTTATGGTTATATGAAGTCTATTTCTCCCTTACTTAACACGAATGTCATTAATATTTCTAGTAACTCCCAACTGGCTCAGGAAAATTGACAATCATATTTTGGTTTTTTTTTATACTAATGGTACTAACTGCACTAAATTTTTTATTTAATTAAATTACATACCAAAAGATACAGAATAATAACTTGCAAAAAGCAGACAAAAACTTTCATAACTGTCACAGTTTTTCTGGCCTTCTAACTACACAACGAGAGATGTTAAAAGTTCATCTAAGCTCCTTGATGCATTTCCCATTGGAATAAAACTTGAACTGGAAGCAAAATACATTTCTTTGTATAGAGAAAAACATAGCATAATATGTAATTTGATAGATTAAAACCTTAGCTTTCTCTTTGTTCTAAATAATGCAGTATTAAACATGAAAGAGAACTACTAGCAGTTAATGAATGGTATGTTGTGACAAGAAGGATCCGATTTTATATTTGGCATTTCAGTAAATAAATAATATTGAAAGCTATAAAATTATGCTTCACCTCAGTAATGATAACATTATAATGAATATTTAAGTTTTTCTTTCATGCTTCTAAAAGAGGTGGTAAATACATTAAAGAAGTGGGGATATCTAAAGATTAAATGTTACCATTTCCTTCTGCTAGAGGAATTTCAAGATTTGTTGTAATATTTCCTTATAAAATTAAGAACCTAGAACTTATATAATATTAAAATTTGGTTTATAAATTACATTTACATGCCAAGTTTATTTATGTACTATTGGATATACAAAACTGTTTAATGTAGGCATTATTAATTAATATATTTTAGGAGTTAAAATTTAACTATTTTAAATGAGATAGTTAGAACAAATATGGTTACATAACTCATTAAGAGTCACACACTGTGCCAGTAATTACATTGTTTTTGAGGCTTTATTAACATTGACATCACATTACTTGAATTTTCAGTATTTTTATCACTACTGTAATGGAGTGTTGTTAAATCAGCATCATTCACACACTTCACATAAGATTCAAGACCTCAGTGATCAAAATACAAATAGAAGTGATTAAACAAACAAGTGAAATGAAAGAAAAGTTTAATCAGAGAATAGTTGAAATCATGAAGTTTGCTGGCATGCAAGTGATTACTCATAATGGGTGACAGTTTAAAGTAAGTTTCACAGTTTAATAGAGATAAGGAGAATAATTTCTCTCATCAAAGAGTGATCTGAAGTAACTGAACCCCATTTGTGTACACTTTGATGAAAAGGAGAAAATTATTTGAAGTTCAAGAAACAACTGTGGTAACCCATGGGGCAGGGTACACAAAAAAAAATTGTTTGTCTTGTCAACAGTATTCTAAAGTAATTGAATCAGCCTAAGTAGACTTTTCATAAGAGAATTACTTAGTTTTAGATACGACTGTAATATCCTGTGTAAAGAATGTTTGTACATGGATTTGCTTTGTTTAATATATTATTTTACAAGCAGATTATGTTCCGTCTGTTTATTGTTCAAGTTTATCAAAAACAAGTCATACACCTACTACAGAAGAATCCCAGTCTCCTTATACAAAACTCTGATGTCTACCATAAGAAGAATAAGAAAATAGTTTAATTAAATAGTGAATGTAATTCATTAAATCTCATGACATGTGCAGATAAAGATGCCTCTAGTGAAAGTGTCAAGCAGATAATTGCAAAGTTGATGTTTTTCAATTCTTGTGATAACTTCATTCCTAGATTAGGCTTCTGTGATGAGGTATTTATCAGAAATACACTTGCAGAAAATGAAAATGTTAATTTCCAAAATCATAAATCACCTCTGCATAGAGGTTAGCTAGACTCACAATGAATTGGTAGAGAGACCAGTGTAAAATTTTGTCCAGATAAAAAGTGAGGGAATCATACTACATCCAGAACAGGTATGCTTTTCACATGGAAACGTGTTCTTGTGTCTATGGTGGAACAGAACATGAGCAATCATTATGGGTTAGCTCCAACCAGATAGCTAAGTTTTCACAGCTCAAGAGTTGAAAATAGAGTTATGATGCATGTATTCGATGTCAGTGGCTTGGGCTACTCGACCACAGTGCTAAAGACATATATACTGTAGACTGCATTCTAACCTGTAGCCATAAAGTGACGTGTTTTGCACCACTGGATTCATGACGAGAAAATAAGCAACAATGAAGTGAACAAACTTTCTTCTCCACTTGAAGAAGTCTAAAAGGCAGCACCCCCGAGTAAGGAATGGCAGGATCATCTATGTCATACTCAACCAAAAAGAAAAAGAACTCTGGAATTATACACGTTCATCCTTACTTCCCAACCAAAGAGGCAAGAAGTATTCCACTTGCTCCTGGAATTATGAAGAGCATACCAAACCTGTGCTCAACAAAGAGACTAGAATAGGACCCTTCATATTTGGAATTTTGAGGAGATAGTGTACTTCCTTCAATGAACAATATGCAAAACAAAGAGAAGAGCCATGTACACCCTAACCAGCTGGTGTAGTGTCAAATATGATTGGTTGATTTGGTTTTTATGGCACAAAGCAGCTAGGCTATCTGTGCCAAACATCATGGGTAAAGTTAAAATTAAAGTAACTTTAGTAAAATTCATGAAAGGAAATTAAGGTAAAACAAAGTTTAAAAACAACAACAACAACACATAAATAGCATAAAACCATTGTTTACATATAGTCTACAACGTTAAGAGAGAAACTACAATACTACAAGTTGTAAAGAACTTTCTATAGCATAATTGTAATTATCATAACTCACTAAGAAGACTAACAGGTAAGTACAAAAATCACCATCAGTCACATGAAGTTGGCCTTTCCAGTCCTGATTCCGTGTTATGGCCATTTTCAAAAAGTTTTAAAAGACCTGTATCAAAATTTTAATAATAACTCCCAAGGATCACTAACAGGTAGTTCAAACAGCAGCATCAGTCACCTGAAGTTGGCCTTACTGGTCCTGGTTTCGAGTTATTTGATGTTAACAGCTATTTTCTAATTTCAAATCGAACTAGACAGACTGTGATTCTTAAAAGGGAATCACATTAAAAAAGGTCTAATGTACAAATTAAAAGACTTAAGTGGCATTAAAAAGATTAATGGCCTTTAAAAAACTAAAAACATTTCCAAGGTGGATAGTGTCACCATCACCAATAACACTGTCTAAAGCTATGGACAAACCTTGGAACAGAACATATTTCAAACGGTGGCATCACTAACAGTCGTAACAATGGCAAGAAAGCAAAATGTGGCTTATTGTGATCTGAGTGTTACACAGACTACACACTGATGCAATAGTTGCAGGTAAAAGAAAATGATAAGTTAAAAAACTGTGACCAATGCATAGTCTAGCTAGAATGACTTCCTCTTTCGATCCTTATGGAAGATGATGCTGGCAAGAAAAATGATCCCACTAAAGACAGAAATTGAAAGATAAGACACTGAAGGGGAGGACAAATGGAAAGAAAGTTATGGTGCATGGGCTAAATCAATCTGACTCCAAAGAGTCAGGAAAACTCCCTAACCCCCTCTGGAAAGCAATTGTTCCCCAAAACAATGAGCAAGAACCACAACATCTGAGGAAAAACTAAAGAATGGCCCAAAAAGTAATCCCCTAGGATGACATGGGTAGAATTTGAAAGATAAACAGGAAACAAAGAGAAAACACAAATACCTGATGAATTCTGCCTACAAAGGGAGGAGAAGGCCTGGGAAAGAGTCCTAATGTGCCATACAACAGATGAACATACGCAGGAGAGGGAAACAACACTGCACAAAGTCACATACACCCAATACAGATAGGGGTAGTGTTGCACTACTGTTGGTGGAGGATTGCTGCACAATCATTTACATGTTGATATGCAGAGAGTTGCACAGCTACTTGAGAGCCAGCCAGAAAACTATGCCAATAAAAGGTAGTACTAGTTGAGAAAGCTCTGTGAAACGAAGTGAGATATCGTATCAGAATTTGCATTTTTTTAGACTTAAATAAAGCTTTAAATTTAATAATCAGCTGTTTACTATCATTCATTTTCTACATTAATTCTATTCCATTAGTTACTCTCATACCAAAATTAGCTGAAATCTTCATTAAATTTATTATTTTCTTTAATACAGGGTGTTCAGAAAGTCACTGTGAAGTTTCGTCTGTTAATAAATATATAAGTGCACAGTGATTTTCCAAACACCCTGTATACTGATAATGACTTTATCAACAGTAGCTTCTAATAAGAACAACCCTTTATAAGGAAACTTTCTGGCATACTGTTCTTGACATTGTTTTTTTTAAAACCTATTTGTTAAATTACATTTGTACATTTTTGATGTGGAGGCATGTAGATAACTGTTTATAAAACATCTGTGATTATTTAAATAATGTTGATCCTTCTAAGTATATTCAAAATTAAATATGAGATTGAACATATACCTTTTTTATATGTACTTGCTAAGAGATAATAATGGAGGCATTTCTACAACTGTTTACTGGTAACTATTCAGTCTCCATGTTACCACATGAAAGATTATTTGGTCCATTTTTTTTCAAAAACTTGTAGCTTTCATACAAGTATAGATGGAGCATTTAAAATTTTTGTTTCAATTATTTTAAAACAATGAATTGAACTATAAAAAAATTATTGCTAACAGAAGTTCTAATGTTAGCATCATTAAACATTAAAATATTATCTTTATAAACACAGTACATATATAAAATAGTATAGTAAAAAGATGTTAATTTCTCCACTCACTGAACACAATGTTGAAACAGGTCATATAGTACAACAGTATGAAACAGTTTTCAATGAGCCTAATACTCAAAGTAAACTGAATTTTAGAGAATCAATAAAAATTGAATACTATTAATTAACTAATTATTTTTTAGATAAAGGACCAGCTATATTCAAAGACAATTTCAAACAGAAATATTACCCTTAAAATTTACAGTGAATTAAACCTCTTCCTTATAAAGTTATCCATTTATCATATGTTTTACTCCTAACAATGGTAGCATGAAACTGTTGAAAAACAATCTTTTAATGTTGGCTGTCAGTCATATAGTTTCAACCATGCACTTAAATTCCTGCTTTAATTTTAACACATGTTCATTGCTGCAAAGTGGAATATTCTTTAACAAGAACATTTCTAACAAGTTTAATAATTATTAACATAATAATGCACAACTCGCAAAGCAATAAGTTGAACAAAAAGATGTGTTTATGGTTGCTAACTATACAGCTTCAGTAATCTTCTTTCTGATACCTATATAAAAAATTCCTGCTTTAATTTTAACACACGTTCATTGCTACAAAGTGAGATATTCTTTAACAAGAATGTTTCTAACAAGTCTAATATTTATTAACACAATACTTTCAGATATGTTTATGGTTGCTAACTATACAGCTCTAGTAATCTTTTTTCTGACACCAATATAAAAAACATTACATGTTAATGTAATCATCCAGAACACACTTTTTTTCACACATTAAAAGCTATGCACATCAATTTAATCTATATCAAAATTACTGAAATCTCTGTATTCACAGGATCATATATTTATTATCTGTTCATGTTACCTACAACATTTTCAGGTTTATGCAAGTTTTGTTCATTCACGAGGTAGCCAGATTACACTTCCCAGTAACTAAGCTGTAAATTCTAATTGCATATACATGACATTTGATGCATGGAATCAGAGTTCTGATAAAACATCTGCAAATGTGTATAATTATATTATCCGTACACCACCACATTGTACAAATAAACATGTAGAGGTTACAGCAACTGGCACAGGCATTAACATTACTATATGCAAAAATGTTCAATGATAATAAATTGAAAAACAATTTACAAACATAATGAAAATTATTTTAAGTAGACAACATATGTTTCAACAGAACAATGATCTGTCATCTTTGATAATATAGTTACCTTCACCTCTGTATAGAAGTTCTTGCACAAATGGAACACAACACTATCCATCAACTCAAATAGTTACCTTCATGATCTTGTAAATTTTTGCAAAGGTACAATATATGGCTTTACAATTCACCTTGAGTGATTTAAAGTTAGTTATCTCTAGTAAATTTTAAAGTGAGTAATTTTATAATGAAACATAGTATTAATTAATCACTGTTGAAAGTTCCTGTATCTATTTCATTAAGCACTGATATTGCATGTTATAATTTTAATACTGTAATATGTTATCTTTGTTAAAGGGTTTATCTTCCTAGATGTATATTTTATTATAATGTTTAATATAAATTTATGTCAAAGGGTATTGATATGACCCATAAATTACTTCTGGATTAACTAATCACTGTTAAAGTTAGTTCTTATCTACAGGTACTGCTGTTTCACAGTGGAAATAATGACTAAGATGCATAGAAAGTTTCAGTTTTTGTTTCTTTATATATTTTGACTAATAATAAAGCTAAATTTAGCTTAAAACGAGTCTAAAGTATGAGATATGCATTATGTAAAAGACAAGTGAACAAAAATATTAACCAAATATTTGCTGCATTTAGAATACAGGAGCATCAACACACAGAAAGACCAGGTCTTGAATTTGGTTAGTGTATGTGTCTTATTTATGTATTTTCAGAGGTAGTTCCCCTTCACTGGCATTGAAATCTCCTACAGATGTCACTACAAAACTAGTGGTACAACAGTATGCAGTTTCTCTCCTGAAATTAAAACTGCAAAGGTTTAACAACACCTGGAGGATATCTCCTCCCTATTTTTACATGTGAAAAACCAATGATAATGTATGCACACTGAAAGAGAGGATATTATGGTGTTCTTTATATAGAGGTCAATTCTCTGTCTTATTCAGATCTTCTGATTCGGAGATCTCTCCATTTTAGAGTAATGGTATCCGTCTTTATTCTTCAGTCATCTATTTTATTTTTACATTGTCTATAAATAAAGATTACTATTTACCCTATTTAACAATGACTTAGTTTTAAATTCTAATTTAACTGCATAGCATTTTCTACCATTTCTCTTGTTACTGAATTTGCTATTTTCACTTATAATCAGTGCACTTGAGAATATCATACTATTATGATTGTCAATTTGCATATTATTTTAAAAAAAATTTCAAATGATGTAATTGTAGTCTGAATAAAAACCTTATAAAACAACAGTTTACCTGGAAAAATAAAGGTTATTTTCAGAAAACTGGTAAATGTGAAATTCTTATGAAAGAGAAACTTTTATGCGGGTAAATTTTTCATTTTATATCTTGAATAATGAAAACAATGACATTGATAACATGATAAATTATGCCTTTTTCATAGCTACTTGTGAGATATTTTCATGTATGTAAGCTTGTTATTTCATAAATTAATACTGTAAAACTGTTACAGTCAAGGTGATAAATAATCTGCATAAATTAAAAATAATTGTAAACAACCATACAAAACTCTTAAACTTGTTGCTAAAATGTTTGTTAAAGTTATAAGATAATGGATTAATAGCTTTCAGACACTTACTTGATTTGATTAAGATCTCCTTTTCTGCAACTAAGGAACAAATCATTTAGGTCCATAATGATTCATTAAAAGGGTTATTAGTATGACCATTGCAGGTAACATCACATGGTTGTACATCCCAAATATTCCAGTTGACTATATTTGAAAAAAGAATGTTAATATAGAAAAATAAGAAAGATTACAACAACTTATTTAGCTCAATAAGCAAGACAATACCCTAATATAAATTTCACATTCATATATGCATCCAGTAACAACTCCAAAGGAGCCAAAATAGCACAGCCCAGTAATAATGCAGACAAACTAGCATAGGTTAACATTTCTCAGGAACAAATAACTCTACTTAAGACATTGCCTAACCATAGGTTTTCCCAGATTATATTCCTATCTCAGAATATTGTGCTTATTTTTTTTTACTAAGACAATTACCAAGAATTTTTTATTGAAATTTAAATTACAGGACATTATCAAAATTATGACTTTTAAAAGTACTTGTTTTTGCAAACTGTCCAGTAACTTTTTGAGTTTATTTTCCATCACTTTCCAGAATATGAAAGCTTTATGCAAACACCATGTCTATTGTTGTAATGACAATTAATTCATTATAAACTCTGTAAACATACTCGTACACATTATTTAGTATGTTTATCAGAGCTCTGTTCTTATTACCTATCATTTAAAGTGTACTCAAAAAAATGCATTAAAAAGCTTGTTCAATAAGTATGGAATATCAAAATAAAAATGTATTTTTTTTACTTGTAAATTTTATTTTTTTCAGATCATTTATTAACTTTTAAAATACATTTTGCTTAAGGGCAGTTGTTCTACGTCCATGCTATTGAGGAATCACCAATTAAGGGGCATGAAAATATACAGTGAATAAAACCAGCTTGTAAAGTATCATGATAATGAACCACAATTACCAAAAACAAAGCAAAAATGCTCAGGCTGATAGGATGAGAGAGACTTTTTGCAAACCTATTCTTAGCTGAACAAAAAATAAATAAATGAAACTTAAGCTTGAAAGAGAAAAAACACATATCACCAAGGAGAGCAAACATTCTAATAAATAAATATTATACTTAATATATAGTCATGTACGGTTAAAGGAAGGATCAGATGATAATAAAGAGCAAGACACTAAAAACAAAAGAAATGTCAAACAAGAAATTTCAGGACAATATAAAAGTCCAAATCTAGAAGATAAAAATATTAAGGCAATGTTTATGGTACAAGAATATACCACAGAATTCTTTTTTCATTAGTATTAATAGTTTATTTTAAATTTGTTCTTTGTTTTGAATATTTGCAGTTTTCAAATAATTCATGGTCAAGAAAGCCATTAAATTGAAATTGTTAAGTTACCTTTGTTATTTTCAGAGTTTGTAATACCTGTTATTATTTATAGTGTACCTGGCTTACAGCAAAGTTGTTCCAGGAAGTTGAGGGCAGTGTCTTCCTATTGTTGTACACCTAACATCTGGAAGTTTCAACCCAACTAAATGAAATGAGAATGATCAAATGCAAGACTTCATTTTAAGCAGTGTGTGTGTGTGTGTTCTTATGGTAAAGCCACACCAGACTGTGTGTCCATTGAGGGGAATTGAACCCCTAATTTTACTGTTATAAATCTGAAGACTTGCTGTCCCAATGAGGTTTTTCATTTTAAGTAGAAACCTTTCATTTACTTAGTCTGATTCTAAGTTTCACCTGAACTTGACCATGGTTTTTAACTTAATAGGGAAACTGCCACTCATAGTCTAGCAAATACATACTTAGTTTTCATTTAAATTTCTTGATAAATATTTTCACTGTGATTCACACTTTTAGTACAATCTATGTACTTCTTAGCACCAACTAAGCCACTACAAATTCAGCACTCTTTAACACTTTCATATCTTGCTGAATTATCCAATATAGCTCTTAAGTATTTTTAATTCACCTAAGAATAACCCAGAGTGGATTAACTATAGGAAATTTTGATGCTGTAACCAGGATTTTTACTTGGATTATTGACGACTTTGCACATAGTTTCTAGAATGTGTACTAAATTTGTACTATTCAGCTGTATATATTCCAAAAAAAACCTTTGTTTTGATTTATCACTTTCAACAAAGAGAAGGATGCATAACGTAGAAGGAGAAATCAAAAACAGATAGTCATCTAAGAGACTGGTCATGTCTAGGGAGAGTTCTGTCCTGGGAGTTGTAGAAGGAGAAATCAAGAACAGATAGTCATCTAAGAGACTGGTCATGTCTAGGGAGAGTTCTGTCCTGGATATTTGACTTGTGTGTGTGTACATATATATAACTAAAACATCAATATTAAAATAAATACATAATAGTAACTCCATTACACATAACACTTCAATACATTGCTTTTGTAAATCTTTTCATGTTCACATCCCCACTGTGTTGTTTTAATTGAAAATTTCCTGGTAGACAGCAAATTGCTTCAATTAAACTTTAGGATGGCTCATAAATGGATGTGCAACACACATATTTCATTCTTGAGGCTGTAATTTGTCCATTCTGGATCTGTTGTATCACTGATTCTTACATGGTCTTTTTTGCCCCTTCTACATTTATTATTTCCTGTTCATTAAAGGTAACAGTATTAAGAAATTTCTTCATAGTGTTGAATTAAAGTATCTCTGTCTGCAATTATATAGTTTTAATCTCTTAGTACTGCTAAAATTAATAGGAATTTTTGTGTAAAAAGTTTTAGGCTTACAGTGTTCAGCATACTTTTTATTAGTAACAGAAGAAACATTTTGTTACCAATGGAAAAAGAAATGCCTTGCTTATTATCACTTGGAGGTGATAAATGTTGCATATTTTGGGGAATTTTTGAATCTGTATTTGATAATGTTGCACTCAATTATTTATAGCTGCCTCCAACTGTTTTTTTTTTTTTACTTTTTGTAATTGTAAAATCAATATCCTTAATAGGTTTTACCTTATGCGTTTTACATTACTGAAGGAAATAACCAGTACTTATATTGTGTTACTGTTACTGCATTTACTAGTTTCACTGCTACTTCAATAACAAAAAGCAAAGTACCAACATAACTGTACTTCTCTCCAAGACCAGTTATACAATGATAGTTTTAAGCAATTAACCATGCATGGAGGGTTGTGTTATTTATTTGCTGAGAATGTCTTACTCTTGTCAACACTAAGCATTTTTTACCAATAATTATTTGATAGACATCCTTAACCCAACCTCAAATAAACTAGCTGTACAATTCCAGAGACCTGTAAACTTTCAAATCATTCAAAGTTTTTACAAAATAGTTTATTATGTATGTATACTGAACGTCCAGATAGCTTTTGATATTGTTTGGCCAGTTTTTCTTTGGCATTTCATACGGGTCTTTGTCTACAATCAATTTTAACATAACACAATACCTTGTCTTTGAACTACCATCTAAATTTTCCTGGTATGTGATCTTGAGCATTTTCTTGGATAACTTTTCATACATTGTTAAATTTCTTTAAAAATAATTATTTTCTGGTGACACAGATAAACGTAAACAATGTACACACTTTGTCTAGCTTGATCTACAAGACAGATATATCAAAGAATCCCAAGTTGTGTGACATAAATGAAAATTATGTACAAGTTGCCATTAGCATTATTGAAACAAACATCTTAAAGGAGTTTAATGGGGGAATTGATGATTTTCTAAAAACTAAAGGATGTATTTAAATTTTTATTTTTCCCAAGAGTGGATGTTCAAAAATAACTTTAAGGCACCAAGTTATTGTCCATAAACCATATTATCAAGGTTAAAAAAATATTATTTATTTTAAATTCATAAAATTTTAGAAGGGCAATAAGGAGCTTATTTACCAATAAAAGATGTTCCTTCCAGCTCCCAACTATAACTTACCCTTACTACTCATGTATTCACCCAACATGTTCTTGAACTCAGTTAAATTTCCTGCCTTTACCACCCTTGAAGGCAGATCATTCCAAAAGCACACCACCCTGTTTGAAAATTAATACTGTTTAAACTGCTGAAGATTTCAATGCTATCAAAATTTGAATTTGACACCTTGTTCTATTGTTTCACTGATAAATGCAAAAAGTTGATAGATCTATATTATAAATACTCTTAATAACCTTAAATATGTCAGTCAAATCCCCTCTAACCCTTCTCCTCTCCACAGAAAATAAGTTTAGAGATTTCAATCTCTATTCATAGGACAATCCCACTATCTCAAGTATCATTCAAATGACCCTGCTCTGAACCTTCTCCAGCAATTCAACGTCTTTCTTAATTAAGGAAGCCCAAAGCTGTACACGTTAATCTAAATTAGGCCTTTCAAGTGATTCATAAGTAAAACAATATCCTTTGTTTTGTATTCAGTGTCTCAATACATGCTACCCATAATACTAATAGCCCTACTGCAAGCTACAATACATTGTTTAGCTGACTTAACTGATTTCTCAATATTCTCACAGTATTTAATGTATTCCCATTTAAATTGTAACAATAATTTGAACTGTGAAAACCTATATGCATCACCTTACACTTTTGATAGTAAAACACCATGTGCCATGTATTGGCCCAATGCATCAAATGATCCAAATCTGCCTGCAAGTTACTCTGTAAACTTATCAATATCCTACTGATGGATAGTTGAAAAATTATCATCAATGACATCACTAGGGATAATGTTTTCAACATCTTAAGCTAGATTCAGAAGATTCTTGGGCAATGAGGCAAAAGTTTAACAACATTTAAGGGCAACACAACAGATTCAACTTGATTTCTTTAAAAAAAACCAAACCTCAAAGGCAGTCCTTATCATTCAAAAGGATCTATACCCTTAAAAATCTAAAACACCTCAATCATATTCCCTTTTAACTTTGCACTTTTATAAGAGAACAGTATTTCAAGCATCTTGAGTTTTCCTCGTATCTTTCCATCCCAGGTATTATCCTAATAGTACTCCTTTGAAACATTTTGAACTATTCAGTATTTTTCCTAAGATAAATAGCCCAAGAAAAAAACACCATGCTCAAAATGATGTTCTAACAGAAAAAAAGGCTAGACCAGTGGTTCTCATTTGGTACACATGGAGATTTGAGATTTCAACTAGTCCAAAAAAACATTGAAAAAATAATGTGGTCTTAAAATAAATCTAGTGAAGTATATTGTTTTACAAGGTACCATAAAAGTACTTTAAAAACACTTTAACATGACACAAAGTTGTTCATAAACTTTTGAGATCAAAGCTAGTTGGTCCTCAGTTGGAAAAGAAAAATATGCAAACAACAGGCTTGTTTCCAGCTGGAAGTTTTATTTTTATAAATTGAAGATTAGCATATAAAATAAGTTGCTATCATTTTTAGTGATGGAAATTGAAAAAAAAAAATATATATATATATATACAGTTGATAAAATGCACATTTAAAACAATCTGATTTTCACATTTTGAACTAGAAAATTCATAATGCAGTGTCTATACTTTATTAATATTGGTATTAATTTAAGTGCGATAGAACAACTAAAAACAGAAGTAACAGTTCACTGGATGGGGCATGTGGTGCCTACAAAAGTGCTCTTAATATGAAAGTATGCAGAAAAGTAAATGTGTATAAAAAAAAAAATTATGAATAAAAAATATACTTACATATATGTCATTATATAGATAAAAGTATATAAACAAGAACAAAAGCTATATATAATAAAAACAAAATGAGTTCATGCTGAGGGGCAGGGATAGAGAAAGAAAACAATAATGTATAACATTTTGCCTGTCAACTGAATATGTAGAGCTAAAGGTTTACAAGTAGCTTAGAAAATAAATGAAGAGTTATTATTCACGTCTGTATAAGCAGCAGAATGAGGGCAGACTTCAAATTAATTAACTTGAAATGATTTATATGTTCATTTGAATTACCAGCGATGTGTCTTCTATTTTTGGAAAATCATTCATTAGCTTTGTAACCTGTCTTGCGCTAGTACTAGTAAATAGCAGTAGTACTGAGAGCAACAAGCAATATGCGTATAATATAATACTAATGCTAGTAATAGTACTAGGTTAATAAACTGAGTAATTCTAGTAATAATATTAACAGATAGTCAAACACAGGTTTTTCATTGGAAACATTAATTGTTCATTACAGTTAGATGAATTTGAAATCTGTCTATGAATCAATGATAACTTGTTATCTAGTGCAAAATTGTTCATTTCTCTTTACACCTTAAACGTAACAGTTAACTTACATTTGTTGAAACTATACTCACCAAGTTATTTTTAATTTTTCACGTGATTTTAGACAATTACATTGTCACAGACTACAAGAGGTGCAGCTAAAGATAAACAAACCTTCATTTGACACGAGCGATAGATTATGATAAATTTATCTGAAAACTTATGAATGAATTCTATATACCGTTCAGATGAATCACGGGTATATTGCAAAGGTAATACAAATATTGATACAATTTCAACTAATTAGCCGAACTCAAGTGGTCGACGGTGACTTCGCATGCGTGTGATAAAGGCGAGATGACCATCCAAATAATTTCGTATAAACTTATTGTAATCGCAAATTTCGTATCTTTACGTAATAGTGATGTGTTTTTTTTTCCCGTTAGGATTGTTTATTTCGTTTTATGAGTGTAATTTTTATTTGAGAGCTTGTTTTAATTCATATATACTATTGATTATTTAACACAGTATCAACTATGAAACACATAATACGGGGCACAGATTGACACACGTAGTGTTAAATATAATTGTAAATTTTATATGGAAAATTAACAGTAAAAGTATATTGTAAACAGTAAATTAATATTTATTATTATTTAAACGATCTTTTGTGCACTAAAACCAACGTTAAATTTAGGTCATTGCTGAAAAACTCCAAAATAAATCTAACACCAAACTTGTTATACTATTATTTTTATTATATATCTGGCAAAACAATGCCCAATTATTAATTATCAACTTTTAGTATTAAACTACTATAGTATAACTTTATATTTTATGTAATTTACAAGTCTTTGTGCGATATATTTTTATATGAATTTCTTTCCAAACATTCTACAATATAAAATTAAATAAGGATTGGATTCTTTCAATTTAATTTCAACAAATTACATAATTTAAAAAGTTACTAACTAATTAAAATATTCCCTGCATGCTGTTAGTATTGCAGTATTCGTATTTACTAATTTACTATTATTTAGTAATAATGTGTTCAAATAGCTCTCCCGCTGGGACAGCAGTAAGCCTTCGGATTTACAACACTATGATCAAGAATTCGATTCCCTTTGTTGGACACAGCAGATAGCCCGATGTGGCTTTACCATGAGAAAACACACTCTTGTTCAAATAGGCTTACAAATGACATATGTAATACATAGAATAAGGCTGTTTATATTATATGAAATAATTCTTACGAATATGTTTGTTAACCAAAAAAGTGAAATAAATAAAGTTAGAAGAAATATACATTTAGTAAAAGATATAACATGACGGAAATAGAGTTTTGGGGTTTCAAGCTGCGAGATCTCATTCCCTGGATAAGATTTGGACGAAGGATGAGATTTCGCGGCAAAATTCAACAAGTTTCTACAATAACATGGCCTAGCGCGTTAAGCGTAAAACTGTTTTCGTTTTACTTCTAAAAAATTCGTCTGTCATTGGCTCATCTCGAAATTTTATATCACAGTGCCAGCAGTGTATATAACTGCTGTTGGTATCTTGAAAAATCAGAATAGAAAATCTTAATTGATATCGTATTTAAACGTCGAAAATGCCCGCATCTATAGGCGAGAACCCTGAATCTTTTAAGCACCTAGCGGCTCCTCTGTCCACCACTGGGGTTGCTAAACGTCTTGAATAATACGGGATTGAACCTTGTTTAATTGCCTTGTCCCGGAAAGGTATGTCGGGATGTCTAGTTGTATCGAGTCTTGAATGACTCTGATACCTTGTCGCAAAAAATAGAAAACACATTGCTACACAATTAAAGAAGTTAAAACTCAGAACTTGAATCAGTAAAGAGATGCTACTAACAAACTGAAGTTGCCAGACAGTGATAAAAAAAAACAAACAAAGGTCAAGGGAGACTCAATTCAGTTTCCTCTTTGATCAAATGTGTTATTGGATTTACGGAAAATTTTACTTCTCGTCAGTAACTCTGAACAAAAATTAATCAAAAAAAGATTACTTAAATCTATATCACAGTGAAAAGTTTCACACATATTGTTGGTGTGAACGTGCTTTATAGTCACTGAGAAAAACACTGAAAAACTGATTAATGGCCAATGATACTTTTTATTCAGTTCACCTATCTAGTGTCTAGTATTTTTCTTAAGCATGTTCAGTTTGAGAGTAGGCAGGCAGAGATCCTGATGAGTAATAAAATCGAATCTACTGCTTCTCGGAGGTTGGACATGGTAATTGTCACTTGGGTCATCAAAAAGAATGACGCGGTTTTGTCGACCTGACAGTAATACCAGCAGAAAGTTATTAAAAAAAAATCTTTAGCCTTGCAGAATATATATGAAATGTATATAACTGCAAATCTGCTGTACGGCTTAAAATAATTTTACAAATAATAAACTCATCAAATTTGACTGTTGAAGCTTGCCTATTTTCTTGACTGCAATGGCAAAATTTTTTGAACGTGGGTTGATCATCCCTTGAGTTTGATTTTTCCCTCCATGGAAAAAGTTTTGCGGACGTCCATGCTTATTGCGAAGAAAATACGAACTCTAATTTTGGTGGAAGTCTTCCAAACGAAACGAACAATATGTTTAAAAGCTACAGTAATGTAAATGAATGCTTGGAGGGAATAAGGTGTCCAGTACACGTGTTGCACAACACAATTTAGCCAGTTTCTGGTATACTTCACAGATATTCAAGTGATTTTGGAAAAACTGTTTTCACACTTCAGTATCTACAATGTTCGAACTGAACGTCTTAAGGATTTTGATCAGTATGACAAGGTAAAATATCAATCAATCCTCTCATATTTAAAAACACACTGAATTTATTTAGCAAATGTAATAGAAGGAACTCTGAAACCGTTCAAAGTAATGAAATAACATTTTCTTTCAGAAGTAAAAGCTCTAAAATTCTGATTTTTTTTATGGATCCATTGATTGAAGCAAAACTATACCTGGCTCTCAGCCTGCTGAATGTATTCAACAGGAAGATCCTGCAGACTGAAGGCTAAGAGAGAAATATTACCAAAGTAGATTATAGAATGTATGAAAGAAATATTGGAAGCAAATTATTTGCCTTTAAGTAATTGGCTCGGCATGGCCAGGTGGGTTAAGGTGTCCGACTCATAATCTGAGAGTCGCGGGTTCGAATCCCCGTGGCATCAAACATGCTCGCTCTTTCAGTCGTGGGGGTGTTATAATGTTACGGTCAATCCCACTATTCGTTGGTAAAAGAGTAGCCCAAGGGTTGACGGTGGGTGGTGATGACTAGATGCCTTCCCTCTAATCTTACACTGCTAAATTAGGGACAGTTAGCGCAGATAGCCCTCGAGTAGCTTTGCACGAAATTCAAAAACAAACAAATATGCCTTTAAGTGTAAAATCCACTTTAAATAATGATATAATTTCGATATCTACAGCGAAAAAGTTCCAATTAAAAGTGGCATATTTCAATCAGAGTTGTTATAATTATCTCATGAATTTTATAGACTCCTGCGAGTTCGTTGACACACTTGCATGAATGTTGACAACCACAGTTCCAACTTGAGAGCAACTTGATGCAACCTGCATCTGACTATAAGAGAGATGGTTAGACGTAAATTATAATTGCATGTTCAGCCACTGGAGAATTCTTAAAATAATCTCAGAACAAGGGCTCCAGTCTAATGCAGAATATTGGAATAAAAAGCTGTGCCATGAGAAGTGGTAAGGCATTCTTCAGGAAATTTAATATCGGTTTATATTCAGCATTCTTGTACACAGTTCTCATGTTGAATGTATTTTTATCTTTATGACTGCATATTGCAATAAAGAGAGGAACTAACTAGGTATGTCTACACTAGAATAAATTCTGTAGTGCCGATAAATGTAAATTGTCATGCACTACAGAAACAATTGCGAACAGATGCAAAGACCTCAGACAAAAACGGCAAAGTATAGCAATAAATATGTATTTAAATATATTTGTTTATTTTCTATCATTAACTCTTACAGTTGCATAAGCTGAATAAGAATAATTTCTAATTCGATTTCACACTAATTCACTTTGCGCATTTCATGTTTCAGATCAGGTTGTTTCCGATATCATTTTTCTTATTTTTGTATTATTGGTTCTCGTTTTTCTCGTCAATGATAAAAATATTTCTATTAATTTTGATTTATAATAATCGCACTTTATAATTCACTAATCTTTGATTAATTAAAATAGGCTAATTTGATGATTAGTCTATATAATTTGTCTACATCCTTATAGTTCACAATCATTTATCTAAACCACTTCAGTAACCTCCGAACACTATTGACACGGGTCAAAGACCATGTCATCGCGTTTGTTGGCTTGCATTGAAAATTTTATTGGATTACTATTTTGTGAATTTATATCAGTAAGTCTGGTATCATTTTTTTAAATATAATTCAAATCTTAGTATCATGTATTAGTTAATTTCTCAATTTAAAAGTAATAACAAAATCACACAGCTAAATATCGATTTGTGTGTGTCACGTGGAATGTTGAATGCAACATTGGTTCATATTAGATGCTTGTATTCTCCAAATACAAAGTCTATAGTTTCTTATCAACTGGTAACTTAAATTACAGATATTGGCAATCTAGAATATAATAACCTTCTATCTTTCACCCCCCGCTAGTACAGCGCTATGTCTACAGATTTACAACGCTATAAGAAAACGATCACCTCCTATTTCCTGGGATATCCCTACGTTTACTGACTTAAACCCAGTGGGCCCCCTTCCACCTCTTTCTATTTTTCGGAACACTTCCTCACATACAGTTACTTCTGTCTATGACATTTGAATAACCAATCGAAAGTTCAGAATGGCTTTTTAGTAATTTTTCTCAGCCATTTACAAATATAACAAAGTCACCTCTTTCTTCTGAGACAAACCTTTTGCCGGTAATTTGAGTTTTTAGTCTGTTCGAAACTACATATTTTTTTAGACAAAATACAATTTAGTTATTAAGCTTGATAAATTATAGTGGAATTACAATGTATCGAATTTTATAACTTTTTATTATTCATTATTTTTATTTAAAACCCAAAAAAAAAATGATTTCGTTTCACATGCTCCACGTGCGTACAAAATTTCTTAAGACTTGACAACCCACAGCAAATCGTAAACGAGTATTTTGGTTTAGTTTGTTTTGAATTTCGCGCAAAGCTACACGAGGACTATCTGCGCTAGCCGTCACTAATTTAGCAGTGTAAGACTAGAAGGAAGGTAGCTAGTCAGCACCACCCACCGCCAACTCTTGCGCTACTCTTTTATCAACGAATAGTGGGATGGACCGTAACTTTATAACGCTCTTACGGCTAAAAGGGCGAGCATGTTTGGTGTGACGGGAATTTCGTAAACGAATAAAATGTTCTTAATGGAAGAGATAATTGTTTGTTAAACTTCTTTACTTACTGTTTTATGTTTTAAGAGAAATAAGTTTAAGAACTACTTTGTATGTAGATATATCATGTATTATAATTGAAATGTGTCTGTATTTTACAAAATATTACCACTAAAACAGCCAGGACAGGTCACTTTGGATTATATTATTGAATACGGTAACGTGGGTGTACATAAGCTGCGCCATTGTAACTTTTGTATTGTCAGTCGGACGCGGCCGAAAGGTAAATATAATGTAAATAATAAGTATGTATATAAATGTATAATGTCATGAGATTTAAGCTATTTATACATCATTGTGTTTTCGTATTATAATTTGTAGCTGTTCTGGAATGAAAGAAGCATAATTAATTTTTATTGCTTAATATTTTATAGTGGTTATGAGATCAGTCAAATCGACCAACTAACCCGTACAGAGATTCCATAGTGAAAACAACAGGTTTAAAAATAAAGTTTTTCTTAAAATAACATTTAATTGTTATCCGAATGTTTTAAAGATTTCGCTTGTGAAATTACAAAATTTTTTCATACATATATCAAAGTATTTTTAATCTTAAAATTACTTTGCATGTTGGATAGTCAACATTAAAAAATAAACAAAAATCAGAAGAAAACGTTACTTTAAAAATATTAAAACTTAACAAAACTCCGATATTTTGTGTACGAAAGTCTTGTAGTGTTTACTTATAATATGCAAAACTTCGTGAAGATACGCCTCTAAAATTAAAGTTTCAGCACGAAAAGTATGAAAAGCACCAAATGGTTACGAGGTTGATCTACGAGACCTAGTCTTGCTGAAATAATGAATATGACAACTTTTGTTGCTTGGTTACATTCTATTTTTCTTTTTGAATTCAGATAGAGCATTTAATTTCAAAAATCGTATAAAACTCAATTTTTCTTATGCTTTGTAAAACAGTATGTCTATTAGGATTACTTGCATAATGCTACGAGCACCGAGTTTAATAACTTCCATTTATCACAGCTATTCCTCTTTGCTTTAGTTTGGAAGTAATCTACATGTTGTTGAAACTCTTTAAAAGTTGTGAATTATTTAGGCGATTTTACAAAATATTTTGACAAGCATAGCAATGTTGTCGCCGTTTTTTCTGTAAAACCAACAAAATATGGGTATTATAGGTGCTCAATTCTGTAAAATGCTGGACACCACGTAGAACTACATTTTAAAAGTATCGTCAGTACTGTTTTACAAACTCAAAATTGTAACACCCCAGTACCATTTTATCTTAAAGTGATAAATGCACTTAGTTTTGAAACTTATTGATTGTCCGGAAAGAGTGAGAAACATGATTTTATAAAATTTCATGTATGACTCACATACACTCACTATGAAGGAAAGCTGTATGTTTAAGAAATACAAAAGAGAAGTTGCACAATATTGCTTGACAAAGAAAATAAATGTATATGTCAATCATAAACTAAAAGGCCTTTCAGTTAGTATCGAGGTCCAACTGTTTATGTATCGACGTCAATCAGACGCAGCCATAGCAGAGATAAAGCTATGAGAAAAGTTATGTTAACTTCATTAGAGGCAGGTAACTACTTCTATAAAAGGATTTAGAAAAGAAATAGAGACTCTTATTAGTTTTCAACCACATCACGTTCACCTGTGAAAACAAAAAACTAATCAAATAGCATTTCGTAGCCTCAAGATCACTAGAACTGATACACAATTCAAAACAGAAAAATCACCCATACTGGATTATACATTCCCTGGGACTCAGCACAAAACAAGAACTCAACATATTAAAAAGCCAAATAAACACGACCACAAAACTATGCTCACCCGATAAAATTAACGATGAAATCAACAAAATAATACACTTTATTAACATCAACAGATTTCCTCAAAAAACCGTGGAAAAGTTATACTCACACACCTAGACCAACAACAAACAAACAACAATAAACCCCAAGGTACAACAAACTACAAAACGTTATACTGCTACATACCACATGTTCCCGGCATCAGTGAAAAAGTAATCAACCTTTGGAAAAACTTATAACAAAACACAACATTCCAGTAAACACCAAATTTATTTAAAAAACAGATACAAAACTGAAGTCCATACTATGTAAAAACTATACTGACAAACACAACACCAACATAATTTATAAAATACAATGCAACAACTGAAGAAACAAGCAGAAAAATGGTAACTAGATTCAAAGACCCCCGCGAAAAAAACAACAAACAAAAACACCTTCACACGTTTTTGAAACTGCAAATCAAATAAACACATAACCATATAAAACTCCCAGATACTAAGTAGGGAAACAAATATAAACAAACGCAAAATCAAAGAAGCAACTACTTATACAGTAACTAAGACCAAAATTAAACCAGTATAAAGGAACACCTTTATACCTCCACTAATTAATAACCAAACATACAACTGCAACGCCCCTACAATCACGTGCCCTATTATACTTTCGTCCCTAAGGCATGTGTACGGCAATGGTCACTTGCAAACACTCTCTTTGTTAACCTAAAGATGACCTAGGAAGGTCAAAACATTGTTCTTTGCTTATTAATAAATGTTAATATCAATACCAGCCGTTCTGAGATACATTTTCAAAATCTGCCGTATTTCAGTTGATAGTCTCAAAATTGTTTCTTTGAAAATTAAGGAATAAAATTTAATTTCGTCGTACCTGAAAAACACATTAGACCTAATTATGCAAAGGTCACTCTTCTTCAAGTGCTCACCTACTTCAGGTTTTTCAATATACAGTAGTACCTCGGTTCTCGAACTTAATCTGTTCCAGAAGATTGTTCGAAAACTGAATCAATTTTTCCCATAAGAAATACTGAATAAGAAATAAGAAAGAGTTATTATTGTTTAGAAGAGGAGTCACCTTCCATAAAAACGTCAGGTAACTCTCCTTCTTGAGTTCTTTCTCTTTGCACCACTACAACTTGCTTGAGACTTACTGGACCTATTTCTCACTAAAAAACTTGTCTAATGAGGTCTGTTTTTTTCTGCATTTTAAAATGTTTCTGAAGTAAGACATAACATTGTCATTGAAAAGGTTTATGCTGCGATTTGCTACCGCTTTGTCAGGGTGAAATTTTTCCACAAAACTTTGTAACTCTCCCCATTTTCCACACATTTCCTTGATTAGTGAACTAGGAACATCCTCCCTTCCCTCCTCCTCGTCCAAAGACACTTCCTCAGTTGCCTTCTGTTGCTGCTCATGAAGGTCTTGGAGTTCTTCAGTGGTGAGCTCAGTTTTGTGGTCTTCCACCAACTCCTCCACATCATCACCACTCACATTCAAGCCCACACACTTACCTAGTGAGACAATAACCTCGACAACAGACTCAGCTTCAAAATCTCTGTTTGCTACTGAGTCTGGTCACAGTTTCTTCCAGGCTGAGTTCATGGTCCTCAAAGACATTTCCCTCCAGGCTTTGTCTGTGATCCTCAAGCAATGGAGGATATTAAGGTGATTTTTCCAGAACTTCCTGAGGGTTAACTGTGTGTCAGAGGTCACTTCAAATCACCTTTGAAATAGTGCTTTGGTGTAGAGTTTATTAAGTTCGATATGACCTGCTGTTCTCCTCCACCAACCCGTCCTCCAAAGCTGGTGGGTGAGCAGGTGCATTGTCCATCACAAGAAGGGCCTTGAGTGGCAACTGATATCCGTGAGGTAATTCTTTACACTTGGGGCAAACACTTCATGGACCAACTCCATAAAAAAAATGCCTGGTTACCCATGTTTTACTATTAGCCCTCCACATGACATTTAGTTTACATTACAGGACATTATTGTTCTTAAAAACCCTTGAGTTCTCAGAATAGTACACAAGAAAAGGCTTAAGCTTGAAGTCCCCACTTGCATTACTACATAACAACAGAGTTAGCCTGTCCTTTATTGACTTGTGTCCTAGCAGTGACTTCTCCTCCTTAGTGATGTAGGTCTTCTTTGGCATTATCTTCCAAAAGAGGCCTGTCTCATCACAGTTGAATACTTGTTGGGGGAACAAAACCCTAAGCTTCTACAATCTTTAAATTTACAAATACATTTATCAGCAGCGTCTTTGTTAAAACTCCATTGTTTGTGATCTTTGTTTCGTAAGCACTGTCACTCCTTTGATGACCTCTTTATTTTTCAGTATGGTGCAGACTGTAGACTTCGCCATACCAAACTGTGTAACAAGGTTAGACACGCGAACATCACTCTCATACTTCGCTATGAGATCTTTTTTTCACCTCTTATTGTGACTCTAACAACTTTTCTTTTTGGTTTGCTGCTTTCATTATCCTTCTTTGACCCCACGGTGGCTTATTTAATCAGAATATTTAGAAAAGCAAAATCAAAACAAAGAAAAACAAATAGAAAAACGAGAACGTTCACAGCAGATTTTATCGCGGGTGTGGGTAAGATGTTTTGGGCAAGCTTGGCGTGGGCAGAAAATGGTCGAAGGGTTGTTCGGGTCATCAATCGGGTTATTTCGTGGGTTCGGGAACCGAGTTTATGTATGACAACCGAGACAATTTTTTCGCAAACAATATATTCGAAAACCGAGGTACCACTGTATATTTACTAGTTGGTAACAATAAATTTGAAGCGCCCTGAGTCACTGCAAGAAGTCACTCTCTCTCTCGCTAATTGATTCCACATAATCTCAATCAATGTATCTAAAACTAAAATATCCGCTAATTATTGCATCAGAATTCTTATTATAAACAACCTCGTGGTCAGTATATATTGTAAAACATGGTATGGTATTTCAAAATAATTTTTTTTTTTCGAAATCAAACTAAGCTCTAGTAATCCCCATTATACTTTAGTATTTCATTTCAGTTTGGTCCTTGAGCACATCTAGTTTGTTCCTAATTCTCCTAATATTAAAATTATGGGAACTAAGCCCATTTCTCTTATTGTTTGTCCTTTAATTTGACAGACTTATCTCTAAAATTATTTGTCTTTCTATACACTGAATCTCCATTTACTAAAGTACTCGCTGCTTTAGCTATCCTATCAGTTTATGTATTCCAAAGTTTTTAAGCTCTCTCATCATTAAGCGACTTTCGCTTAAAGTAGCACGTGTATGTAGAGCTTCCCTCATCCTAACTTACCGGATTAAGTGGAAACCATCTCTAGAATATAATCTACTTTTAACCTGAAAACTATTCTAATGTCCAATCAACGCAACTGGTGCTGTGAGTGTATGCTAATAATACTTTAAGTGTTGGATCCTGCATCTATCCCGAGTTCCCATAAACCTGTGAAGGATTTCTTTATCAACTAGCTAATCTGATTTTCAGTTTACAATATCGCTTGCTGTTAGATGTACTATGAAAACATATTTGGTACCGCCAACTAAATTGTTAACCCACTCTATAATATACTCTACATTAGTACCTAATAAGCATATTCTAACCCTTGTGTATCCATGCTTCCCTCTAAAAATAATTTTATTCAAATATTTAATGAAAGCGTTTTTTTCTTAATCATAATTTCGAATTTGATATACGCAAGAGCACAACTTTTTAGGAATATAAGGTATTTGGTTTAGATATATTGAAATATATTAAACACGGTAAAATACTATAGTGATTATTTTAAACTACATACTGATAGAGCTTTATTCACAGATTGTTGTATTTTTTATATTCGTAAAGCACGTCAAGGGAGAAAAAAGTAGATTTTTGAGTTTTACTACATCATTACAGTTCCTGTTACTTCGTACGATCACGTGCTATTTGAGAATTGTGAATCCCAAAAAAGTCTTGCGGTGTAGTTTCAACTGTAAAACACCCTACCGTAATGATGTCATGTCCGAAGCATACCACTCCTTCTTGCTGGCTTTCCATAGTGTACAAAGATAACAGTTCCCCAGTGTCAAAGTTAACAGTATGATCCTACAGAAATCTACGGATGCTGCATCTGATGATTTGAATAACATATCTTGATGTAAAATAGCATATATATCAATTTCATTCTCCAGCCTTAGAATAACTCGTATTAATCGTGTGCAAGTAAAGAATTGCACTGTCTTTTATAAACAATATTAAAAGTAACTCACAATGCTCTCCCGCCTTTCGTCTTAATGTCAGTGTGTGTGCCTGTGCCAACGCCAAATTAACATGGTAGTAGTTTTGATTTTTAAACCTCCAGGGTAAAAACACTGGTTTGCTCAGAAACTGTCATATCTCTTCAATCCCACACGTGTTCCTAGGTTAAGCCTGTCTTGAAGAATAGGGGAATATCTTGATTTTTTTGTCTGGAAAAACTGAGAAATCAGGAAGGCTATGGAGAAGGACAACTGGGCTATTTTGTGGGGATGAATTCAAACTTGTGATTAGGTCTTCAACCAGAAAACTCACGTTCACCCTCACCACTGCTGTGCATTTCTGAACCCAAACCCACACTGAATTTCCTCAATGGTATACAAGCGAAGCGCAAGTGGTTCATCCAAGCCTACAAGAAACCAGCTACTTCTACAGTTCCCCCTTAAGCCTCTCACGTTTTCACACATTCTTTTTTGTTTGTGTGTTTTATGTTTTTTTTTCATACGTTTTAATCCTGTTTGCTTTATTAACCTAGATTTTATTTCCCTACAGCTACCCCTGGGCACGGTCTGGGTAGGTTATTCAACGCCCAGGCTGTAAAAGAGGGTTTTCTCGGGCACTCCCGTTTGTCCCCACAATAAAATCTTAAACACTGGATCTGTAGATTCCAGCTGGGGCAACTTGATCCACCGGTCCATGTCCGGCCCTGAAACGGCCCGTTTGAGTTGATATTTCGTCTACCTACTTGCTTCTTACTTCTTCAATCGGGTGACTTTGCTTTCGCTTTGTCAGCTGCCACACCTACCAGACTTGCATTAACCAGATTCATATTAAACTTATCAACCCTTTTAACCCAAAATTATCAATAGTCACGTAGTCAAAATTCTTAATTCCTACCAAGTGCAGGGTTGAAGGAGGACTGTTTAGGCTTCGAACGTCCCAAACTCCAAAACAACTGCCAGAATAGAGAGATAGAAAGAGTGATTCTTTGATTTTTCTTGTCTATGTCGATTATTTTAGTTTTCTCCCTGTTTATTATGTGTGCAGTTAACGTGGCTGAATTTTGTTTTCACGAGTCTTGTACTATTTTTATGTTATTTTATTCTTGTCGCGAGTTTTCTTCCCGTTTGTCCAATGTATGTATCGTTGCAGGAACACGGAAATTCATAGATGACGTTTTTGAGATTCTATTTGGTAGGTCGCCGTTTGTTTTTTACCAGAATGAACCTTAAGGTATTGTGGGATTTCTACCAGACTTCTATGTTGAATTTTTGGCTATACATGTGAGTTTTTCACTGAAATGTTGTAGGTATGGTAGGTAAATGGTGGTAGTAGTGGTAACTTTCTGATTTTTTCTTTCTGTCATGGTCTTCTTCAAGGAGTTTTTGATAGAGGAGAAGGTGTAACCATTCTTTTTAAAATTCTCTATGGTCTTTTGGCGTTCTGCTTCTATGGATGTCTTATCGCAAATGTTTTCTGCTCTCTTGTTTAAGCATTGGATTATACCATGTTTTATTGAGGTTGAATGATTGGACTGAAAGTATAGGTATCTGTCCGTGTGGGTGGGGTTTCTGTATACAGTTGTAGTGATTTGTCTTGCTTGTTTGCTGACGAGTATGTAAGTTTTCATGAAAGTGGGGCCACATAACAAAGGTGTCGTCGACATAACGTCTGCACAAACTTGGTTTGATAGGTGTGGATCAAAGAGTTCTTTCTTCAAAGTCTTCCATGAAAATGTCTGCTAGGATTGGATTTAAGTCTCAATGATTGATTGATTGATTGGATTATACAGACTTATAAAATGTTCGTTCCAATATTTTCATAAAAATGTACATAAAAACGATTAATTAACATATGAATTTAAATTGTTTTTTTTTTTACATATGTAAAATACATGATATAAATCATAACATTTAAATAAATAACACACACTGTTATTACTCGTAACATAAAATGTCCATAGCTCCAAAAGGAAAGTTGAACAATGAGAACTAACAGAAGCCAAAGAAAAAGTTTAAAATATATTATTATACATATACATACTAAGAACACAAAAACAACCAGATAGTTGGACATCTGGTTAATGTTCACACTATTTTAAAAATAAAATTTTCTTAGCTGGAGATAGCTTCTATCTTGTATAAACCTATTTGCTTATGTTTCCTTGGTGTATTAAATATGTAGTTAGGAAACAAGCTCCAAGAACTATTGAAGGCTATATGCATATGAAATAATTTGAAAAGTCTGACAGCCAATGAAAAATACTTAAAGTAAGATGATATATATCTGGAGTTACAACTAGGTGCAAAAATTGTATTCATCAGTTTTGTGCTGCTATTCCCCCAGGATGTTTAGGGAGATTTCCTTTGTTGCTTTAAATAGGAAAGTTTTGCAATGTATAGGCTGTAGATAGTTATTCTAAGATGAATACTACTCACTGTTTTCATGAGTTAGTTTGATTCTTGATTCAACCAACATCAGGTTCACTGGAGAAAGCAGCTTTTTACACAGATTTTCTACAAGTTTTACAAAATTACAGCAAGGTAACATTGATTTTAATGGCATGAATAATATGCAATATAAGCTGCAGAAGCTTTCACAGAAAAATGTACTTGCTTTCCTGAAATCATTACATATTTAATTACTGGAGTCTGTACGTACTATACAGATTTAGTAATACATGCTACCTCACCAGTAGTAACTGGACAATCAATTTATGCTGGACATGTTGTGAAAGTCAAATGTGCCTTTTTAGTTTTTAAATGAACATAGCACTACTACAATGTGACAGAAAAAAGAAGCCTCATCTGCCACTTCTGGCAATGCAAATCATATTTATAATCCCTGATGTAGGTGTTGGTTAGCTATTTATTAATTAGAAGTAGTTGAGACTTTAAACAACTTTCACAATCTGCAGGATCAGTTCCTAGTGTAAAGCTACACAATGAGATATCTGCACTCTTTTCATCTGGAAGAATCAAATCCTATATGTTGGCATTTCAAGTTTGTAAACGTATTGCTGACTTACCTGGGAACTACTATTCTATTTACTATGTTTAAAAACTGCCATTGATTAGCAGAACAAAGGTTTAAATCTCGATTAATTTTAAACTACTTTCAAATTTTTAGGTATGGCTTTTCAACTCTTTTTATTTTATTGTTATTCAAAACATTTTGAAATTCTTCTAAACATTCTTGCATCATTACAAAAGATGAAAATGAACAGCATCCATTAAAAATAATATTCAATGAAAGTGTTAGATAATTACAAGAGAAATGTTTGAAAAATAGATTAACAATTCATTTTTTTGAAATTTCCTTTTGATAAACTTATTAATATTTTACCTCTACAGAATTTTTGTACATTTATAAATTCACAAAACTTCTCAGTACTTAAACTGTTTAGCATCATAATTTAAACCTATATACAAAATATTGTCAATTTTACTTTAAATGTTTAGCATTAGATTACAAGCTTGGTAGATCAGTCAACATTGGATACTGTTTTAAACCTATATGTCAACTTAACTTCACACACAGTTTCACAAATGGGTAAATTTGTTAGATGAATGAATACACAAATATTTCAAGAATGTAAGTATGTACTAGATATTTTTATTATGTTAATATACTTACTGCTTATCATTGATTTACTATTTTCAACTACATTACTATAAAATCTACGATAAACATATAGAGAGAATTATTTCATAAAAGTTTCTGTCTCCACTTACAAGAGTAACCATTACTCATACTCTTGGGACACCCTGAAGAATAGCAAATGAAGTCTGTGTTTGGATCTAACTCCATATATAACCTCCAATGACCCCAAGTCTTCTCCATGCCTTGAATAAATACTTCAGCTAATATATAGATAAAGGGAGCAAGCACCACTGTTTGCAATAAGATCAGTACATAATTACAATAAAATAGCCACTTAATATTAAACATACTAAACAAATAAATTCCATCCTAAACACTCACTTCAGTAGACAAACCATTAACTTGACAAGGAGTTAGTTACATAAATCAGTTTCAAACGAAACTGAAGTTAATATAATGAATTACCATTCAAGAAAATAATACTTCCACCTTGAAGTTGGAATTCCAATAAAATTAGCTTTTCCTGTGAAGTGAAAATTAACTACACTAATAATGTAAATAGCAAATAACAAATTCTTACTGAAGATTGTATAAAAAGAATTTTAAAAATATAAATTCAGATAAAACGTTAATCAAGTTGATTGTCCACAGGTGTTTCATCTAAAGTAATGAGAGGAATTTCTCCTATTTCAGGCAAGGTAGATTCCTTAAACAACTTTCTCTTTTCATTCACATTCAATGGATCAGTCACTACTGGCCAGACTTTGTCTGGTGTTAAATCTGAATCATCATCAGTACCTGAGGAAACATCTGATAAGACAGGTGATTCTGTACAATTTCCTGAAGACCTGCATGAAATGTCTCTCAATAAAATGGGACACTGTTTGCTGTTCTGGTTGGATAAACTAAAAGAAAAGTCACGCTCCACAGAAGAGCAAGATTTTATAATACTTTCACTACAACAAGAACTATCTATAGCAATTACATTATCAGCAGTACTAAAGCTAATTTCTCTATCTGCAAGTTTCTGGGATATATATTTACCTTTGGAATATTTTACAGATCCAGAAAAATCAGAACCATGTAGTTTACAAAGTAACATATCATCTGAATCACAGGTAATACATTTATTTGCATACGAGTTTCCTAGTTGTAAGTGTTTACCATCTGCAGATTTACTGCAATTTAAAATCATTATTTCTTTATTGTTATTACTTGACTGGCTCCTACCTTTACCACATATATGCACTTCACGCTTAAACGGCAAGTTGGTTTCTACATATAGTTCATTGTCTGAGGTAAATGTAGAATTTTTAAGACTCTTGTTAAACAGTAAGCCAGACTTCATATTTGTGTATTCAGGTACAAAATATTTAGAAATCTTTTTTGAGTTAAACCCTAATTTTTCTGGTCTTCTTACTGGGTTAAAAAATAAAGCCTCAGTGATCATTCTTGAATCAAACACCAAGTCTCCAGGGTAATTTTTTGGGCTAAACATAGAGTCAGAGATTTTTCCTGATTCAGACATCAAGTCTTCACGAGATTTTTTCTGGTTAAACACAGAGTCTGTATCATTTACTGAGGAAAACAATGACTCTTCCAGAAGTTTTGTTTTTTTTGACTCAGAAACCAAGTATTCAGGTATTTTTAAAGAATTGAGCAAAACATCTTCTGAACTACAAGTCTTCCTTAACTTGACTGATGAGTCTTCAAGAGTCTTTATGAAGTTAATTTCTGTTTCTTCAGGTTTCCTTTTAAGAAATTCTTTGGATTTACTGCATACACTACTTGATTTAAGCATTTCCGATGAAACAAACTGCGGCTTTTCTTCCGATTCAGAAAAAGTGCTACTCAAGCTGTACTCACTCAATGAATCATTTGGTTTTTCTTTCTCTGTATGTTGGGAATCTGTGGTATCAGAAGAAGACTCTGAAATCTGTGAACTAAGACGAGCTGTTTCATACATGTAACAAGATACACATTCTTGTTTACCTTGTAGCATTATTTGCTTTTTCCAAAACTGAATATCTAGAAAGAAATACAAATGAATATTACATAGACATAAATACCTTCAAATTACTGTAAATTTCAAATAAGGATCTATATCAAATTTTGTTTGGTTATACTTATAATAGGTAATAATAAGATTCAACTCTAACTTGTTAAAAGAACAACTACCAGAAGGATAACAGCAAGCATTTATAATATGTGGATTCAAATGTTTACAAGTTATAAGTATAATAGTAATAGTAGAAAATTTATATCAAATTTTATGTTTTAATGAATATGGGAAACACTATATACATGCATGTGTGAAAATCCAAAAAGAAAGTAAAAGATGCTCATTCAAAATTGTGTTAAAATCAATGAGATAATCTTCAAAGATTGTTTGTTTGTTTTGAATTTCACACAAAGCTACTCGAGGGCTATCTGCACTAGCCGTCCCTAATTTAGCAGTGTAAGACTAGAGGGAAGGCAGTTTGTCATCACCACCCACTGCCAATTCTTGGGCTACTCTTTTTACCAACAAATAGTGGGATTGACCATCACTTTATAATGCCTCCATGTCTTAACACGCTTGGCCATGCCGGGCCCATCTTCAAAGATTTCCAGTTTCTTCAAATTTATTTAAGAGAATCTAGAACCTTTACTTGAAGAACAGCTAACTATTTTGATTTCAAGTACCTGCTTTTTAGGCAGTTTGATATCTTCACTAGATGTAAAAGATGATACACAGTTTAGCTATTTATTATATGTGTCATTCATAAATGCATTACAAATACAGTGTATCAAGTAACAACACTTTCACACTAAATTATTAATCAAGAATGAATGAATTAGTTACAAAATCAAATGTATCTGACTTTGAGTGACTACTTGGTATCCATTTATTTTATGCAATAGGCTACCCACTTATACAATTTAATATGTATCTGATCCAGAAGGGAAAATTAACCTAACACTTGATTACTATTGCATAAACTTGTCTCAAATGGATTTTCCCTTAAAACAGCTTTACTTTTAATACTGGATAATGAATTAATATATTTTCACCTCTTTAGAGAAAATATTCAGCTAGCCATTATTAGAAACCAAACAAACAAAGAAAACAGCAGCTCTAATGAAATGAAATGTATTATCAATCTGAAAAATGGATAGTGTTAACATGAGACAGCTCTATTTTCTTTTTAATTTCATGTGAAGAGAGAAAATGAAACATATGATACTTCTGGATGTTGTTCTTCACTAGATTTTAAAAGTAGTGACAAAAACAGTTTATTTAAGTTTCAGTTATGAGGTGTGTAACCAATTTTACTCTCAATGTAGACTTTGGCTTGAGAAAGTAAAATGTACTAACTTTTTGTATGTTTAGAACTGCAAAGATTCTTGAGAGGAATATGCACTGAGGCTGATTGTTCAGAATAATGTTGCTGGTGTTGACTTGAACGACAGAATGGCTGCAACCACCTTATTACCTAAGAGAAATAAAATGAACACTTATTTCATTGTTTTCTTTATCAAAAAAGCCAAAATTTATAATATATGAAAAATTAGGAGGTTCAGATTGAAGATATTGAAATGAACAAAGTCAAAAGGTATGATTTTTTCAATTCAACATATAATGTTTTTCAAGCTTCAGTCTTGAAAATGTCAAGACACAGTTGTGAGAAACTGAAATTAATTCATGTCAGACACAAAAATAAAAACACAACTGGAATTCTGCTAATGTTTAAATAATATAGACAAATTTTTAATTCAAGATAATTTAGTTTTGTCAGAATAGTGAATTAGAAATACATAATTTTATGGAAATTCATTTTT
This sequence comes from Tachypleus tridentatus, assembly GCF_004210375.1. Taxonomy (NCBI): domain Eukaryota; kingdom Metazoa; phylum Arthropoda; class Merostomata; order Xiphosura; family Limulidae; genus Tachypleus; species Tachypleus tridentatus. Next base: position 92,284,147 of record NC_134830.1, read on the forward strand.
TTACAAATTTTGAGTTTTACTGACAATTTACTTTGAATGGTCTTGTTTTATGAATCAACTATTGTAGTGTGATTCCACAAAAATTTTTTAAACAAATTTGATAAAATATATTAAATTTAGATGGCATGATTTCAAAAATTCAATTGAAATGTCTGTCATAAACAAGTGATTCAGAGTCTCAAATGTCCTTGATTTAGTACAGAGTACATGTCCCTAATTTAGGCTCAAATCTTTCACATCTTATTATACATAAACCTCATCAAGAGAATATATGTAAGCTCTGCCTTCTCATCATAATTTAGATTTTGAAAGCTGCAAACATAATGAAAAACTATATGTAATCCAACGGTAAATAGGTGGATGAAAGAGTAGTTCATAATAAGTGACTGCAAATCAGATATTCTTACCTCTGAAATACTGAATGCTGAAAAATATTGGGAACCATTTATATCACAGTAAAATAATAGCCTAGACCCTGATAAGAATGTAAGACAAACAGAGTGGAACACTGGACCTCATCTTTATGGTGCTTGGATAGATGCATCATACCTTAAGGGCAAATTACCCCATTGAATTAAAACAGTCAAAGAAAATCAACTTGTAGTCATTATATTACATGTTAAGAAAATAAAACATGAGAATTTAAATTTATTTATTAAAAAGTTATATAATTATTTTTATAAATGAGAATAAAAATCACAAACTTTGGATTTTAGGTTGATTTCAGTGCTGTCTGAACAAAAATATTAAAGTTTATGAATTATCTGAATTTTTTTAGTATAATACAGCATTCATAGAATCAAGGTGTAGAGTGAAAATAGTCTTGAACAAAATAGCATTACGTTATAACTTGTAACTTCAATACAAGTGTAGTTTCATCAATTTTAGTAAATCACACCATACCCCTTGACTATCATAGTAATATGTAATCATCTACATTTCAAGTCTTCCAAATACATAAGACTTGTAAGCTAAATATGTTATGCAAGCTTTTTTCATATTCATTTCAGCTGTATAAGCTAACATAGCTTCCACTTCAATAAATATTTATGTATATCTCAGAAAAAGTGATAAAAGCACAGCTTGGTGATATAGTGCTAGAGAAAAATGTGTTTGTGAATAACTTCTGTTACAGTTGTAGTCTCGATATTTTAGAGCTCACAAAAAGTTTTCATCATTTTATACTTCAGTTCATTTAACATAAGGTAATGTTGCATTATGATAGTGAAGTAAATACTTTTTGTTTCACCAACAGGCCACTATGCTAACCTTGCTCACATTAAATTACTGAAATAGCCAAAGAAAATCAGTGAAAAAAATTTACTATATATAAGTGTATAATGATTTAAAACGTATTTTATAAATTAAAAACAATTAAAGTTTGCATGCTTTTAATTTTGGTATTGTAAAAAAGCTATTCTTACTGCACATTAGTTATGGAATTAGAGAGATAAAATTTAGTTTCTAAAATGAAAATATTAGAAGAAAATTTAACCATATGGATACAATTTAATTTCTGAATTTCAAAACAAAATATTTAAATAAATTCTTAATCTCCATTTCCAATATGCGACTTTTTTCTTTAAATTGCTCATTTACACATTCCTTCCACTGTTCTTTGAGCTTCTTAATTTTAATAAAGTTATGTAGTTATATCCAAACTTATAGTCTCTAATCATCTTTAATTAGAGAGATATAAACTATAAAATCAGGCTCACATGCCATACTGCCTATCACATATTGTCTTTCAAAAACTGTCATTTAATTCTCTCTAACCTTTGCTGTTACATCTATACAATAAGATTTAGTGTGTGTGATATCTCTTCCTAAACTTCTGGTCACACTGACTTTTAAGTGGTAGCAAAAGAATTGTCTGTCCTGAGTTTCACATAAAGGTAAATTTTTCACCACACTCCCTGGTTACACATGGATTTAAAAAAAATCCCTTCTGCTAAACTGATGAACTCACCAGCTTTTACATCATGCCAAATGTATTGTCTCAGTTCTGAGGTTTAACACAAGAAATTTTTTCACCCAAATCCTTAGGGAACTCAAGTATTTCACAAAAACATTTTTACAGGATTTCCCAAAAGTAGACCCCAAAACTGGTATTAATTTGCTTACATTAGATCATGTAAATAAACAGGCCTACTAATTACCATATCTAAGTTGGTTAAGTTTTTTTTTTAATTTCATGCAAAGCTACTAAAGGGCTATTTATGCTAGCTGTCCCTAATTTAGCAGTGTAAGACTAAAGGGAAGGCAGCTAGTCATCACCACCCACCGTCAACTCTTGGGCTACTCTTTTACCAATGAATAGTGGAATTGACCATCACATTATAATGCTCCCACGGTTGAAAAGGCGAGCATGTTTGATGCGACGGAGATTCAAACCTGCAACCCTCAGATTATGAGTCAAACACCTTAACCCACCTAGCCATGCCAGGCAAGTTGGTTAAAGAAATTAAAATTGCATTATAGTGTCAATAATCATTAAACTGAAATGGTGCATGCAAGATAGCAGTTCAAGCATTAAACTTCCACTATACCAGCACCGTAGATGTAGGCCATAGGCACATGGGTTTGATAGTTATTTGGAATGAATAGAAAGATATTTTTATTTACTGAAAGATGTACATGTACATACAATAATAGCTAAATATGACAGTAGGTTTTGAGTTATTTAGCCTACAAGTTCCAAATTGCTAAAGTCAAATTCACCTTGAACATGGTAAGGGTATTATTTTTATGCATTTACACCTTAATCAGAAAGCCAAATAAATTATAATAGTTATATGACATTGTGTTATATATAAGTTATAAGTTATGTAAGGAAAAGTGAACAAAAAATAGTATTTTTAGCAGTAATGATAAAAATTAAAAACAAGTGTGTGAGTAGAAGAGTAAAAACTAATGAGTTAAACCAGTTCAAAATTGAGGACTATAAACTGATAAGTTACTCGAAAATGGCAAAGAAAATTTTAAGTAAAAAAAAAGAATCAGAATATGTAAACAAGTGCCTAAGGCATTCATTTTCAATGTCCAAAGTCAAGATACATGAATTTACATAGGAACCTTATGTTTTCCATCTTGAAATGAATTAAGATGGACAAATCTACTATAAGTTTCTAATCTCTTGGTTTCTTTAGGACTACAAAGAGATGAGAATAAAAAAGCATTCTGTTTTATAGTTATTCTCTGTTCAAAATTTTCTGGTCACAAGAATTTCATAGATGAACACATAGCTTTGAGTCATGTGTTTGTCGACAGCATAAGAGAAAACACAAGAAGGAAAGACTTTACTAATACAGGGTTAAAACTATCTACTTTGAAAACCTGTTTTACATAGTTGGTAAGGCTCACAATCATGTAAATATTCTTATACAGAAGTCCATACCTTTGATGCTGTTGAACCTTTGGGTACAACGTTTGGATAGACATTAACTGGCTTTAAGTGTCTAATCAGATCCTGTATCTCTGACAATGAAGAATGCATTGAATAACATACTCGGTAAAAAGTTTGTCCGACTTTGTACTTAATATTCTGGAGAGCAACATGATGAGCATACCACATGGCACAAAGCTTGATTGTTAGTACCTCCATCTAGGTTTAAGTAACACATATCATCATGCATGAAATTATTTTTCAAGAACAATAGCAACTCTAACTGGCTGTGAAACAGTTTTAAATTTCTCTATTTAAAGAAAATACAAAATATTATACTTCAGTATTAACTTACTGTAGTTAATCCAGCTGTGAAAGAGTATTATCCATGACTTCAGAAAATAGTTTTTAAAAAAAATAAAATACAGACTAAAAACTGGTTATAGATATTCAATCAATGTTTATGACATAAGCTAGACATGAGTTAAGCACCACATTATTTCATTAAAGCATAAATCTTTTAAATTCAGTGAAGTAAAAACTGAAAACAAAATTTTACAATATACATTTCATCACTGAACAACAAAAAATAAAAATGAAATTATAATTCAAACTGGCAATATATATTTTTAACTAGTTTTATTCATTATAAGTACCAAGAGACAGGCACTTCGAAAACTGATCTACAGTTGATTCTGCCAGTATTTTAAATAACACTTGTCATTTAATTTGTATTATTGAAAAAAACAACTTGCAGCTGAAATTATTAAGTAAAATATATAAATGTTCAAAAACTAAGTTTACAACGTACTTTGTTAGATAAATCTAATATATAATGAGAGTATGCAAGACCAACTGCAAAATAATACTGAATTCTGATAAAACTAACAATGTCTGAGCTAAAAAATAAATGAACTGGACACAAAGTTTGACACACAATGTAAAGTTTTAACTTAAACCTAAACACGGTACAGGTATTTGTGCTATCTGCTGGACACTCACCTTTACATGAATTGTGAATTGATTGGATTGGTTCTGTTTCTTCAGGAATTATTTCCAAGCTGATTGACTCACTAAAGATAATATTCTAGACTATCTAAATCTCACATTACTTACTTAAATTGATAATACAAGATTTACTCAAAGCAATTACTACTATCCACATGACTGGACATTCTTATTTGAACATAAGGGATGTTGCAACCTTGAGATATTACTTGGTTTACCACTGGAAGACATTACTGTTAACCTTCATGCACATGGTGCAGTTTTATAGTCATGCATCACTAGGCAGACGAGGTGTAATCTTCAAAAGAATCACAAAGAACACAATCAACTTAAAGACTTCCATGACCATCTATTAGGCAAAAGGTGTTTCAGAATTCTAAACTAAAATAAGATAGTAGAAAATGCATGGTATGTCTGCATAATATATGCTAGAAAGTTCATGTTCAGCTTTAGTTATGAATCATAAGATTCTCTTGGATGTGAAATTGTTGCTCATCCTCAGCTTGAATAATTATCACAAAGGTTTTAGTTACAACAATGTTACACTAAGAGCATGTTAATCAATATTCAGAGAGTTATTAGACTTGCAAATGAATTAGACCACACAGTGCTGGAATCATGCACAACTTACCTAAAATTAACAAACTGGATTGCTGTATAACATTTAACATATCTACATAAATTAGATGAATGAATGCTACAAGCCAACAAACCTTTCTTTCATTATAGATTAATTCATCAACAAATAAACCTATTACGCAGATTTAGGCAATATGCCTTATTTTTGCATTATAATGTAATTTTGGCATTTTGAGAATGAAGCTATAGACTTTATTACTTTTGAATAGTCATGAAATGGATAACGGCTATGCTGAACACCATATGTTGTTACTTCAGTAATGCATTCAGCAATTAACAAGTTAAAGAGGGTGCAGAATGTAGCTATGTAACAGGAGTAGCAACAACAACATCATATATGTTTGATTCAGTATTAACATATATCAACAAAGCTGGCCAAAACTTGTGAAATATTTGGTTTATAGTTGAAAATACCATAAAATAGCAAGGGTATTCAACATATTATAATCCTTGTAAGTAAGAATGTACAAAGAGTATATTACACCACTATTCTCGTTACCAGGTAGATTTCTATTTTTGATCTAAATAGGGGTTGTTTGTTCTGACCAAAAGCTAATATTAATTGCTCTAATAGTTTTTTTTTATTGATGCTGTGGTTATGTTACCATACAAAAGACCAATAAAAGTAAATTATGAGTAAATGAATGCATAAAATAATGACAGCCTGAGTTACACTTGTTTCAACAAGACCCTTGCAGTTTATTTTAGGTAATGTGATGACTGTGAAAAGTATGTTGATGGACTTTAATATTCAGATCGCTGATGGTAACCAAGGGTCTTACACTAGTATTATGAATGTTTTTGAAGACGGTCTTCATATTCATAACCATTTTCATCCAGGTGATTTTAATGATTCATTGGTTAAAAAATGTTTTGACAGAATGTGCTTAATGTGGAACCATATTGTATTTAACAACACAAACACTGCCTACAATAAAAACAGAATGTTCGCCACATACTTGGTTAATTGGAGAAAATGTAGTGTTCTACATTTAAGAAAAACTCCAGAATTTTTAAGGGGCACAATAAAAGTTCACGTCCTATATCAAAAATACACAAATATTTCCCTCTATTAACTTTTTAACTCTCCAGGGCATATTTCTAAAGATATTAATATACAACCTACAGAATTTCTACCATGTGAAATTAGCTGCTAATGAAAATTTTTACATAATATTGAAGATTGCAGGCTATCCTGGCTATAACAATCTATTTTTATATCATTCTTTTTGAAATACATCAAGCTATGTAGTGTATTAAATTAAAGCTAGCAAAGCATGTTAATAATTATTGATCATTATAGACATTTCTTTTAATTGAAGGTGGATTTCCCTTATGAAGAAGTTTCTAAAATCATTCCATCAATACTCTGTTGTCTGCCATTTTCATGAAGACCTTTCATTTATTTAAAAATCAGAAAAAACTTTATGTTCCCTTTTATTTCAAAACTAATCATACATCACAGCAATGTCAGCTTTCACATAATCTTGGTAGTCAATATATGACTAAAGTTTTAAATATTCCTGATACAAAACAAAACGTGCACTAGAGTTCTAAATCTCCAAATTTTACACAACTCATTGTGCCAGTGGCAAGAGGGCATAGATAAAACCTGCTTCTATTACATACAAAAACACTACATTGGCACTGTCAATCTTTACTGTTAAAGTACGTGAGGCTGTTAATACAAAATTGTCTGTTAATGTCCCAAGAGTGTTTCACAATTATGTGGACACTTAAATTTTAGAGTACTCACCATTTTCTCATGATTTTTAACATTATCCACTGTTAGTTCAATCCTATTTGTCTTCAATGTCTGGAACTCCTAATCATGAAGAGGCATTTACTAGTTTAATTTCTTTTCTCTCTCTGGAATGTTTTAATTTAAATCTTTAACCAATTTCATTTAGGGTAGAGTGAGCTAGTGTTATGTTGGAGATTCAATTCTTCAATCTTTGTCCTCTATCTTTCCTTTATATTTAAAAATCAACAAAACATTAATAGCCTTCAAGTTCCTTGTGTTCATCATGCCAGTAGTCTTTTAGCAAAGTTTTTCACTATATTCATATGTCTTCTCAAGTTCTTGACCTTAAGATCAGTTATAGGGGTGATTGGGGTTTTCACTTTGACTAATCATCAATTTTTTTGCTCTGCATACTATGATTTATCTTATTTTGAAACTGTTTTCTTCACAGTTATGAACTATTTTCATTCCACATATTTCTAGCTAGAATTAAAATAATACCTCAAAGCATTCTTCTTTCATAAAATTGAAGCTGAATTTGAAAAAAAATTCTTTCCTACAACACTTTTTCTGTGAAAAAATTTTACCTGAATTAGTGTTCCATTCAGGGAAAGCACACCATCAGGAACTGATTAAGGTTTAAGCATATATTTTATTTCTGGTTGTTGTTATTCTTGCAGATCATCAGCAAGTCAAATGTTAGTCCTTTTGTTTTGCCTGTTAACACTTGTGTTGTTTTACCAGTTCATTCTAATCTAACAGTGGCTAAATGTAATAGTAGAAAAGGTGAGTTTCTTTAAGGTATTTACTTCTGACTATTCTGTTCTGCACGATTTCCTCATCTGGACTACTAGGACTGGGGTCATCTTCAATCATTTGTTTTCCGTGGTACTTTTATGTTTGAGATTTTTTGGCTTAACAGATCTTTCTATTTTGTGTTTAATTTCAATTTCACCATTCTCTTCCTCTTTTAATTCACCAAATTTCTTTCCCTTTTCTTCTGATCCAGTTTACATTAAATCCTTGAACAAAAATTTTTCATCTCTCTTTTAGAAAGAAGTAGCCAAAATCACATTGCTTTTTCAGGTTTTTACATCAGTTTATTTATGGTTCCAAAGAAATCAGAATATTAGAAATCCATCTCAACTCAGTCTTTACCATAAGGCTCCTAATTTCAAAATGGAAAATGTTTGCTTGTCATAAAACTTTATCATGGCCACTGGATGACAAAAGTGAATGCATATACAGTATTCTTCTTATTGTACCTCATCATCAAGTCACTTTATTTCTTTTAATCATACGTTTAGCACCATAAATTTTCTATAAGTGGTTAATGTTTACTGGTCTTCTCTATTTCATTGATACAGTTCTTCCCTTATATATGTGTGTTTAACTTATGCTGATGTTTTTATTCACTCACTTTTCTTACACTCAGTTGACCACTTAACTGGCTACATCTCTTGGGTTGATCATCCATAAATCTAAATCCCATTTAGCACCAACACGTGGGATATTGAATTAACTACACAATTCATACATTAAAACAGACTTGGGTTCAGTCTTATGTCTCTTGGCTTCCCTCTATGTTTTGATCTTAATGACTTGTTTTCATTTACTATCTCTCCTTTACAGCATATTTTATAATATTATTTACACAAAGTTGAATAAATTCTGACATCTATGCTCTCGATGTTTCATATACTCACTTTTCTTAAAAGGCTCTGAACTTATGCTCAAGTCAATCCTCCCTATCTAACATTTGAATTGTAAAAGATGGTAACCACTATTTATTACTACAGGTTTGTCCATTGGAATGGAAGCAGATTTCCACTGGAAAGTTCTGCACCAAAGTAGTCCTCCCATCTTAGTAGTCACTTTAGGTTTCAAAATTGTCTTTATTGAGACTCTCACTGACATGAAAGTATTAATTTCTTCTTGTCTGACAAAAAATATCCTACCCCTTTATGCTCATAAAATTCCTAAAAATAACACAGTCTAGCTAACTCTGATTCTCATTTAGAGGAATGTTTTTTATGTCTTATACAAACTATTCATTGTTATGTAACATGCAATGAATCTCTTATGTGATATAAGAAAACGATTTTTTATACCAGTGCTCCAGAAAATGCTTTTTTCTGTAAGGAGTATTCACTCCCAAAATTATGTCTGTGGAAGTAATTTTAATTTTTTTACAAAGTGCAGCAGAAATATTTTGTGATAAAAAGAAATTCAATTAGTAATAAATTGTTTTACTTCAAAAGGAGAAATTTAGCACAGGATTAATTTAACAAATTAAGTCATCAGACGTAGTCATAAAAAACACAAATAATGATACTGCAACATTTTCTATCACTTAAGCAGGATAGTATATAGCTTAAGGGTTTTTACTCAAAATATTTAGGCCTATATAATATTAAAATACATGTTTTCATGCAGTGCATGTTTCTTCTTTTAAGGTCTACCTGAACATTCTTAGAAATCCAGAAGTTAAACACTACTTATAGAAATTATAATAAACATTCATAATAAATAAAAAAACAGAGGGAGGGGCCTAGTATCATTATTTCCATACAGACAGGGCAGTAATTCATTATGAAATAAACTGATCATTCATGAGTTCACCAACAGAAACACCTGATTGTTAGAAAGAGCTTATTCTTGTTGGTCTATTGTGTGAACTGTGCAGATCCTGGGCAGAACTTCAGAAAGCTACAAGAATGCAGCTATCAATTGTTGTTAAGGCAGCAGGAGCAGTATTAATTTTTTTTACAGCAGTAAAACAACAACATTTTTTAAAGCCATAAATGGCCAATTTTTCACTGGAACATTTACTGGTATGCTTTTTATTTGGAGCACAAACTGTCACAGGAAAGAAACAAAACATTAATTTAATTATTCAAACTAATAACAATTAAGAAAAGTGTTTACTGATTATCTTTGTAAAGTACACAACATTTACAAGATGAAAATTTTAAGATTTATTATACTGTTCTTTACTTATTTCAGTATTTATGTTTAATTAATTTTTCTATATCTTGCCTTTATTTCTTCAAATATTGCCTTTTTTAACTTAAATTCTAAAATTACACTGATACTTAAGTTTAGTCTTTACATATTGTTAACTCATGGCTGAACTGAACCTTCATATCTGATTGAGGATGTTGCTGGACTATCTGGTGCTTACTGTAGGTCTTATGCTTTGGCTTCTGCAGGCTAATTCATGCCAGATGGCTTTCCAGCTAGTTTAGATTTGTTACAGTTTAAATACATATATATATATATATATATATATTTGCACCATAATTATTACTGATTATAATAAAATACTTCTTTCATTGGATTAAACCTGTTCTTTCTGGTATGAAATGACACAACATAACTAGCATACTGATCATGAAAGTTTTTGCACAGATTAATAGTAGTTACTACATAATACCATTCTTAGTGAAAATAACATCATCTTTGATTATTAACTATCTAATCTGCTACTCCTTGATCAAGAATCATCTCAGAACAAATATACAAGTAATAAGTCTGATTTCATGATGATGAAATTTATAAATGCTATCTTTACAATATATCCTTTGCTGTGTGATATAAATTAAAGTGCTGACTATTTTTCAACTTGTTAGTGTGCTCTAACATACTATAATCTTGGATAGATGATCCTCATGTTGAATTTGAAAGTATTTTTGAGCTTACACTTAGTAAAAACTGTAACTGGAAAATATTTACTGAATATGTGCTGTTCTAGACAAAGCTATTTGATATGTGAAAGTTTCTTTCATTTGCTGATGCTTAATACAAGCATATTCTTAAAATCAAAAGGTTTGGGTGCTCAGTTACGTTCACATCTATACATGTTGTGTCTGGTAACCCAAGTATCCTGATATAACCTAACAACAATTTTAACAATTTTTTATCATCTATGTTTGTGAAATCATTAAATTAGAAAAATAAAAGTTAACATTTCCTCATACTGCAAATCTATTTCTAATAGGTATTAATCATCTCTCATCCCAAAGCTACTTTGATTTGCTCTCTAAGCATTGCTGATTTCATTTTTCTCTAGCACTCCAGTTGTGCACCCTTTCAGAAGATATGCTGATCACGTGATTACTCTTCCACCAACCCTACCATGCCATCTATATTATTACAGCTAGCTCCCTATTTGTATTTAGCAAAGAGATATACAGTACCAAATCAGCATAGAAATGCTGTGAAACATGGCATGAAGAAACATGACATATACAAACTTGATAAATCTAGTGTGGAAGCAATAATGGCTTATATGAGGAAATGCCTAGGGTAAGCCCTCAAATTATATTAGATTATGATAATTGTACAAACCCACTCAAAAAAGTTTCTTGGTCCACCACTCCAACCAGAAACAAAAAATGGTAAGAAGGACCTAGACTACACAGATCACAGGTCAGTAGAGATAAGCAAAAATCCCTACCTGCTTTTCCTCATGAAGCCCATGAGTGATGGTCTCATATATACAATACAGTGAAAAACGTCAGATGGTCTTCCAGAAACACCCAATCTCGAGCATTACATAATGATATGGAGTTAGTTCACACACACACACACAAAAAATATTAAAAGCATGCATAACTAGGTAACACCTGGCACTAGAAGGGATCTTGAAATATAAAGTACATCACAGAAACAAAATAAGGAATAAAAAAAATATGTTTAATTATGTCAGTCAAAGGTTAACAGATATATGTCCACAGAATCACCATAGGAGAAAGACACAGATAGGTCAAACTGATAAAGTGCAAAAATTATTGGGAGTTGTCTACATGCCAGCCTGAATAATCTCTTCCAAAAGTTGGTGGTTGGTTGGTTGATTTAGTGCTTTATGGCATAAAGCAGCGAGGTTATCTGCACCAAACGTCTGGTAAAAAGGTAAAAGTAAATTCAGTAAAATTCATAAAAGGAAATTAAAGTAAAACAAAACAAAGTTAAAAATAAATAAATAAATAAATAGCATAAAACCAATGTTTACATCTAGTCTACTACATCAAGAGAAAAACTACAGTCATTCAAGTTGTAAAGGACTTTCTGTAGCGTAACTGTAATAATCATAACTCACCAGGAAGACTAACAGGTAAGTACAAAAACCAACATTAGTCACCTGAAGTTGGCCTTTCCAGTTTTGGTTTCGAGTTACTTAATGTTATGGTCAGTTTCTAATTTCAAATTGAACTAGATGAACTGTGATTTTTAAAAGGGAGCCACATTAAAAAGGTGTAAAGTATATATTAAAAAACTTAAATAACATTAAAAAGATTAATGGTCTTTAAAAAACTAAAAACACTACCAAGGTAAACAGTGTCACCATCACCAATAACACTGTCTAACTTTATAAACAAACCTTGGGACAGAACATGCTTAAAATGGTGCCATCGTTGTGAATCATAATAATGACAAGAAAGTAAAATGTGGCTTTGTGTGATCCCAGTGTTACACAAACTACAAACTGGTGCATCAGTTCCAGATAAAAGAAAATGATGAGTTAAGAAACTGTGACCAATGGGTAGTTTAGTTAGAACAACTTTCTTTTTCTGATCCTTATGGGAACAAGACGGCCAAAGTCCAATATGGGATTTTATTTGAAAAAGCTTGTTTTCGCATTGGTCACTCCAACTCGACTGCCAGATGGCATGGAGAGGAGCCGAGCCTTGAATACAGGACCATAGTTCATGTATGGGCCAGACACAGCGGTGACAGTGCCAGAGCACATAAACTTAGCTGCAGTGTAGACGACCATGTTCCCATGAATACTAACATGGCCTGATATCCAGAAAAACTGGATAGGAGTAGATGTTAAAGATAAATAGGCCAGTCAGTTTTTATATTGGCAAGAACAAGGTGTGAATCAACATGAAGCAATTCCAAGACCAGTAGAGAACTAAGCCAGTCAGTATTAATCGTGCAGTTCGGGTACTGCTTAGCTTCTTTGTGATCCAGGGCAAGATAAATGGCATACAGTTCAGCAGTGAACACAGAAGTTGTACAGGGGATTCTGTGGGCAAACACCAAACCACAACAAGCCATGGCAGAGCCCACACAGTCACCTGATTTCGAACCATCTGTATAAACAAGAATGGAAGGATGGTTTGAAAGATGTTCAGCAAATAGCAGACAGTATTTCCAATCAGGAGTGTCTACTTTTCTCAAATGACTTAAAGATAGGTCACAATTGGGGATTGTAAGAAGTTATGGTGGGATGGGCTGGCCAGTGGATATGGAAATGTTATCCAAGGACAGACAGATCTAATTCATCTAACTGTGCCTGGATACAAAGGCCAAAAGGAGCAATGGCAGACTGTCTGCTCTGAAAAAGTGTGGCCCACTGAGGAAGGAAGATACAACCCAGGTGGAATGCTTTGGTAAGGAACGAAATTTCAAAGCATACAGTAAGACAGTTGCAAACGGCAGAGGTGCAAAGAAGGTTCATGAGACTCTGTGTATAAGCTCTGAACTGGGGAAGTGCAGAAAGCCCCAGTGCAGAGACGAAGTCCTTGATGATGAATAGGGTCTAGCATATTTAAGGCCGATGGCCTGGCAGAGCCACAGACGAATGATCCATTGTCAAGTTTTGATCGAATAAGAGCACAATATATCTTTAGCATAGAACGTCAATCCGCTCCCTAAGTAGTGGTAGAGAGGACACGGAGAATGTTCAGTGCTCTTGTACATTTGACCCATAGCTGCTTGATGTGTGGTATAAAGGTTAGCTTTCAGTCAAAGATAAGCCCCAAGAACTTAGTCTCAGAGACCACAGGCAGCAAAACTTCACTGATACAGAGTTCAAGATCAGGGTGAACACCCTGTTGGTGACAAAAGTGCATGCAAACGGTTTTAGAGAGAGAGAAGGTAAAGCCATTTGCTGTGGTCCACTTCAGTAAACAATTGAGGGCATTCTGTAGCTGCTGCTCAATATACCTCATGTTCGACGACTGACATGAGATTTGAAAGTTATCGACATAGAGCCCGCTTGCAACAGTGAGAGGGAGTTCTTCAGTGACGACATTAATTTTTATACTGAAAAGTGTGACACTCAGAATACAGCCCTGAGGGACTCCAAGTTCCTGTAGAAAGGAACGGGAAAGTGCCAAACCCACATGAACTCAGAATCTCCTGTCCATTAAAAAAAGTTTAATAAAAATGAGCAAATGGCCAAGTAACTCATATATATGGAGATCTTGAAATATGCCATACATCCATGTTATCAATTGAGAAAGGCTTCTCTGATTAACGTTTCAAATTAAATCAGGTGGTCCATGGAGGAGCACTCCTCAAAACCCACACTGGGTGGGCGAGAGGAGGTGGTTTGATTCGAAGAACCAAACAAGACAAGCCTTAACCATCCTCTCTAAGGTCTTACAGAGAAAGTTTGCAAAAGCAATTGAACGGTAGTTTGAAGGAATCTTGGGATCTTTCCCAGACTTGGAGAAAGGAGGACAATAGCCTGGTGCCAGGCATCAGGAAAAACATTCTTCTGCCAGATCTGGTTAAAAACAACCAGAAGGACAGCAAAAGAAGCAAGAAATAAATGGTGCAGCATATCATAGTGTATATCATCAGGTCCAAACAATGTACTGCCAGACGAATGAAGGGCCAGTTTGAGTTCCACCAGTGTAAAGAGATGATTGCTCTGCCTGAGTCTTGATGGCTAAAAAAGTGGACGACGAGGCAGAAGTGCTAGATACCCTGCAAAAGCTTTCACCTAGAGTATCAGCAATGCTCTGGGTATCAGCTACTTCCTGGCCATTAGAGAGCAAGATCGAGAAGGGGACAGAGTGATATTGCCCACTGACCTTTCGATTCTTGTCCAAAATGACTTTGGAACTGGTGGTAGAGAACATGGTAGTTGTGAACTTAATCCAAGGTTCCTTCTGGCTTTGATGTCTTACCCATTGAGCATGTGCATGGGCCCACTGGAAAGCAATGTGGTTCGAGAGTGTGGGATATGTACGGAAAGTATCCCAGGCTCATTTTAAGCCTTCGGTGCTATGTAGCAGGTAGGATGGACGAGGATATAGTGAAAAATGTGTTGAGTTAGGAATACATTCAGCAGCTGCTTGTATAATACAGTCAGTTACTGCTGCCACACAGTCATCTATTGATGGTTTACAGACAATGGCAGGATCAAGCTCTGTGAGAGCAGTGAAAAAAGACCAGTTTGCCTGATCCAGCATCCACCAGGGCACGCGGGTTGGGTGGCATCGACCATGGCCAGTCTCTCTCAAGATTATGGGAAAATGATCACTGCCTCATGGATTACTGTCAACCCTGCATGAAAAATGGGAAAATAATGAAGGGGAGCAAACTGAGAGATCAATAGCAGTAAAAAACTGACTAGGCACATGGAAATAAGTAGAAAAACCAGTAATAAAAGAGAAAGGTTGTGATCAGAGAGCATACACTCTACTGAGCAACCCCTCCTATCAATACCAGCACTTCCCAAGAGGGGATGATGTTCATTGAAGTCCCCAGGATGAAAAAGGAAGACAGCAACTGTTCAATGAGTGCATCAAGGTCTGATTGATCATATGTCTCTCCAGGTCATAGATAGATAGAACAAACAATGATGGTATGACCCAAGGAAACACGGATGGCTATGGCCTCCAAGGGTGTATCGAGTGGCAGACAGGTTGGGCATATGCTGATCAACCAACAGTGCCACTTCTCCATGCACTCATCCATCACACAGCTTGTCATTTCTGTACAAATAAAACTGCTGAAATATGACTGTATCAGCAGGTTTCAGATATTTTTCCTGGTAGGAAAGACATACAGGATGGTAGGAAGCAATCAGTATTTTGATGTCATCCAGATTAGAATGTAACCTTGACAGTTCCATTGTATCGAGGTGGCCATTTTTACTCATGTGTAGGCAAACTGGGTGAAGAACCCTTTGTTTATGACCATGTCTTTTTTCTTTACTGTCCTTATTCCAGGGAGGTCTACTGACCTTCATGGATCCTGCCCTAAGTTGACTGGGCAAGTTTTTGCTGTTGGAAGAGGATTCCAGTGACTGAGGATGTCAACGAATGATTGTTTTGTATCTTGGGGTGAGAGAGAAAGATGTGCCCGAGGAAATGCCTGTGCCCAGAACCAAATGAAGTGTATCACGGGATTTCATGCAATGTATGTTAGGGACAAAGATGGGTATTGAAGTTGATTCATCAACTTTTTAAAAAAAACTTTTCATTTGTTTGGAGAACGATTCTTTAGAAGGCACAGAGAGATCTGTCTGCACTCCAATGGTAGCTGTACAACAAAGTGCAGCAGCATACATCCAAGATGAGATGATGGGCAGCAATTTTTGAGCCTCAAGATAGTTAATGTTATGAATCATTTTAAAGTTCTGCACATTCTTTTCTTCCAATCATTTAGGGAAAGAATGAAAGTAGGATGGGTGAGAGCCATTGCAATTGACACAATGAGGGTCCATTTCACACTCATAGACATCATGGTCCTTGCCACTGCAACGAGCACACATCAAGGAACCATGGCATGATGTCTTCAAGTGACCAAACCGTTGACACCGGAAACATCGGAGAGGGTTTGGAATGTATGGCCATACTCTGCAATTAAGATATCCTGCCTTGATGGAGGCAAGCAGACATGGTGATGTAAATGTCAGAATGAGGACATTGGTTGGCATCGAAATTCCATCTTTGCGAGTGGAGATATGCCTCACTGCAGAAACTCCTTGGATGGAGAAACCAGTGAGAATCTCTGACTCTTGGATGTTCTTCTAATCCCTCTCAACCATAACTCCTTGTGATGAATTCAAAGTAGCATAAGGTGTAACCTCTATCAGTATATTCCCAATAGCCTTTGAATGCAAGAGGAGTTCACTGTGTTGAGATGTGGATTTTTCCACCAATATGTCACCAGATTGAAGCTTTTTTACTGAATTTCGAGATCTAGCAAGCCCCTCTAGTCCCTTCTGAAAGAAAAAGGGAGACATTTGTCCTAAAGATTTGTCTGAAAGTGAGAGCAATATAAGAAAGTGAGGTACAACAGGTGATCGGATGGTGAGAATTGCTGTTCAGAATCTTCAAGACGTGGTCGTTTACCTATTGACTGTTTTTTTCACTATTTTAAGATTTTTAATTGGAGTATCTATAATAAAGAATGGGAAATTTTGGTGCCCACTGATCCCACCCACCATGGAGTCCTACAAGGGGATGCACTACAATGTCAAACAAGGACACTGCAGCGTCAGGGTTTTGTAAGCACTATACCCAAACACCAGCATCAGATATAATGTCCACAACACCTGTTGAGAACATCAAACACTGGTACTTGGTTGACCCTAGCCCAAGGGGGCCATCCCAAGGCTGCCTGTTTAAAGGAGTTCAAGGCCAAAGTGATGTGTGAGGGTTGGACCCATCAACCACCAGAATCCTCTCCTCCTCTTCACACATGGGTGGATGTTTAGATCCTAGAGGAGGTACACTGAAAGAACAGAACCTTCCCTGGGAGGTCCCCTCATCACATGCAGGAATCCACACAGAGGAGCCATAGGTTGGTGGACTTGGGCAGCAAAAAACATAGTTAAATGATGAATTTGATGAAAAGAATATTGTTGCAGATGATGACATCCCCTGGACATGTCAGAATACACCAGCCACATGAGTCGAAAAAACCAAACTGACAGTAGTAGGTGTCAGATCACAAGAAACAGAGGGATTCCATGGAACAATATACAGAAATAAAAATCCAAAAAAGGAGATAGTACAAACCACATAACACTGCAGGGAACAAACTGGACAAAGAATATAATCTAAATGGTGGTACAGGTGGTCAATTTAAAATAAAGAAATAGGAAGAAAGGTTAAAACAACAGCTTTGAGCAGCAGAAGTTTTGGGAAGAAAAGCCTGATCTGGATGGAGAATAACACATGAGGAATGGTAAATGATGTGAGAAACATAAATGGCTGAAATAATGGCACAATAACTTCATGCAAGGGTAAGGAGGAAGTAGGCTGGAAAGGAAAAATGGCACAAGAAACAGATTGCAATGAGTGCACAAGAAGAAATGGATATATTTCAATCCAGCAGGGAAAAAGGGAAGTGGCAGATGGACCAAATGAAAGATAACTCCCACTGTGGTCAGCTCAATGACAAGCCAAGAAGTAAAGTTGGCCCATACCTCAAAGTGAGGGTCATGGGAAGGTCCAAGGGATTATGGGGGAAGAGTTCAAAACATTTCATGCTCATCTGAACAGGCAATTTGACAGCATACAATTTTCCATAGAACATGAAGCCAATACACTTGCATCCTTCAGTTTTCTTGTTCACAAAGATGCAAGTTTAGAGAAGTTGACCACTACTGTTTACCAGAAGATTGAAACAAATAAATATCTGAATTTGTACTCATGCCATACAATAGTTGTCAAAACCATAATTATTAAAGCACTAAAATCTAGTGTTACAAGTTTCTCATTTTACCTACATGAGAATATTTTGAAGAATAAGTTAACTAAAACAATTTAATGTGTGTTATACAGTTCATATGCCTCAACTATTTATGACCCAATAACTTATAACACAATGAAAAGAAAAAAAGACTTCTTCCTTACATACAAGGCCTAGGAGAAACACCATGTAGGATAATGGATAAACCTAACATCATCATACTTTTTTTATATGGTCCTACACTATGCGACAGTCTTACAAAGATAAAAGCCCTTCTTCTCAGTCCTTTCACAAAGAACATGGTTTATGAAATCTAGGTATGAGTGTAACACATCTATTACAAGTAAGGTTCAAATAACACTAAAGGCCTTTGCTATAAACACATCAGGAAATAGACTACATCATTGATCTAAAAATGCCAAAGTAACAGACAGAAAAATAACAATGAATTTAGAAAAATTAATGAAGTTATTAGCATCCAAGAACAAGACAGTGAACCGTCAATGGGTATTAATCAAAACAACAGCTAACAACTACTTAGTACTGCATGTACACCACTAATAAAAGTAATAAAACATTATTTGTTGTGGTTTAACTTCACAATGAATTATTTGAAGTTGAAAAATTCCTTTATTTGTATTTGTCTATATAATATACATAATCTTATTTTCCTCATGTTTATTACACTAAAGCCATAAATTTATATTTTATATTCATCATAACTCTATGTTTTATAACTTTAATACCAATGTCAGTTCCTGTTACATCTGTTGCCCAGATAGCTGTTTTAAAGCAGAATCCCACAGTTTAGTATTTTTATTGCTCTATACAATAATGCTTGATGAAAGTTTTGTTAGTGCACTGAAAGTGTGCAAATAAAGAACTTTAACAGAGAAAAGTTTGTGTATAATTCTACATATTAATTTACCTACGTTATGAGTCTTAAACAACTATTAACAACTCACTACAAATGGTGTATTGAAGATATTGTTAAACAATTTCAAAATATAAGCATTATACTATCCAAAACTGAAAACCATTTAACCTACCTTGTAGTTACAACATGATATTTAATGGACTAAACTTCTGTTATCATATTGAGAACAAGCATATCTCAATTATCTTACACAATTCAAAACAGCTATTCTTCATGAAATAATATCTTTATACAAATAAAAAGTATTCTTTACAATTGACAACAAAATGTGTTACAACTGAGTCTGCAGTAAATGTTCAAGATAACAAAGATATTATGAGAATTACTGGAATCAGTGCTGATCAAGAATATCACAAGATCAAACATAGACAAATTAGGACTCAAAAAACTGTTATTGTTATTTATGTGACATGGACAGAAGAATGGAGGTAAATACACATGCAGTCATAAATTTAAGTGACAAATGTCTCAATAATAATGAAATATTATCTCTTAGACTTGTTATGTATTGTAATTTATCCTGGACGAGTTTCTAATCTATTATATTATGTATACTAGGTATTAAGATTTCAAATTGCCAGAAAATTTTAATTTTGGAGTTAATTAGATATTAATAAGTATTAAATTTCTGATATTTGTCAACAAAGTTGATATACAGTTTTCTTTCTTAACATAAATATATTTTAATATAAAAACAACAATACAATTTATAATAAGGATTTTTACAAATATTGGCTAATATGCAGGAGTTTTACAAACTATACTGAGTCTTTTACCTGGTCTAGAACTGAATATTTTATTGATGGTCCAGGTTCACAACAAATAAATTAATTCTGAGTTGATATTGTTATACCTTGCCTAAGCTAGCATTGCATTTTCTTGACTGGTGTCACACTGGAGAAGATATTTAATGCTTTCATATAAATAACAACATTCAAAGTAATTCACTGAAGTTGAACAGTTTGTAATGTTCAAAATCTGTAAACATTCCTGGTCAAATTCTGTAGTTTTCTGATTAATAAGCATTAACCACAATTATAGTTTCCTAGGCTTACATTATACTGACTACTGTAACCAAAAATAATAACTGTACCTTGGCATGTCAGTTTTATATAACAATCACACAATATTATTGAACTTTCAGCAATGTTCAAAAACATGTAAACCATGTTGTTGATTCTTGATCTAGAGAATTTTCTACACATTTAGAGAACAGGTGGGATTTGCACAATACAGAGCCAACAATATATGTTACATGTATCAAAGTGAAACACACATAGGTATCAAAATAAACATGTAGCAGCAAACCCATTACACACTTAGTTCTGTTCCTACCCTGAAACAAATACACTATACTCAAGAAGTTGCTAATACATTAGATCTCACAACTACTAATGAAGTGTGTTTCCAAGTTCAAGAAGCCCTAAAATCATTTATGAGTAAACCTTGGAACAATATAACTAAAAAAAAAACAACCTTTAAGCCATCAGTAATTTAATCTTAAACTGCCATTATTATGAGCAAAAGACAGAAGAATTGTTAATGAACACAAACACCAAAGACTATCTTCAGATCCAACTGTATGTAAAGAAAAACTTAAATAAAGAAGTTTGGAACATGACAAAATGAAATAAGCATGATTCTGTACAAAATATTATCTGTACACATTCAGTTTCTCCATAGCTTTATGATTTGCCTAAGATACATAAACCTAATGTACATATGTGACCTATTGTATCTTACATACATTAACCAGTCCACAAAACAGCCAAATTTATTCCTAGCATGCTAAACCCTCTAACAACAGACCCAGTTTATTCAATTAGAAACTCATGTTTCTAATATTATGGCTAGCCTCAACACTTTCACTTTTCATCAACCTACCTACTGAAGATACTATGGATATAATACAGAAATTATAAAATAATGACATCTCACTTCCAATAAGAACTTTATCAGCATCCCAAATCATAATTTACCTGGTCATCTGTTTCAATACAAATTACTTCTGTTTTTTTTTGTTTGTTTTGAAGTTCTCATAAACCTACATGAGGGCTATTTGAACTAGCTGTTCCTAATTTAGCAATGAAAGGCTGAAGGGAAGGCAGCTAGTCATCTACTGCCAACTGCTGAGTGACTTTTAAAAATGGTAGTGGGTTTTACTGTCACATTATAATGCTCCTATGGCTGAAAGGACAAACATGTTTGGTGGGATGGGTATTTGAACCTGCAACCCACAGATAGCAAGTTCAGCATGCTAACCACCTGGCCAAGCCACACCTACTTCCACTAGAATGGCTGATTTTACAGAATGTCAGATAGTACTCCAATAGGTTCACTTTTATCACTAGTGGTAGCAAAAACATTCATGCAACATTCTGAATGCCATTTTAACACTATATCTTTATCAACCTCACATATGATTAAGATATGTTAACAATGCATTTATTTTATGGATCCATGGAGAGAAAGAGCTCAAAATCTTTCATGCTTAACTGAACAGGCAATTTGACAGCACATACTTTTCCACAGAACTTAAAGTTGGTAGCACACTTGCATTGCTCAATGTTCTTGTTCACAAAGATACAACTTTTAAGAAGTTGACCATTAGCATTTATTTTAAGAAGACTCAAAGAAATAAATATCATAATATATGCTCATACCATAAAACAGCTGTTAAACCTGGGATTATCAAAACAGTAAAATCTAGAGATACAAATACAGGTTCCTTAATTTATCTACATGAAAAAATATGCATCTTGAGAAGATTTTCAGGAATAAGTTATCAAAATGAAATGATTCAATGTGTGTTGTATGGTTCATCTGTCTCAAATATTAATGAACTATAACTGAAAATCACAATGGAAAGTAAAATAAATTTCTTCCTTATATACAAAGGTCTAGGAGAAAAATTTTGAATGATAATAAATAAAACTATGATCACCGTAGTTTTCTTACGTCTTCCTACATTACTGACATTATCGAGAAAGTAAAATTCTTACTTCCTAATCCTCTCACAAAAAACATAGCTTACAGTAGTAGATGTGAGTGTAATAAATAATACATTATGGAAATGCAATCTCTTACAAGTAAGATTCAAAGAACACCAAATATATATTAAGATCTTTGCTGTAGCTTGTTACCTTCAGGAAATCTACCATATAACAGACCTAAAATATGTCAAAGTAATAGACAGAATAGAAAACACCAAACTTAGAATAAAATCAAAGAAGCTATTGCCATCCAAGAATAAAGCAGTGGACCACCAAATAACATTAATAAAAACAAAAAAAGCTAAAAACTATTCAATACTGTATGGACACTATAAATAAGACATAAAAAGATCTTATTTGTTGAGGTTTTGATGTAAAAGTGAACATTTAATTTTACAACATTTTATTTGAAGCTGAAAAATTCATTTATTGCTATTTCTGTACATAATATCTATAACTGTATTTTCTTTATGTTTATTATATCAAAGAAATTGATATATATATTTTATATTTATCTCAACTGTATATGTTTAATAACTTTAATACCAGATGTTATTGTTAGAACTCTTGCCTAAATACGTGTTTTAAAGCAGTATCCTATAGTTAAGTGAATTTTTATGTTTCTGTACATTACTGCCTGACAAATGAAGATCCAAAATCTCACAAATAAAAGTACTTTAATGTAGAAAAAAGTCTGTGTAAAAGTTAACATTTTTCTAAATAGAAAATGTATTTCTAATAATACTTACCTCCTCTCAAACTTATAGCTAATGCTTGACTGCCAGGACTTCTTCCTTTGCACATTTAAGCATTGGTTTGATATTTTTTACCTTCATAAATGTGCCCTCTCTATATAACCATCTCATTCAACTAATAATATCACTTTTTTGAGACTAACTGAATTTCCATTTCTAACACTGGCTCTTAGTGGTGAGAAATGGCAAGAGTGTGTCAGCAGAGGTAAGTATTATTGGAAATTCATTTTCAATTTAGGACAATTTTAACTTTCACCTCTACTCTAATTTATAGCCAGAATCACACAATGATAAGGTGGAGGGACTAGTGAAGGAATTATCTATACAGAAAGCATCTGCATAGATTATAGGTATGTCAATAGAAAATTGTGTCATGGATAAAAATGTACGAGTTATCATCACTACAGGCCATGTTCCAACCATGTTGCCAAGGTTCCATTACTCAGAACTGGAATTTAGGGGTCATGGTCCCTATATTCCACATTGGTAGCTAGAACAATTGAATTTGTTTTATGTTATGAGTGTATCTCAATCTATACCCATAAGTGTGATGTATCATGACCCACCAAAATCACAAGAAAGAATGCAACCTGAAAAAGTCCAAAAGGCAACATTCCATCCTCAAAATGATTGGATCATGAAGGCCTTACCAAACTAAAGGAAACAGAACTTATCCAGTCTTCAGTTATGAACATTCACCCCTCACTCCCACGTTATGTGAGAAAAGTACATTCTACTTGCCCCCAGAATTATTATGGGGAGGATGTGGAATAACTGTGCTCAACCAAAGACCCAGGATAGGACCACTCCACATTCAGAATAACAAGAAAACAGTAGACAATCTTACATGAACAATGTACTGAACTAACACTGATTAAAAACAAGGGCCATGCAGATCCCAACAAGATAGTTAAGCATCAAATTTGTACTGGTGCCATTCTTACTGATTTCTGGAAAAAAATATCCAGGAGTCCAGGTAGGAAAGCCTCTAACTTTGCTCTTTTCTTCAAAAGTGGAGGAATTCACTTTAACATTTTGGAGGAAAAACCTCTGTTGAACACCCCACTGACCAGAAACTGAGTGTGGTAAAACAACCTAGCTCTACTAGAATTGGGGTGGGAGGGTAATGCACACTGGGGAGTATTGTGGAACAGTGTTTTGGAAACAGAGTAATAGGTGAGCCAAGTTCCCTAAATTTTTAAAAACAAACTGACCCCAATTTATTCTCTCCATTGATCAGCAGGATCTCCTTATACTTTACTCTAGATAATCCATGAATGGTAGTCCTGGGCAAAACTTGCTACAGACTGGAAACCTGTGAAAACGAGGTAAGAGTCCTGACAGGTAGCGCTGAAAAATTAACTACTCTGATAATCTAACAGAAATGTCTAAGATAACCACATGGGGGTAGGTAAAAACTCTGAGTTGAATAGACTGTCAGATCAAGTAGCTAATGAGAAATAAAAGTACTGATGATGGTCTGCACACACACAACAGTCTACAGAATGACCTTTAGTTGGCAATTCAACTGAGCTGCTAAGGTCATGGAAATGTGACAAATCTGATTATATGTGACTTTCAGAAGATTCATCACTTTCAATGTAAGCCCAGAATAAAAAGTCATTGTCTAGTATCTCTAAAGGCATTAGTGACAAGCAACAAAATCTTGAAGACCTTCACTGAACATGACCATAATTGAAATCTAATTGAAAACAGAAATGAGAAATAGTGATCATATGAATCTGTAATAATGGTTTATCCTCTTTCCTATCTGACAGTATCTTGGTTAAGAAGAACTGGTTTGAGGATACAGAGAATGAGAATGCAGTCTGTTGACAAACAGCACAAATCACCCACACTTGTGATGTCCATGGGTCAGCAACCACAAAAAATAAACCTTTAGGTAAAGTGGATATATGGCATATGAGAGTCATGTTACAAACAGGTGTTAAAAAAAGAACATTTAATGTAAATGTAAAACACCCATCAGGTAACTGGAATGGTCATTTGAGACCAACGACCCAAAACAACATAAGAAATCTACTAAGGAGTAAGAGAATGTGTAGTTGTGAGAGTTGAACAGTAGCTGATGAAGCCACCATAAACAGGGCTATTGCGGAAGATGCAAAATCTCTGCCTAAGAGTCACATAATAAAAATGAGTTACTGTTAGCACTTCTGACTGAAATGCATTTAACCTCTTCTTAATATACTATAAGTGACATTACTGTAGAGAAGAGTTCATCTCAAAGACCAAAAAAAAACTGAGACAGTTACATGGCAATCCCAGAAATTAAATTTCTATGTTGTGAGAGACTGCAGAACCCCTATGCCTGCAATTCAAGCTTCTGAATAGCTGGACGTACCATATTACATCATGGCTGCCTCCACAGATATAACTGAGTAGTTACTAAAATTATTTGTAATGAAAACAAAAGAACAACCATAAAAAACTTTTATTAGGTAAATACATACATAGTCAAAATAAAAAACCTAGTACTTAGAATATTCTTTAATTCATCTAAATTTAAAGTAAAACAACATAGGATAATGTTTATTTTGTAAAATAAGATGTTTGATAGTCATAACTTATCTTGTAAAATTTAAAACCATTAAGGAACTAATAAGTATACTTGGAACATTTCTCACATTGTAATTAAATAAAAACATACTTGGAAATTTAAATAAGTAAACATCTTGTTAAAATTATACAAAAACTTGACGTAGCTTTAATATACATATATTTTACAATATTGGCAGGAATAAATTGTCAAAAATTCATGCTCAGAAATCAATAACACAAACAACTTGTATTTCTTATTATTACTACTTACTAAGTCTTGTTTAAGCTGTATATGACTACAGCTAGACTTTTGTTTTCACTCTTCAGCCCTTCTGACAATTTATATGCACACAGGCTAAACTGTGGTGTGTATGTCCCATCCACTTTTTAAAAGATGTGAATGTGTTATTTTTCAGCTTATTTATTTTTAAGTAAAACCAGTTGTCACGATAAATGATACATGCTCTAGGACCACACAGAAACTTGCATAACATTGCAATTGCTTCACCCATAGCTCCAAAGTAGAAAGTTTGATTTATTTTCTGTTGGTAACAAAACATAAACCACAGAGTCCCAACTAAACTAGCCACACTAAGACATGGTAACCATTGGTTTTACATGACACAAATTAATAATTCACAACAAAACGAGTAAAATGTGATCAACCTATCAGGTTTACATTCAAATTTAATTATACAAGCTTATTATTAATGTATGTAAATCAGGTTGATACCAAGAAAGCATATTTTAATTCAAGTTTGAAAACTATGTAACTTTTAATTTCTTAATTTAAGAAGGAAGTTTTCAAATAAATCCTGATTCTTTACTTCTCTATGTTACATGTCTCTCTACTCTGAATTCTTTTAAATTTTCATTCCTATTTTGCATTGGTTTCAGAATACCACTAATTGGAAACATCAGCTATGGATATTGATAGGCCAAAACTTAAAATAAGAAAGTTTCCCATCTTCATTGTTAAAAATAAATTTTATACAACCATCAAATAACCTCCTCCCAACTCTTCATCTTTTGAAAGTTACTTATTCACTTATGTTTACTTGTCAATGGTACATGATTATGACCAACAGAAAAGCCACTTTGTAAACTATGTGATTATAATGTCTTTATGTTAATTCATTAAAAGGTGTTAGTTTTGAAGCAAATTTTATTAAGTGAAGAATAACACTGAAGCTTTATTTATTAAATAATGACATTTTTTAAACATTTTCATGGATCAGTTGCAAAGCTTGATAAATTATAGTAGTCTTGAAGAATTGTTTTTTTTTTATCTGAATTACTGTTTGTTTATTAAAATGCATCAGTGAAAATGATAAAAATTTGACACACATTTAAGTGGAGAACATTTAGTGTTAATAAAATCCAGCTTCTGTGTAGCATGCTTGATTCCTAAAGTGTTAATTTTGTTTCTTTTTCAAGTACATTTGTACTTAGCAATATACAAAGTGATATAATATAATTCACAGTAGTTAGAAACAGTTTAAACATAATTAAACAATAAAATTCAATTGAAGCAATTGTAAAAAAAAGAAGTAAAAGGCTCAAAACTTTTAAATAAATAATTTTATTCTCCCTCACAACCTCTGAGTGATTTTAATTAAAAAAAAAAACACTTTAATTTATGTTTTTCAGCTTTTGATATGGATTATTTTGCTACAGTTAGTGCTAGGGTAGAAAAAAGAGATATAAAAACTACAAAAATTACCTAGCACTAAGATTAATTAGTCTAATTCAATAAATTCACAAACAAACCTTTAGTATCAATACCTTATCAAAAGCTATTTTTGTGCGCAGTATGCTTCCAACATTTACTGAAAACTTACTCACTTTTAGAAAAGTATGCATAATAAATTCTCAGTTTTTGTAAAACACTTATTTTCCAATACAGTCTGCCTTTTTATAAAATCTTCATTACACTGGTTGAGTATCTTTGTACTTCTAGGCACAAAATTATCAAGCACATGAAACTTAATTTAAAAAATAAAAGTAGCATGTTAACCCAGAGATTTTTTCATAGCTAATATATACATATATGTCCAAAATATGTTTTTTTCTCGTCCCAGGTATATTAAATATAGCATTTCTCATATATTAGGAAACAGGTATTCAAGAGATATTCATTATTTTCAGTCCATTTAAACTATTTTATATAGTTTTAATTATTTTTTATTGAATGAGTAATTATAAGTAATTGATCAGTTCTTAATTGTATTTATTTTGTGTGCATCTTATTATATGTGTTATGAATTTGACTGCATAGGCAATGCACATACAGAACAAAACAACACCACAATTTTCAATCAGATATACATTTAATGACTTTACCTACTTTCACAATTTGATGTTTACAGGCACTATTTATGACATAGTATATTGTTTTAATGCATTTTCTAAAAGTAAAGTTGAAAAGTATATGAAGTTAAATGTCTTCATTACAGCTAAGTATTTTTAACAATTTTGTAAAAACTTTATAACAGGCAACAACTCAGTCCAAAATCAATCATGATATTTAGTAACAAAAGTGACAGGCATCTGCAAGATTCAAGCCATTAACTGTTACAGAATATTTTGATTATATAAATTAAAGTTTTTTTTGCTTTCATCTGTAAAAATTTTTACAGAAAATACTTCAAATTCTCCATATTGAGTATCTCTATATTATGAAAACTAGCATTAATGTACGTTATATTGTTTAGACTGTACAATGTATGTGAAACATTCATGTGACAGATTTGCAGCTTAAGTTTTCATTGATTGCCTACATCTGTATGTCTACTTGCAGAAACCATTCATTCAATATTAGAGGAACAACAGCTGTTTTTAACCATGTGACATGCTTCATGTAGTTTAATGTTTTTACACTCAATAATACATACTCATGTTAATCTAAAGCATGAAAGTCAATACTTTTTCTTTCAATTTTAAATACTGAGAAAAATTAAAAGAAAAGCTCAATTGTGAGTTATCTAATGTTATATTAAGAATAACTGCAGTAAAAGTTAGGAAATTAAAGAATGAATCATGTAATGACCCAGTAATTTACAAACACTTTTAAAGAAATTCAAATTTGTCTTTGATATGTTGCTATAAATATATCATCAGTTGACATAGTGTTTTCCTTTTTTAAGTAGTCTACTTTGGAACTTAAATCTACTTACTAAATTTAGATTTATTACTGAATAAATTAAGAAAAAAATACAAAAACAATTTGATTACAGAAAGTTGTCACTGTTATCAAATTTCACACAGAGCCAATTGAGGGTTACCTGCACTTCCTGTCTCTAATTTTGAAGTGATGTACTGGAGGGAAGGCAGTTAGTGAACAGTAGCCCAGTGGTTGACCCAGGTTACAAAAAAACCTTATCAGTAAAAGATATGCTAATAACCATAGATAAATGATGCTAAAATCTACATAGGATAGTTACAAATTAAAATAATTATAAGGTCAAAACCAAATCAGATACAAGGACAATAATTAACTAACTTACTATATTAGCTTCTAGGGAAAAAAAAGGGGTACAAATCCTAGTTGAATGGAAACAGATTAATTAAATACTTACTTCAAAAGACAGGGAACTATGGTTCAATAAGAACAAACAGGAGTATTTCTAACAGAAAAAAAAGATTGGTAAAGAATAGTTTATATCTTTAAAAGCCCTCAAAATTTTCCCCTAGGACTAGCATTAAATAGCAATGTTCTGGATAACACTTACATGGCTGTACCCTGTAGATTGATAACAGCAAGGCAGATATGACATACTTGTTTTAATATCTTCCTTCACCTTACAACGTCTATAGCATGCATGCAATTTTGTAGATTTGTGGTTTATGGTTAAAGCCTCCTCTATTTCAGGAATACCACTGTAATTAGCCAATGTGTGATGATTCACATGTACCTGAAAAATTCAACAACATTCATTTTCTAAAAACATATATTTAGTCTCAAACTTTGAAAACAAAAAGAAATGTAATTCAAAAATAATTATTAAAAAACTTGTTATCAAGAAAACAGTGTTCAACGTACACTGTTGGAAAAAAGTATTTGTTTCAACAGCATTAAAAAATATACACAAATGGAGCTGTTTGTACAAAATGTACCCAAAGATTCAGCACTTACCACCTGATAAACAAATCATGTTTAGTTATTTAAACATTTGTAATATTTAAAAATGTTTAGGTAATACCAAAATGCAGTAATATTCTATTAATACAAATATTTTAACAAAACAATTGAACAAATTGTAGTAAATGAGCTGCATATCAGTATGCTGAAACACAATGGTTCAAAGATAACATATTGTATTTTGAGTTTACTACATGCTTAAATAACAAGTTTCTTGTCAAATGTTTTAATATGCAATTTTTGTTGCTGGTTGTTCAAATGCTGTAAACTGGATGCTTGTTACTATTAGAATGCCTTGATTAGGGATCACTGCTTGAGCCTTTGCTTTTTCTCATTTATATTAATGATACTGACCAGGACATAATTAATAAAGTAGTAATGTTTGTTAATTACTATAAAATTTTGGGTACTTTTAGCTGTATTCAGCTACCATAACTCAAACTATCCTGAATTTGTGTTTTGGTCGAAGGTGCAACAGGCACTGTAACATCTGGAAGATTGAACTTTCTAATTACAAGGCAAACAACACCAATTCTGCAACACCTCCACTGTTTCCAAAGCTGTATTCTTTATATGTACTTTTATGCCAGTCTTTTAATGATGTGAGAAATTAGAAATGTAACTTGATTAATCAATTTTTATTTGTAGACATTATCTAATTTATATTTTATAAGTCTAGCAAGTAATACATACCAATGTTAACTTGTGTTAAGTCATTAGTTTACTTAGCTAAACCAAATCCAGTTTAATTATGATGAGCTCTCCTACATGTATACTGTAGGAAGTAGAGAAAAGTGAAAATAAAAGAATGGCTGTAATTTTTGCCAATCATCCCTTAAGAAAAAATTATCTATTCCTTTATTTTCAAACACTTTCCCTTGTTTTAATAAAGGCCTTGGAATTTGTTTGAAAGCTAATGGTATTACATCAAGTGGTATGATTATTTACTAATGAAACAGCTATAAAAGTTTATATATTATTGGATACTATAGGTAGAGCAGCAATTAGACTATCATGTAATAATAAATATATTGGAATATTTGTTTTATAGTTTCAGCATTTAAAGTTCCTTTATTTGTAAACTGTGAATGTATTTATGCATTTGAAAGCTACAGAAATTTCCTTCAATGAGTTATAGTCAGACAATTTGGGATAAGGTGAGTTTACATTTTAAAGATGAGTTGAATGAGTTCAAAGAAAACTTTATTTCAAGTTTAGCATAGTTACAAATGTAGTATTTGAAGAAGGTAATATGATCACCAAGTTAAAGTTGTTCAACTAGACACAGGAAGATATATAAATGGCATAAAACAAAATCACACAAATGGAGATCTATTAAGATTTAATAAAGGTATACTGTTGATATTTGTTTCTTTTTTAAAAAGGTGGTTTTTACTTTCCAATAGATACAATATATTAATAATATACTATTCTTTTATTGAGATGTACTGTTTGTAAACATAAGTTTTTTTATTATTACATTCATATAAATGAAATCTTATATTCACTATTCATTATTATGTTTATGTCTATTGTACTTGAACAAAGTATAATTGTGATTTTTTTAAAATAAAAGCAATATTAACCTTATTATTGAATGGTAGTACTAAAGTTAATTATATATCCACCATTTTATTTACAGTAGATAACACAAGGATTACTATATATTTAAATAAGAAACATAATAGTGACTATGCAGTGGTTATGTTTATCTCACATTAGTGATTAATCTACCCAGTGATATGTTTTGCAAAATAAATCTGCAAAAATAAAATAGTATCTGAATATTTGTGAAAATAACAGGTACAATTTTTTTTTTAACTTGTATAGACATGTCAGTATGAGGTGTTCACTTACTAATCAAGTAATCAGTTAACACTCCTACGAAATGACGTTTCTAGTCCTGATTTCTCCAAGCCCGTTCCCCTGGCTGTGGTTTCGCTAGATAGTAGATAGGGACAGTGGGAATCTCGTTAATCCATTCATTAATGGATTTAAATGGCAATTTCATTTAAATACAAAATTATTAGCCTAATATTAATAACCTTTCAAGTTGCTCTGGGGCCTATTAGGCCCCACTTTTCGTAGGAGTGTTAATGAGTTTGTTGATTCTGCTACTTGCTCACCTCAAATAAGTATGTGTTAATATATTTATTATAATAAAAAGGTTTACTCTTTTAATGAAAATTGGAAACTACTCACTTGTATGACTAGATAAAAGGATCTTAGCACAACGTGGTGAAGTCATCCAAGCCATTGAAGAACTCTGTTCTAGTAATTAGTCTAATTTTAGGGTTTATTTACAGAAATATTACAAGTCAAAAGATATAGTTATATTTCTATGCAATTTACTAGTTTGGCCTCACTAGAACACTGCATACAGTTTTGGTCTTCACATCTAAAAAAAGATACTAACTTACTAAAAAGAATTATTGGAAGAATAGGAAGGTTATTTTATATGGATAACCTAAGACCTTTAAACTTACTGAAAAGAAGTGATCATATTTAAGTTAATCACCCTGTTAGAAAAATACAACAGTCTTAACTGTATCCTAACCTATATTTTCCAAACATTATTGTGTCTTCTCATCCTATTTTCAAAATATAGCACAAAGAAATAACAGTTAAGACTGTTGTATTAACTTAAAATCTATTCATATGAGGTGAATGTTAGCCAGCTTACTGCAGCTATTCTAAATGCACACAGAAGTTAACAGCTAGCATTTGAGTATTTTTCTTTAATGTTAGTTTCATTAACAGTATTGATTATAATGCTTAATATATTTTGCTTTATTTTAATTTTTTATTATTGTATTTTTCTTTTAAAGATTGTTTTCATCTTTAGCTTAATATGTAGATTTAGGACTAACCTTAATCTCCTAAGCTGTCTGGACCTAATGATTTAAGACCAACAAACACTGTTAACATCTAGTAAAGGTGCCCAACTAATGAAACATGCATTCAATTTTTTTGAATAATATTTAAGAAAGGTGTATTTAATTAGCTTTATTCATTAACAGATCGATTTTTAGTTTTTTCTCTAGGAAGGTAGCTTGCTCTAATTGAAAACTAATATTAATAACACAACATACTGCATAGTTGTTTGCAATTTTGAACTGACAGACCTGAGTTAACAGCACCCACCACTATATAAGAATGCTGAGACTTCAACATCACTCTAATAATACAACCACAATCCTTAAATCCAGAGAATTCCTTTTTTTGTAGTGGGATGTGAATTATCAACCTTTGGATTTACAGTATGAACGCACTCAACCCTGCTTATACAACTGACTGCCCACTCAGTAGCTACTGGAGTACTCACCAATCTTTTCAGAAAATGTTAATAACATCAAAGATTAAAAATAGTAAAAATCTAGTACCTTTAATTTTACTGTGTATACAGGGTTCAGAATCTAAGATCAGCTCTGACAAACATATCTTTGCAATTTATTTTTCTTTACCTTTAAAGAGCTTTAAATTTATACATGAATCATCCACCTGGGGATAGAACAGAATATCACTCAAAATCTACTGGTCAGAGGTATCAGATCAAATTTTGATGGCCTTTGTGTTGGAAGTAACATGATCTTAAGGTCCCATACATAAAGGATCACATTTTTTTTCTTTTTCCCTATCTAGTGCTGATAGCAGTGGGTTACAGACGATGTCAGAATCAAGTTCTGCAAGAGCAGTGAAAGAGGGCCAGTTTGTGTGATCCAGTCTTCACCAGGGCACATGGGTCAGGTGACATCGACCACAGCCAGTCTCTCTCAAAATTATAGGTAAATGATCTCTGCCTTGTGGATTATTGTAAACCCTCCATGAAAAATGGAATAATAGTGAAGGAGAGCAAATTAAAGAGATCAATAGCAATAAATGACAGACTAGATGGATGACAAAAGTAGAAGAACCAGTATTGAAAAGAGGAAGGTTGTGATCAGAGAGCATATGCTCTACAGAGTAACCCCTCCTATCAATATCAGCACTTCCCTAGAGAAGATGATGCCATTAAAGTCCTCATGATTAAAAAAGAAGACAGCAACTGTTCAATAAGAGCATCTAGCTCCAGATGACAGGTAGAGAGAACAAACAGTGATGGCATGACCCAAGGAAACACGGATGGCTGATGAACCAACAGTGCCATCCTCTATCACACAGCCTGTCATTTCTGTACAAAGAAAGCTGCCAAAAGACAATTGTATTGGTATGTTTCACATGTTTCCTGTTAGGAAAAACATATAGGATGGAAGGAAAAAATCAGTGTTTTGATGTCATCCAAATTAAAACGTAAACCTTGAAAGTTCCGTTGTATTGAGGTGGCCATTTTTACTTATGTATTGATGAATTGGGTGGAGAATCCTTCTGCTTATGACCATGTCTTTTTTCTTTAATGTCCTTATTCCAGGAAGGTCTATTGACCTCCATGGATCCTGCCCTGGGTCGACTGTGCAGATCTTTGCTGTTGGAAGAGGATTCCAGTGACTGAGGATATCAACAAATGATTGGTTTGTATCTTGGGGTGGGAGAAAAAGATGTATCAAAGGAAAAGTGTATCTTGGGATTAATTGGAATGTATGCAAGGGAAAGAGATTCATCAACTTTTTAACCATGAAGGTCAAAAGATTTTTATTTGTTTTGAGAACAATTATTTTGAAGGCAGAGAGATCTGTATGCACTTCCACTGTAGTAGTGGAATGAAAT
Source organism: Tachypleus tridentatus (assembly GCF_004210375.1). Taxonomy (NCBI): domain Eukaryota; kingdom Metazoa; phylum Arthropoda; class Merostomata; order Xiphosura; family Limulidae; genus Tachypleus; species Tachypleus tridentatus. Next base: position 92,318,463 of record NC_134830.1, read on the forward strand.
GCAGCAGCATATGTCTGAAATGAAGTGGTGGACAACAACTTTCGAGCCTCAGGATAAGTAATGTCATGAATCTTATTCAAATGCTGCACCTCTTTATATTCCAACCATTTAAAGCATGAACTAAAGTAGGATGGGTGAGAGCCACTGCAGTTGATGCAATGAGGGTCTGTTTCACACTCATAGGCATCTTAGTCCTTGCCACTGCAAGGAGCACATGTTAAGGAACCACAATATGACATCTTTGAGTGACCAAACCACTGACACTGGAAACATTGGAGAGGGTTTGGAATGTATGGCTGTATCCTGTAATTAAGATAACCTGCCTTGATGGTGGCAAGTGGACATCATGATGTAAATGTCAGAATGAAAATATTGGTCGGCATCGTAATTCCATCTTTGCGAGTGGAGATACGTCTCACTGCAAAAACTCCTTGGATGGAGAAACTGGCAAGAATCTCCGATGTGGGGATGTTCTTCAAATCCCTCTCAGCAATAACTCCTCATGATGAATTCAAAGTAGCATGAGGTGTAACCTCAATAGGTATATCCTTAATTGCCTTTGAACACATGAGGAGATCACTGTGTTGAGATGGGGATGTTTCCACCAGATCAAAGCTTTTTTACTGACTTTGGAGAGCCACAAGTCCTTCTAGTCTCTTCTGAATGAAAAAGGGAAATATTTGCCCTAAAGGTTTGTCTGAAAGAGAATGTAGATAAGAAAATGAGGTACAGGTGTTACAGAGATTGAAGATTGCTGCTCAGAATTTTCAAGACGTGGTCATTTACCTGTGGACTGTTTTATCACTATTTAAGTTTTTATTTGGGGAATCAATAACAAAAAAAGGAAATTTTGGTGCCCACTGACTGCACCCACCATGGAGCCCTCGAAGGGAGCACTACCATGTCAATGGACACTGCAGTAATACCAGGGTTTGTGAGCACTATACCCAAACACCAGCATTAGATACAATGTCTACAACACTTACTGAGAACATCCAACACTGGTACTTGGTTGACCCTAGCTCAAGTGGACCAGCCGATTGGCCCAAGGGGGACCACCCGTCTACAGGAATTCAAGGCCAAAGTTATGTGTTAGGGTTGGACCCCTCAACCACAAGGATCTTCTCCTACCCTTCACGGGTTGCCACGCATGGCAAACACAAGAGTACAAATTCTATCTATTCTCTCATGTAATTAAATAGTAAATCTCCTAGCATTAACCATAAATATCAGATGAAGAAAGAAAATTAAACAGTCCCCCACCTTTCTACAAACAAGGGAGTAATCAAGTCAACTTGCACATAGGAAAGTCCCAAAATGTCAGAAACCCAAGTGACAAATTGAACAAAAGGAGTTGGCAGTGTTTGATCCAAACTGGATGTGTGAGAAGCTGACTTGAGAAAAAAGGGCATCTCAAAACTGAGTCAAATTCTTCTCAGATCAACAAAAAAAAAAAAAAGCAACTTCAAAAGCTCTAGGAGAAAATACTCAGGGCTAAACAGATGTCTCCATCTCCAAATGGATCAAGTGCTTTACAACAAAGGAGGAATATGGAAGGTTGGAATAGAGGAATTCATTACTTCAAATATCACATCTAATTTATATTTTTAAAGGAAATTATATGGAAATCCATACAGCATTGCAAACAGCACACTCCATTACAAAATGCTGTGCAACACTTTGTCAAAGAAAAACGTGACGAACATTTTGTCACAACAAAGTGATTATCTGAGTGAAGTGCTTATATATATACAATATGAGGATAGTCTGCAACTGTATTTCAATAATAATTTTCTATAAAGACAATAGAATCCTTAGCACCTTGTTGATTCCTTACTTTAAAGTTGCATTTTGTAGAATAATGAAAATGTTTGATGAAGAAGAAAGTTATTAATAGTGCCACTGATGTAAGTGGAGAGATATTTGTAAATTAGATAATGCCAAAGGCATTTAAGTGGAGTACAAAGACTGAAGCATGCAAGATTAATATTTATATTGGCATATCCAATGTAGAAGAATAGCTACAGGTTCAGTAGATTGTATATATGGTTTGGAACTACAAAACACTAAATATCCTTACCAACCATGCAAAATTTGAATTATGTCAGTGATTATCATGTCAAAATCTACCCTAAATCATGATTATCTGCTGTGGGGTTATTTATGTGTGTAAAATTCATTAAAATTGATTGAAAAGTGGATACATCTATATTTCTGTAAATCAGTTTGCACATACTTTTGTTTATATTAACACCCACACACCCACACATATGGTAGCAAAAATTAAAAATGTTTTTCCACTCAAAGGTAGAGATGTTTCAGTTATGAGCTCCACAACTAGATGAAGCTAAATTATGTTACCTTGTCAACAATTATGTTCATAGCATCAATTTATGTGGAAACACTAAGGTATTTTGGTAATATTTATTTAATGCATCGGTATTTTGAGACACTGCATAACAATAAATTTATATACGGGATAAATTTATATTAACTGTTCATGTTAGTTGAAAAAAAACTTCTTCCAGTCTCCAGTATTACAGGAAATGAGTGTTTGTCAAGAGAGTATGGGTTTATTACACTAACAAAGAGTATTTGTGCAAAGCCCAGAAGACAACAACACATACAGACATTTTATTTTCTGTATTTTGACAAAAAACTGTCTAAATTTTTTCTAACTGATAAAAAAGTTTGTCCAAGAAGAAACTTGACTCCAAAGTAAAAGGAATTCCACCAAAGGAAAAAATATAATAAATAATTTAGTTATAATAAATAAATATTTCATCACTTGTGAAAATGTCAAAAAAGTACTCAAACTTTTGTTGCTCACCTTCATATTCAAAGCTTGATAAAGCTTTATAAATATGTATTCATAGCCAAACTGAGCAGAGCACCTGAAGTAAATAATACGATTTGTATCATTGTTTAACCACCATTGCACTAAGCTCTTTACAGCTTCAAAACTTTCATCACGGCTTGGGATATACATAGCTTCTGGAAAACAGAATGTTGTGTCCACGTAAATACTCTGAATATCTTTGACTCTGAAAAATAAAAATTACTTCTAAAAGTTTTTTACAGACAGTCTGTGAAAAAATGTTTTCAAAAATGAAAAAAATCTAAATCTTATACATTAATATATCAGATGATAATATGAGTGACAAAACTACAAAATTGATAATATATATAAAAAGTACGAAAAGAACTGATACTAAACTATTATATATACATAAAACAATAGTGGCTTCATGTTTCCAATTACAACTACTGATCATAATAGTTTAACTGTATATTTCACAAATTAATACCCCTATTTAGACACTGCTACAAGTGCTTTTTGATAAATGCTGTGTTGGACAAGTTATTTCTAAAATTGTAAGCCTTTAAAAATATTTTAGAACACTTGTGTCAGAGCTTAGCAGTAAAAACATGATGCTAAACAACTTTTAAATTCAGTAGTTTAACCATGCCATTAACTCTTTCTCGATGGGCTGTATATAACATACACAAGTCAAGCACTTATACCATAACTTCTGATGCAGTATGTGTAACTTCACAAAATTTGGTAGACTTTTAGTAAAGACTGCAAGTTTTTTTGTACATAAAAATAGCTGATCTTTTAATAAAGTATTTTTGCTAAAGATTTGTTTGTGAAAAAGGAACCTGTTTCATTACTAGATCAAGTGTGAAGTGTTTTTCATGTTATGATCAAAACACTATTTTTCATCCCAAAAATATCAAATATTATTTGTATAATCTCTAAAATTTCATAAATATGTTTGTTTTTAGTAAGACTTTATAATTTGTCAGAAATTTTCTCTACCATAACTATGTGGAGTCTTGTTTGATATTCTAGCTTCTCAATCACCATAATTTGAGTTCCTAATTAATTTAAAACTATAGACTTTGTATTTCAATATCACAAAAAACTAACTTAAATGAGTGCTCCATATAACATACTATATGGCTTATAAAAATTTATATTTAATTGTGTTCTTTTAATATTCACTTTTAAAGAAATTAACTAATATATAATACTACAATTGATTTATAATATACAACTTGATAGCTTGATACCAAACATACTGATGTAAATTCATAAAATAGTAACTCAATCAAATTGTGAATGTGAGTAAACAAATGCAACTAAAATGGTCTTTCACCTATGACTCATCACATTAGGATTAAGATACATTCATGAAATTATATAACTGATATAAAATAACTTGTTTTGATTTGGTTGTTTGGCATTTTTTGGTGCAAATAAACTAGTCTATCTAAACTATTTTGAAAAATGAAAATATGCAAGAGTTGATTTGGAAAATATATTAATAATTCTTTTAAAATTTATCAATCTGATTGTAATTAACAAATTATTTTATACAACTGATAAAGATTTAAATATGTTGAATTATTTTCTTGTTAGATCTATTGATTAAATTATAACATTAACTATTTTCTTATCTTAAAATCATGAACACTTTGTGATGCTTGTTTTTGCAAAAGCTGTTTCATACAACCCAGTATACTATTGAATAAAGATTTGTGATAAAAACTACTTAATTTTAACAATACCACACGATCCAAGGAAAATTAAAACTTACTGGCTGAAGGAATGATACAATGCAGAATATCGAGCAGCATCTCCAACACCCCAACGAAAATCCCCAGTGTATAACACTGTGCCATTCATACCTTCAAGAAAAATCCTACAAGAAAGAGGAAATTATTTCAAAGATAATATTTTTTCTTCAAAATTATCATACATGTGACACAAGTGACATAGTTTGTCTTTAAAATATTTATTACAAATGAAGAGAACACAGAACAGTTCATAACAATGAAAGCATTTTATTGTTTTGACTGAAACTTACAAAACAATTTAGTTCTACCAAGGATTTTAATCTATTGAGTTATAGCATTCTTGACATCACTATAGAACATAATTAATAATTAGATCAATAAATGAAATTTTAAAGGATAAAAATTATGCCAAACTTAGAATTTCAAAAGTGTTTTATCTTTTGTTACTGTTTAATTTGTATTTCTTGTTTACTTCATCAATCTGTCATTCTTATGAAAAAAAAAAATTTCATCCAGCTCTTTTCCATTTCATTATACTGTATGTCTTTTTTTTTTCTTATACTTCATTATCAAACTTATATGCAAATTGTATTTGATATGCAATTGATGTATAGTCCCACTTATATTTCATTTCATAAGTCTGTTTAGAATGATGACATATATGATAAAATATTTTTTCAATTCAAAAGCTATGATCCAGCCTCATTGTTGACCAGTGAATAATTTATACTGTTTCACAATATTGTTAAAGTGTCAAATAACCTTAGGGTATGCAGTACCTGCAGAGCACAGTTGTAATGTGTTCCAAAAAGAATAACTGCATTGCACTGTTACCAATACACTTGAATAACACACAACACTACTTGAGTGTCAGTGCTACATTCCCCCACCATCAGGTTTCTGTAATAAATAAATAAACTATCATCTGTTCTTTATATAAATGAATTTATAACTTTTTGTGAATCATTTCACAGAATATTTTTTTGTGTGTGTGTGTGTGTGTGTGTGTGTCTGCACAATATCCAGGCTTATATTCCAAGTTTCCTGATAAATGAGATAATTATCATCGGTAACAGACAATTTGAGTGGTTTCGTTATTTAGAGAAACATGAATACCAACCATACAATAACAAAATAGCCAAATCTCATGCAAACAAAATTTCTGTAAGAGAATATTCCTCATACTTCAAAATTTGTCAGATTTCAGGTGTTATATGCGAATGCATGGTCTTGGTACATAGATGAATTATGGAATTTCAATATAAATAGCTACATACATGAGAATAGCAAGGAAAATGTTTTATTTCAATTTTTACTTTTGAGAAAACACTAAGTTATGTGAAGCAGTTTTGTTGTGTAGAAAAATGAGAACTCTGTGTATGTGACCTTCATTTCAATCATGCTTTGAAAGTATACATCCAGAATACCACTAGATATTTTATGCACAAATGTCATCATTGCTGTAGAGTCAACATAATACAATATGCCAATAAAAGAATAAGAAAATGTTAAAGTACTCGGAGAACACAGTATTGTTTCTCATGTGACGAGTTCTTCTATTTTCTATATACAAAGAAAGCATGTTTATTTCAAAGCGTACGATATGAATGTTATTTTCTATTTTCCCTTAATACCTCAAGTATTGGTATAATCATATCCATACGATAATATACCAACCCTAGTAACGAGCATTCAAGGTAGAATGTTTTCAGCTTAGGAATTATGTTTTCCACAAAATTCACCATCTTTTGTACTATAATCTGAATACTGTCACTCTATGATGTCTTTACTGCTGTCAAATAAAATTTTTGTGAAGTTTCTTTTTGTAGTCAATTTGATTGTTCTGTGGATACCTGCATCTGTTCAACTTTTTCTTCTTTTAATTCTGCAATTAAATCTGGTTCTTTCTTCAGCTTATTGACATACTAAACTGGACACAAACTGTTTTATATTTTATTTTCAAATGTTTTCCCTTCTGGAGCTAAAAGACATTTGCACTTTTCTCTGCTAATTTTGTGATGCATCAGATATATATTTTTAAAAGAATATTTGAGCTTTTGAGCTTAAAGGATTTCTGTGCCCTAGGTAGCAGGACAAACCAGCTTTTTGAATAAGAAACTGTCTGCTACCAGTGTCATGAAAGAAAGGGATCTTGATGTAATAGTTAATCAGTCTTTAAAACTATCCAAGCAGTATGCTGTTGCTAGTGATAGGATAAATAGGATTTTAGGTTGCATCTACAGAAATACTGAATACAAGCCTAAATACATGCCACTGGTTAAGTCTTGGGCTCCTTAGCTTAGGAAAGACATTGAATTGTTGGAAAGTGTTTAGAGAAGGGTTACTAGAATGGTTCCTGGGATGGAGGGGTTGTCATATGAGGAGAAGCTAAGATCTCTCAAACTGGTTTTCATGAAAAAAGGTTAGGGGGGATTTGATTAGATTGTTTAAGATTGTTTTCATTCTTAACACTGAAAATATTAGGATTAGAACCACAAGTATAAATTTTGGCAGTGGAGGAGTCATCTTCACCTAAAACAATTATTTTTCTTAGAGTGGTTGGCCTTTGGAATGAATTGCATTAAGATGTTGGAGATGTAGTAGATGTAAGTTATTTTATAAAAAAGCTTAATATGTATATGAATGATAAGGAGTGACTTTAAGCCATTCTTTTTTGCATGTGTGTAAGTTAATTTAGTTTAGAGTTTGAAATGGCCAAAATGAACCAATAGGTCCCATGCTGTCCTAAAACATTTGTTTCCATGATTCAGTAAATTTGTCTGTTACTTTCAATTATGTAATTTACTTCTGCCATATGATAAACAATCATATGGAATTAACAAGCAAGTGGAATTTCTGCTAGACAATGGTTAATTGTGAAGTTATGCAAACTAGTAAATCTTGGTTACACTAAACATGAAATTTGAAGCTACAGAAAAATTTTTTTTTTTTTTCATAAAATGTATTGGACTTTCTATTATTCTTTGTACTGGATAAATGAAATTAACTTGACCAACATTTGAAACCATTACAATACTCGCATCATAAATAGACAAATTTGGACATAGAAATCCAAACAATTTCAAGATGATGACACATGCTTGAAATGAGATTAAAAATCTTATGGAAATGACAAAACAGTGAAATGACAAGAAAGAGAAAATTTAGACAAGAACAAAAGAACAGGACTTTAAGAGAGGATTTACAAAAAGAGGTTTACAGAAATAAAATAATTCTGATCAAGAAAAGATCAAGTAAGCCACAAGAAATGTACCAAATGACACCAACATAAAGAAGGAAGTATAAAGCAAAGGTAATGAGACTTAAACAACATCACTGCTCTAAACAAACTGAAATCTGTCCCTGCAAATCTACAGAAGGATTGCAAGGTTCTAAATGTTATGCAAATGAAATATGAAAAGTACTTTTTTACTTAAAATTAAAATCATCTTGCACTCAAGCTATTGTAAAAATAAGACCACAAATAACTACTATAGATAAATGATATTTGTATTAGAAAGCTATAATTAGAACAATGCCATCCTTTGTGCACAAAATACTTAAACTTGATCAAAATCTCATGAGGTTTTGTAAGGAATGAATTGGCATTACAATATTTTATTTGTATAAATGTCCTTCTCTAGTTGAGTAGATGGTAATCTCATCTGCATTGTTAAAGGAGTTAAACAGAGGAAATTCTTAGATTACTTCAGCTGCACCAATAACTCAAGTGAAAGGGTACAACAGGACAGTTCAACAACATTGCCCAAATTAGAAGTAAACAGATTATAATGCAAAGACACCATATGAGGCATAGCAGACACTGTTTGAAATCATTTCCAAAACTTACAAATGCAAAAAATGAATTGCAAGCTGTTAATCTTACTGCTTATTTAACCCTCTAACTATGAGTAGGTCAAAGTACACATTATGACTTTTAGAAACTTTAATTCAAAAATTAAACTATTTTCTAATAAATTTATATGGATAAACTTGACATCAAAACATAATTAATAAATCAAATTACAATATAAGATTTAACTTCTTAATTTTGAAAGGAAATAATTTTAAAAAATCCTCAATCTCCTCTAGTTAAGAACTGTGACATTTGTTCTCTGGTTCTTCTCCTTTCTATAATTTATTTACCCACTTTCTCTGAAATAGGAAGTTTGAGGTAAATTAATCATTCTTGTTATAAAACAAATATTACCAAGGCAAAGTCTAAATTTTGTATCCTTCAATCTCATTCATTTATGGAGTTATAAAACAGAAAATCAGACACTTGCCAAACCCACCTATCACAATCTCTTTCACTAATTGCCAATGGTTCTAAGATTTTATACTACACTATTTATAACCAATAGAAAGTTAATGTTTTAATTTATCAAATGACATATTACATTTCATTAATTTCAGCCTACAGTAATGCTTATTTTATCTACAGTTTGATAATTTCTCTCCCTGTAATCAGATTGAGAAGTCCTGGAAATTATTTTATGGTCCTTATGCCATTGTTAGAAAGCCAGTTAAATTATGATAATTATAGGATTTTGTCTGTTTTATGTGTATTATCATTCTGGGTTCTAAAATCATGGTGTAAGGAAAAACTTCCAAAAGAAAGCTGCCCAAGCATGTAAAAAATGTGGAAAAAACACATTGTGAAAAGTGTGAATATTGGCCCACAAAATATCCAGCACTAAATAAAGGAAAGGGCCAACAAAAGACAAATGTGTTGAATCTGTTGAGATGTAACTCAGAAGATGTACTTGTAAAGACTAAAATATGCAAAATGGATGTTTAGGAATTTATCTTCAAGGAAATAGGGACAATCAAAGGAAACTGAAGGATGCAAAAACAAACAAAACAACAACAACAACAACATAAAACCCAGTAAAGGTGATCACCACAAACTGAGGTAAAGTGGGTCACATAACACTTCCAGGCCTAACAAGCCCCAACAAATTATAAGGTTGCAACTGAATGCTGAGGTGAGAAACATATGGCAAAAGAATTGCAGAGATGGATGCATCCCTTTCCTAGCTTCCACAAACTTACAAAGGACTTATCAAGATATAGTAGTACCCAAGGGGAGAGTGTGCATTTTCTTATAGCAAAGCCACATCATGCTATCTGCTGAGCCTACTGAGGGGAATTGATCCTGATTTTAGCATTGTAAATCTGTAGACTTACCGCTGTACCAGCAGGGGGCTTCAAGGGGAGAAAGAAAGTCAGAGAAACATGGCAAAAACTCCAACTTATGATATCAACATGTCAGTAGACAAAAAAGTATACTTCTAACATGAAGTAGAAAACCCAGGCGAGCAAACAAACAAGGAGGTTACAAGGTATATCTATCCTGCCACTTAATAAAACAGTAAATCTACCAGCCTGAACCAAAAAAAAACATGAGGAAGAGAAACTAAATAGTTCCCCACCCCTCTATCAACAATCTTACAAGTTCAAAGGATAAATAGAAAAAAAAGCATTAAAACTCAAATTGGACTTGCAAGAAGCCACCATAGTAAAGAAAAGTGTCAGAAAACAGAATCCAAATTCTCACCATGATCAACAAAAAAAGCAATTTCAGAAGCCCTAGGAAAAAGAATCCCAGGTCAAATGAATGTCTCCATCTCACTTCTAATTCAGTTTTTATATATATTTTTTGAAATTGTAATTATACTGAAATCCACAAAACAGCAAAAAAATTACAACCTATAACAAGATAGTAACACTTCATCAGAGAAAATCAACACACATACACACACACAAATTAAAGAACTGTTCCTAGACCATGTCTTGCAGATTTAATGCAGTATCATCCACAGTAGACTAATGACTTACATTGTGCCTGTATACATAAGTAAACTTACATGACTGATCCTGGACAATGTCCTGCAGGAAGAAATGTGACAACAACCTTTGAGTCCTAGTAAGATAATCAAAAATATACATTAATATTTGTCCTAGCCTTTTTAAAATTGTATACACCAAATGCAAACTCTATTTCAAAATGTTTACAGCCTGTAAAGGTTATGTGTACTGATGAAAAACATTACTTTGGCCTGCAATTTCAGTATTTAGTACCATCTCTCTATTAAAAAAAAAAGTTTCATTAGCAGGCTAAGAGCCAAAAGAAAGAGACCAAATGTAAGTACTTCAATTTTTTGTGAATATTTTTACTTACTTTAGAAAAGTAACCACAAAGTAAAAATCAGAAAGTTAAAAGAAGGTGTACATGCAAGTGTCTTATGAATTACATAATTCATTTACATAACTGGAGCTAGTGGTTGTTGCACAATTTACAGTTGAGCTTTTCTATGCAGCATTTTTACAAAAACATGGTTCTACAAGCAATAAATCAAAAATAAACCTCCAGTCGTTCTAGAAAGAAAAAAAGAGGTAACAGATTTATTTCATATTTTTTGTGCTGGTTACAAGATTATTGAAATGGATAGATTCAGTAAAGTATAAGTTTAGTGAAGATAACCAAATATAAGGTTGCAATAAAACCTTTTTATATTAATTTAGGAGGTCCTAAAGAATATGCAAATGAAATCTGATAATTCTAAAACTAAAAAGTACTTTCAATCTAAAACTCAGGGTATTAAAAATTTAGCTCCACAAATTCATACAAAAATCTTTAGTAAAAATATTTAATTTTAAAAATCTGATTTTCAATGCAAAAAGAGGTTGTAATATTTAATAAAAGCTAAAAGTGAGAAAAGTTGAGTGAAGATACAATCACTACCACCTCCAATGAAAAATAAAAACAAAAATTATCTTTACTTTCACAGTTACCTAGAGGAATAATAACGATATGGCAAGACTGAACTGAAATTGAGTACCAACTTGTTGCCAGATGTAAAGGGCTGTTCAATGTAAGTGGTATTATCAATTTATTGTGTGTTTGTAATTCACTGATATTGAAACTATCAAACATTGTGTTTAGAATCCACTGATGTTGAGGCTATGAAAATTCCTAGAAAGCCAAAGTGGTAGATGTACAAATAGTTGAGACCTGATGAGTGAAAAGAGAGAGCAAAGTCATATGAAAGTAAAGTTCAGTCACAGAAAAGTAAGAAAATGTAAACCTAACTGTTGTGGTAGTGAATGGTCTAATGATGATGTGTTAAGAGTGAGATTAACAGTTTGAAAGAGATGAGAAGAATACTTTGTCTCACCAAAGGATGGTGTTCTGAACTAACTGAACCCACCTGTGTGGACTTTGATGAAAAGCATACAATTATTGTACATTTAATAAGATAATTATTGGAACTATAAAAAGTACAGGATACAAGTGTTGTAACTCACATGACAGTATAAGTGAATTACACATGGATACTACTGTGGTAAAAATAGAGAAAAATAATTTACCTTTTCAATCATATTCTAAAGTTACTGAACTGGTCTAAGTGGACTTTTGACAAGAAAAAGAGAATGTATAGTGTTTATGATACAACTATGTGTGCTGTTTGTTTATTTTCAAATTTATCACCAACAAATCACATACACCTAAAGTATAAGAATCCCTAGCCCAAAACACCCATATATTTACATTAATATATATATTGACATTAATATATGAGCTCGTCAATTGACAAGGGTACAAATAATTTGTTTTCACTTAGTTTGGAAAGATTTCAACGTGTATGCATAACAAGTTGGTGACAGCAACTTATCTATACTAGGTAGCAGCATAAATTGTTAATCAATTTGCACATAGATACAACTTGTAATCTGTGAATCACCACATATGACAAATAATTACTAAACAATATATCACAAAAACAAATGCTTACTCTGAACACAAATGTATGCCAGAAATGGGAAGGGCAGTTTCAAAATGTGTAGCTTATGCAAGATTTTGCAAAAATAAAATGACTCATAGAGATTATAGAACTCAAGAAATTCACTTGGTTGGTTGGTTTGGTGTTTTATGGCATAAAGCTGCTAGGTTATCTGTGCCAAACATCTGGTGAAAAGTTAAAATCAAATTTAATAAAATTCATAAAAGGAAATTAAGATAAAACAAAACAAAGTTTAAAAAAACAACATAAATAGCGTTAAAACAAAAGTTTACATACAGTCTACAGCAGTAACAGAAAAACTACAGTAATACAAGTTGTAAAGGACTTTCTGTAACATAATTGTAATTATCATAACTTGCTAGAAAGATTAACAGGTAAGTTCAAAAACCAACGTCAGTCACCTGAAGTTTGCCTTTCCAGTTCTGGTTTCGAGTTATTTGATGTTACAGCCATTTTCTTATTTCAAATTGAACTAGATCGACTTTGATTATTAAAAGGGAATCACATTAAAAAAGGTCTAATGTATAAATTAAAAAACTTAAATAGCACTAAAAAGATTAATGGCTTTTAAACAACTGAAAACATTTCCAAGGTGGACAGTGTAACCATCACCAACATAACTAATGTTATGGATAAACTTAGGGACAGAACATGTTTAAAATGGTGCTGTCATTGAGAGTCATAATGACAGCAAGACAGTAAACTGTGGCTTATTGTGACCTGAGTGTTATACAGACAACACATTGGTGCATCAGTCCCAGAAAAAAGAAAATGATTAGTTAAAAAACTGTAACCAATAAATAGTCTAGTTCAGGGGTCACCAAACTTTTTTCACAGGGGGCCAGATTACTTGGGGAATGAGAAGCGCAGGCTGCATAATCATTATGTTCAATATTTGTGAGCTAGAAGGAAAGCTCTCTGTAAAAAACTTAACACTAAGTTTAGGATGCCACATTAGCCATGTGGAGTAGCATGCAATACACACATATAATAAAAAACAAACAGAAATACAACCAACATTTGTATTTACCACAAGATTATCAGACAAGGTGACATTTGCAAAAACAATTGTCACATCACACATAGTGAGTACATATCTGAATTTCACTAAGCCACAAAAACGTTAGTGAGATTTATGAAATTGGCATTTGGCTTTCAAAATATCTTCAATGTTTGGTTTTGAATTGCTGCATCCAATCATTAGAATTGCTTTCAAATGTTCATCAGTCAACCTTGATCTATGCACCGACTTCACATACTTCATTTTTGAAAATGCTTGTTCACAGACATAAATTGTACCGAACTCTGATGCCATACCAGATGTGAACTGCTTCAGCTTTGGAAAATCATCTTCAGGTATGCAGCTGTAAAATTCAATAAGTTGCCCCTCTCTGTGTTTTGCTTTCAACAAGTCATTTCCTTGCAAATCGATGACCTCCAGCTGAAGTTCCACTGGCACGTCATCAATGACACCATCAAAACGATTCTGAAAAAGGAGAATGTCACTTTTGATTCTGTCGAGATCCGAAAATCTCTCTAAAAATGCTTATTGAAATCATCAACAATCTTTTTCTGAAACTCCAGGTTGACATCTTCTGTGATTCCAGCATAAGACTCATTGAAACACTGAGAATGAGAGAGAATTCCTCCTTCCAAATGTGCTTCAAACAATGACAGCTTTCTCCAAAATCCTTTAATGATTCTATAGAGATCATAGACAAGGTTATTCTTCCCCTAAAGTTTCAAGTTCAATTCATTCATGTAGGATGTGATGTCAACCAAAAATGACAACTTTGACAACCAGGTTGGATCCGACAGAAGTGGATCAGCTCTATATTTCTCTATAAGAAATATATCTATTTCTCTTCTCAGCTTATAAAAACGAGACAAGACTTTACCAAAGCTGAGCCACCTCACCGCCGTGTGATAAGGCAAGTCACAGAAATCCGATTCAATTTCTTCAAGAAATGCCTTGAACTGGCAATGATTAAGTGCATGACCCCAAATGAAGTTCACTGCAGAAACGATTGGTTTCAGTACGCAAGAAATATCTAAGTCTTTTCCACAGAGTGCTTGCTGATGTATGATGCAGTGTATGAACAGAGTACTTGGGAGTTGAAGATCTTCCAACTGTTTCCTGATAAGCCCCACCAGACCCTTCTTTACTCCAGCCATGTTTTCTCCTCCATCAACTTAGCTTCTATGTGATCCAGAGCAAGAAAAATGGCATACAGTTCAGCAGCAAACACAGAAGCTATAGAGAGGATTCTGCTTGCAACCACTGAACAACAACAAACCATGGCAGAGCCCAGAGAGTCACCTTATTTTGAACCATCTGTATAAATAGGAATGGAAGAATGGTTCAAAAGATGTTCAGCAAATAACAAACAGTATTTCCAATCACCACGATTATCCAAGGATAGACCCACATCAACTGTGCCTGAACACAAACGCCAAAAGGAACAATGGCAAATCGTCTGTTCTGAAAAGGTATGGCCCACCAAAGAAGAAAAACACAACCCCAGGTGGTATGTTTTGGTAATGATTGAAGTTTCGATGCATATTGTAAAGACAGTTGCAAATGATGGAGGTGCAAAGAAGATTCATAAGACTCTATGTATAAGCTCTGAAAACCCCAGTGCAGAGCCATAATCCTTGATAATGAATGGGGTCCAGCATCTTTAAGGCCAAGGTCCTCGCAGAGCCATAGACCAGTGATTCATATTTGCGTTTTGATTGAATATGAGCACAATGTATCTTTAGCAGAGAACAATGATCCACCCTCCCAGGTGGTGAAAGAGAGGACATGGAGGATATTCAGTGCTCTTGTATATTTGACCCATAGCTGTTTGATGTATGGTATAAAGGTTAGCTTTCAGTCAAAGATAAGCCCCAAGAACTTTGGCTCAGAGACCACAGGCAGCACAACTTCACCAATACGTAGTTCAGGATCAGGGTGAATATCCCTTTGGCAGCAAAAGTGCGGTTTTAGAGAGAGAGAAGTTAAAGCCGCTTGCTGTGATCCACTTCAGTAAACAACTGAGAGCAGTCTGTTGCTGCAGCTCCATATACCTCATGAAATGTGAAAGTCATTGACATAGATCCCATTTGCAGCCATGAGAGGGAGTTGTTCAGTGATGGCATCAATCTTTATACTGAAAAGTGTGACACTCAAAACACAGCTCTTAGGGACTCCACATTTCTGTAGAAAAGAACGGGAAACTGTTGAACCCACATGAACTTGGAGTCTCCTGTCAATTATAAACATTTTTAATAAAAATGGGCAAATGGCCATGTAACCGATATATATGAAGATCTCACAAAATGCCATACCTCTATGTTGTAACATAAGCCTTCTCAATGTTAAAGAATATTGAAACAATATATTGTCATTTGAAAAAGTTTTGATTGAGCCAAGTAGTCCATTTTTGAGCCTTCCCTGGTGCCAGGCATCAGGAAAACATTCTCCTGCCAGATCTGGTTACAAACAATCAGAAGAAAAGCAAGAGAAACGTGACAGGCAGGATTTCACTGCAGACAAGGTTATTGTGGAAAATATGTCGAGATTTTAGGAATACATTGAGCAGCTGCTTGTATAATACAGTCAGTTACTGCTGCCACACAGTCGTCTACTGATGGCTTACAAACGATGGTAGGATCAAGTTCTGAGAGAGCAGTGAAATTGGGCCAGTCTGCCTGATTCAGCTTTCACCAGGGCACACAGGTTGGGTGGCATAGACTACAGCCACTCTCTCTCAAAATTATAGGAAAATGATCAGTGCTTCGTGGATTATTGTCAACCCTCCATGTAAAATGGGAGAATAATGAAGGGGAGAAAACTGAGAGATTCAATAGCAGTAAAGGAATGACTAAGTGCATGAAAATAAGTTGAAGAACCAGTATTGAAAAGAGAAAGGTTGTGATCAGAGAGCATACACTCTACTGAGCGACCCCTCCTATCAATAACAGCACTTTCCCAGAGGGGATGATGTCCATTAAAGTCCCCCAGGATTAAAAAGAGAGACGGCAACTGTTCAATGAGAACATCAAGGTCTGATTGATCATATGTCTCTCCAGGTGACAGGTAGAGAAAACAAACATTGATGGTATGACCCAAGGAAACATGGATGGCTACAGCTTCCAAGGGTGTGTTCAGTGACAAAGATAGAGTGGGCACATGCTAATCAATCAACAGTGTTAACCTCCATGTACTGGTCCATCACACAGCCTGTCATTTCTGTACAAAGAAAACTGCTGAAAGGTGACTGTATTGGAGGGTTTCAGAAATGTTTCCTGTAAGGAAAGACATAAGGGTGGTAGGATGCAATCAGTGTTTTGATGTCATCCAAATTAGAACATAAACCTCGACAGTTCCATTGTATTAGGGTGGCAATTTTTATTTACATGCAGGTGAATTGGGTGGAGAAACCTGTTTATGACCACGTCTTTTTTCTTTACTGTCCTTATTCAAGGGAGGTCTATCGACCTCCACGGATCCTTCCCTAGGTCGACTGGGCAGGTCATTGTTGTTGGAAGGGGATTCCAGTGACTGAAAGGGAAATAAAATGATTGTTTTGTATCTTGAGGTAAGAGAAGAAGATGTACCCAAGAAAATACCTGTATCTGGAACAAAATTAAGTGTATCGTGGGATTTCCTGCAATGTATGTTAGGGACAGAGATGGGTGTTGAAGTTGATTCATTAATTTTTTAACAATGGAGGTCAAGAGACTTCATTTGGTTTGAGAACAATTCTTTTGGAGGCACAAAGAGATCCATCTGCTCTCCCACTGTAGTTATGGAATGAAGTGCAGCAGCATACGTCTGAGATGAAGTGGTGTACAGCACCTTTCGAGCCTAAGGATAAGTAATGTTACGAATCATTTCCAAACTCTGCACCTCATTTTCTTCCAACTATTTAGGGCAAGAAGGAAAGTTTCACATTCCCAGGCATTGTGGTCTTTGCCACCGCAACAAGCACGTTAAGGAACCATGACATGACATCTTCAAGTAGCCGAACCACTGACACTGGAAACTTCAGAGAGGGTTTGGAACGTATGGCCATATCCTGCAATTAAGATAACCTGCCTTGATGGTGGCAGGTGGACATCATGATATAAATGTCAGAATGAAGACACTGGTCGGCATCATAATTCCATCTTTGTGAGTGTGTTTTCTTATAGCAAAGCCACATTGGGCTATCTGCTGAGCCCACCGAGGGAAATTTGAACCCCTGATTTTAGCATTGCAAATCTGTAGACTTACCGCTGTACTAGCAGGAGACCCATCTTTACGAGAGGAGATACATCTTGCTGCAGAAACTGCTTGGGTTGAGAAACTGGCAAGAATCTCCAACTCTGGGATGTTCTTCAAATCCCTCTTAACAATAACTCCTCATGATGAATTCAAAGTCGCATGAAGTGTAACCTCAATAGGTATATCCCCAAATGCCTTTGAATGCAAGAGTTCACTGTGATAAGATGTGGATGTTTCCACCAACATGTCACCAGATTGAAGCATCTTTACTGACTTTGGAGGAGAGCCAGCAAGCACCTCTAGTCCCTTCTGAATGAAAAATAGAGATATTTGCCCTAAAGGTTTGTCTGAAAGAGAATGTAGATTACAAAATGAGGTACAACAGGTGTTAGAGATGTTGAAGATTGCTGCTCAGAATCTTCAAGATGTGGTCATTTACCTGTGGACTGTTTTTTCACTATTTAAGTTATTATTTGAGGAATCCATAATAAAAAAGGAAATTTTGGTGCCCACTGACCCCACCCACAATGGAGCCCTAGGAGGGGATGCATTACAATGTCAAAGAAGGACACTGCAGCAATGCCAGGGTTTCGCGAGAACTATACCCAAACACCAGCATCAGGTACAATGTCCACAACACCTGTTGAGAACATCCAATCCTAGTACTTGTTTGACCCGAGCTCAAGTGAACCAACCAATTGACCCAAGGGGGGCTACCCGTCTACAGGAATTCAAGGCCAAAGTGGTGTGTTAGGGTTGGATCCCTCAACCACCAGAATCCTTTCCTCTCTTCACAGGTAGCCATGCATGGCAAACACGTGGGTGGATGTTTATATCCCAGAGGAGATAAACTGAAAGATCAGAACATTCCCTGGGAGGTCCCCTCACCATGTTCAGGAATCCACACCGAGGGGCAAGAAATTCAGAAGAAGAAATTAGTTATTCAAGTTAATGTAATATAACATTAGTGTACATATGACAGGATGGATAGCAGTCTCAAAACTATGTATGTTGTAATGGATTTAGTGTTACACATTTATTTTAATATGCATGTTTGTTTCAGTTTAACATAAATTTAAAAATACCTCACATATATTGTTAAATGTGTACTGTTAAAGTCCCACCTGTTTTCTAAATTTGTAGATTTTTGAACATAAGAATCAACCAAGTATGGTGCATGTAAAATGCTAGTGATTGCCAGTATTATTGCCAGCTGAATATTTAAGAATATTGCCTAATGAATATAAAAGGTAGCCACTGCAATATGCAGGGAAACAATTTTAATATTGGAGGTTTGTCACAGTCAGTGTACTATAAACCTCAGAAGCTATAATTGTGATAAATGCTTATTAATTGGAAAACTGACCAGGAATGTGTGTAGATATTGAACATTACACACAGTTTCACTTCAGTGACTTAAATTCACAAGTTAGTATTTCAATGAGGACATTGTATATCCTTGTAAGTAAAAAAACAGCTTGTAAGTGGCATGAGGCCAGCCAAAAATAGAGACCTAGCTTACTTAAGCAAAGTATAACAATATCAACTCTGAGTTAATTCGCTCTTCATGCACCATCAATAAATTATTTAGATCCAAACCAGATAGAAGACTCAGTATAGTTTGTATGTTTGTAAAACCTTCACATATAAAACTGTATTGTAGTTTGTATATTAAAATGTATTTGCATTAAGAAAGAAAATTGTGTCAATGTTGTTGTCAAATATCGTAAATATGATACACATCGATATTCAATTAACTTCTGAATTAAAATTAAAATTTCCAGCTATTTGAACTTGTAAGATGTAACATACATAACATAATAAAGACTTATTACAACAGATAAATTATAGTACATTACAATGTATATATAATAAAAATGGAAGAATTCATCTATCAGCATTCTTAAAACTATGTTAAATTTTCAAAATAGATAATAATACTGTCTTGTTGTTTAGAACATAGTAATCCTGAAGTGTAAATGTCCTACAAACACTCTTTTGTAGACTTTTAGTAAAAACTTTCACCTCAGTAAATACACTAAAATCCTTTAAAACAGTTATAAAATAACTATTTTTTGCTTTTAAAAATGCAAAGTTATACATGCACAAATACATTCAAAAATCATGTAATT
Organism: Tachypleus tridentatus; assembly: GCF_004210375.1. Classification (NCBI taxonomy): domain Eukaryota; kingdom Metazoa; phylum Arthropoda; class Merostomata; order Xiphosura; family Limulidae; genus Tachypleus; species Tachypleus tridentatus. The sequence continues at coordinate 92,338,241 of NC_134830.1, forward strand.
TGTTGAACACTTCAATAAAAACATTTGTCATGTCACAAGCAGAAATTTCTTTCATAGAAAGTTTTGTTTGAATGTTTTAATAAACACTCCACACTAATTTCAATAGATAAGTGAAATAAGGAAAGAAATATTTTTGAACACTGAGTAAAAAAATGCTTTTATTAAGACTATGAAACTTAATATATTTCTACTGCTTTTGATAGTAGATATTTTTCTGAGATGAAAATAGAGGAAATCCTTACCATATCTCCATTTCCATTAGGTACTTCAATAACTGTTGACTGATCAACTGGCAGAATATCCTAAATATATTAAACGTATATAAGATTAGAGAAACAGATACTAGTATACAGTTATATAATGTTATAAAACATAATTACTAAAAACACTACATGCTCTTTAACTATTATCACCCAATAAAACTCAAAGTAATATTGAAATACTTCTAAGTTTTTTCAGGATTTTGTTAACTAATTGCAAGACAGTACCTCTAACATGCCATAATTCTTAACTTGCTCATTAGTACCTTGAGTTGCTAACAGATAATAATGAAGCATGAATATGAAAAGTAACACAAACATACAAATATTCAATGAGATGACTGTAAAGAAATGAGAGTGAAAGTGGCAAGCTAAAAATAATGAGAAATTAAAAGCAAGTCATCAGATAAGTAACAAAACAATGGAAATACACAGAAAAGTAGCAACCAATTGCTACTTAATGTCTTCAATATATCTAATATGATGTAATGATACAATTAAAACATCAAAACATAGAGAATTAACATCCTTTAACAATGTCTGAGTCAGGTTTTACATAATGGTGCTTAGTGTTTCAGAATAATTGCAAAAGACCTCAGCTGTTCACCAAGTACTGTTACATTAAAAAAGGCAGGAGACAGAAGAAATATTTCACTGAAAGGTATGTTGCCGTTGGGGTAATCTGACGATAAAAAAACCCTTATTATACAAAGAAAATAGATTTTGCAAAATAGCATACCATGCTTTGTGGAACAATGGCACAAGAAGTGTTGAACTAACAATTTTAAATTTAAACTGTCTGGTGTTCAGTATTTACATACTGAGATATGTTAATGGTTGCATAGTTTATGGCACAATAAGTTTTATAATATAGTAAAGTGGAAGAGTGATTTGGTTGAGGTACAGCAAATACAGCAGTTTCTGTAAGATTTTCCACCTTTTGCAACCTATTTGAAATTACTAACTCAGACTCGATTGTTACAGAAAATTCCTTTGTAATATGATAGCACTTTGCATGATAGTCTTCTCCAGAAGAATATTCTTGAAATATGCAAATATAATGGTGGAATATATCTTCCCATGAAAGCAACACATTCTTGCACAAGTTTTTTTTTTTTTTGGAACCTTTCTTTCAAGCCCTAACCTTGGCTCAAATGATAAACTTAGTTCACAACCGAGTTGAAACATTAGTGCAGCTCAGCCAATATCAAGCCTCAGTGACTTAACTGGTTATCAATGCTAATAAGTTAATAAGTGCTAATCAAGCACTTATCCATCTAAACTCAGCATCAGTTGTTGCACCACCTGTTCTTAAATCCATGAATTTCAAATAGTTAGGAGACTAATATTGGTAGCAATACATTTTCCATGTTGTTTCATCCAGCACCAGACTGAGATATCATCTCATGTGAATTTTTTCAAGGCACTGTGAGGGAGTCACCTGGAAAATTTTCCAAAACCTGGATGATTTGACATGGAATGACCCAAGAAAGTCAAAATGTTGTTCTCTGTTTTATTCTGACTACTCACTGATATCTTAGTGCGAGTTATAACACTATGCAGTGCTAGAAATTGGAAAATACCAAACTGAGCTATAATCTATGAAGATGCAAGCAGCTCCAAATGTCACCATGTCTAAATTTACCCTCATTACCTCCCTTCCTTTTACAGGTTCACAGCCACTTACAAATTAAAAACTCCTCTCTTCTATGATTTCTAGAAGTCAGCATTACTAAAAAAGGTAAGCACTTTTCTACTATAAGGTTCGATTCATAGTACAGAGTGGACAAATTGCAAATTTCTAATAATAGAACAGTCCAGAACAAAGTATGGAGTGGAAAATGGAGGGTTTATTTTTTTTTTTTCATAGCATGTGATCTTCTAGGTGGTTGGCTATTGAAAGGCATGGGTGTGTTTTTATATTTGTGTTTTCTTATAGCAAAACCACATTGGGCTAATTGCTCAGTCCACTGGAAAGGCACGGGAGTAAAAAAATGTGCACATCTTCGCTGATAATAAAATAAATGTGCTGTAATGTTAATTTTATCAACCATCTAAGCAAAATGGTTAGTTATGAACTGGTAACCTCCCAATTTCCTTTACATTTAATTGAAAAGCTTCTATTTTGAATTCTGAATAGGCCAGAGACTATATGTTGCCTTATGACATAACTCTAGACAGGCCACAGAGTGCTACAATTAGAAAGACTAGTCTGCATTTGCTTGACCCTAAACGACCAACTTGAGCAATAGCCACTTGCATATTCACCAGGAAAGCAAGGTAGTCAAGATTTTTCTCAAATAAATGATACTGGCAAATTTTCCTGCATTTTTGGACAAAATGTTATAATCATACAGTCCTGGATAAGTACTGTAAACAGGGTGGAAAAAACTTGGAAATAAGTAATCATACATGAACAATTATTCAGAATTGTTTAGTACCTCTGTTTATCATGAAAGTGCTTTTACAACAATTTTAACAGTTTTCTCCCCAACTTCTTCAAACATAACCTAATTATATCACTGTTAAAAATAATTTTTCTATCTTTGCCCAAATTATTCAATTTTACATAGAGAAATTATATTGCTGGCCAAACACCTGTTAAATAATGGCTATTCAACTGACTGTTTTTGCAAATATTATATGCCATTTCCTAAATAAAGCATTCTAAACATCAGTCAATGTGCACACCACTCCAAATGTATACTTATTATTTCCCTTCTTTTTACGAGTTCATAGTCCTACAAATTAAAAACAACTCTTCTCTACTATAAAAATTGTACACTCAGACTAATATACAGATCTAGCATCTGCATTAAACACATTTAAATTTAAAAATCAATTACTTACATTTTGATGTTTGTGGCTCATGCATAAGAATAAGTTAGGACACCCTATGAAAGCCTGTGTATTTTTGTAACATTTTTGGATATATAGATATTTAATCTCAATTTCAACAATACTGAGAGATTATATGAATATAACTAAACAATTATAACTGAAGAAAAGACGTTTCAAGATCTTTTGCAAATGTAATTCTACAAAAATGCATATTCTAACTGAAGAAAAAGTTAGGACACCCTATCCCCTAATAGCTAGTGTTACTCCCTTTGGCTGAAATAATTGCAGTGAGATGTTTCTTGTAGCAATCTACCTGTCTCTGACATCAGTCTGAAGAAAGTTTGCCCCACTACTCAATGCAGACTTCTTTCAGCTGTGAGATGTTTGAGGGGTTTCTTGCATGTACAGCACGTTTCAAGTCACCCCACAGCATCTCAATGGGATTAAGATCTAGGCTTTGACTCAACCATTCCAGGACTCTCCATTTCTTAGTTTTCAGCCAGTCCTTGGTAGATTTACTGGTATGTTTTGGGTCATTGTCGTGTTCCAGGGTCCAGTTCTGCTTCAGCTTTAATTTTCTTACAGATGGTCTCACATGATCCTCAAGCACCCTCTGATACACAGTAGAATTCATGGTGGATTCCATGATTGTGAGCTGTCCAGGTCCTGCTGCAGTAAAGCAGCCCCAAACCATAACAATTCCACCTGCATGCTTCACAGTTGGTATGAGGTTCTTTTCCTGGAATGCTGTATTTGGTTTACGCCAAACATGTCCTCTGTTCTGGTGTCCAAATAATTCAATTTTGGACTCATCTGTCCAAAGAATATTATTCCACAAGTCTTGGTCTTTGTCTACATTCTCTCTGGCAAACTTCAGTCTGGCCTTGATGTTTCTCTTAGAGAGCAAAGGTTTCCTCCTTGCACACCTTCCATGCAAGTTAAACTTGTGCAGTCTCTTTCTGATTGTAGAGGCATGCACTTTCACATCAACAGTAGCCAGAGCCTGCTCTAGGTCCCATAATGACATGTTAGGGTGTATGGATACCTCTTTTAGCATCTTGCGGTCTGCTTTCGGGGTGATCTTGCTTGGACGACCATACCTGGGCATATTGGCAGTTGTTTTGAAAGCCCTCCACTTATTGACTATTTTCCGTGGAATGGCTGATTTCAAAATCTTTTGGGATCTTTTTAAATCCTTTACTAGACTCATAAGCTGCTACAATTTTCTTTCTGAAGGCCTCAGACAGCTCTTTTGGTCTCACCATGGTGCTCACTCTCACTTCAACAGTCAGGAGCACACCAAACTAAATGTCTGAGGTTTAAATATGGCCTCATTCAAAATGCTGAGTAACGATCTTCTAATCATGTGCACCTGATACACCTGTGTGTGAGTTGAGCCATTTTAAGTGGGAATAAATGTGGGGGTGTTCTAACTTTTTCCTCAGTTAAAATATGCATTTTTGTAGAATTACATTTACAAAAGATCTTGAAAGGTCGTTTATTCAGTTTTAATTGTTTAGTTATATTCCTATAATCTCTCAGTATTGTTAAAATTGAGATTAAGTATCTATATATCCAAAAATGTTACAAAAATACACAGGCTTTCATAGGGTGTCCTAATTTTTCACATGACTATGTAGTGACACTAAGGTCATGTACATTAGAAAAACAAAACACTAATTAAAAATTAGTCTGTGAACATTTAGGATTTTCTAACAGAGATGATCATCTACTATCTAAACATAGCCACACATCCATTCATTCATATATTCAAACCAGAGGTCATAATACTTGATTTAATGATTTATGTTTCATTTCTACAAAATATTTAGACCTTGAACTCTACTTTAAATAAAGTTTACCCATAGCTAAAAACTGCTTTACTCTTTACTTACAAATCCCTTTAGATCCAAAATTATTCAAAATTCATACATATAAAACTCAAATGTTTTGCAATATATCTATAATTGTGTTTATTTTTAACCTTCTGTTTACCACCTTATTTAATAACTAAGTAAACAAGTACCTAATAAAAGTATAGTTGAATATATCTTTGAAACACTATTTTCAAATTTAACCAAAGATGGAATAAATGTCAAACCTTATAAATAATATGTTTTATGATCTGTCAACCATCTTTATCTTCAAAATTGATTACAATCATTAATGAGTTCGCTGATCACCTGATTAACAAATTCCGCTAATATCTCAATTCTAAAGGGAGATATGCAATTTGTCCTTATTTTAATTACATAAAATAAAACTTACAGAAATTACCAATGTTATAACTTACATACCAGATATGGCGATAAGTGCTGATATGTTGGATCATTCAGAAGTAGAATTCTAGAAATATCTGACATGTAAAGCTTCACATTTAAACTGAAATAGGAAATAAAAATAAGGCATTTTAATATTCTTTACAGCTGCATTAATCTATAGTTTGATACCAAACTTAATGACATAAATTCATAGAATAATAGTTCAATAAAATTCTGAATGCAAGTCAACAAATACAATAACATGGCCTTTGACCCATAACCCATCTGGAAAGGGTTAAGATAATTTACAATACATTTTAAATCCCCATATCCTCTCCAGTTTGATGTTTGACTGTGGGAGAACCACATACACTAAGTATGCATTTCTCTCAAACAAATACTACACTAAACATTAAATTACTTCATAATAGATTTATCAAGTAAAATAAATACATACAGAAAGTGGATAAAAATAAATAACTACATCATAAATTTCAAGCTTTTGCTTTGTATCATTTTCAAAGATATACATTTTAACTCTGACAATGGGTAGGAGTATTGCACCCACTACGAACCACCAAAGTAAACATGTAATCACACTGTAACTTTTGACAACACAGGGATATTTCACACAATTTTGCAGATTATCAGTACACACTGCACACTTTTTATAAATAAAATATCAAGTTTTTAAATTAAGTAATAAGAATTTTTTCCTTTCAGAATGTTGACCATCCAAACATGCAAAATAATCTTGATTTTAAGATTAAAAATACTTTTCTTTGTCTGAAAAATTGTCAAATATTATTTTCATAATCTCTAACATCATAAATCACTATTAAATGGTTTGGTTTTGTTGTTTTTAAGAAAATTTGTATATTTCCTCTGCCTTAACTTTATAGTAGGTTGGTGAGTTTGACTGAACCCATATCCACAGTGAAAACATCAAGAAATAAATTTAAATTACTCTTTCATCATTCAAAAACAACTTCAACTTGTAACAGGAAACCACAAATATTTGTTCTAAATTGCATAAATCTCATATCATTATACATCCATTTATATTAACTTTTTTTGTATTTGCTGTTGAGCCATATCAAATTATCCTGCCACACACATTTCCTCCACATAATTCTGTTTGTCTTTCTAAGATATCTGAGATAAAAACTCATACTGTTGAAGAGTTTGAAGCATTATGATTAATGCTATTTTCTAAACAGAAATAAAGTTTTCACACCAAAATAAAGCACATATCAAATAGTATAAAATTTGCCTTTACAAAGTACAAAAGACTGTTCTTAGTCTTAGTACCAGAGTATCAGTATTTTGCAACATACAGCAGTATTTCAGTTACTATACATTATGTAGGTATGTATGTATGTATGTATGTGTATGTATTATTTACAAATACATTTGTATATTTGAGTTATTTTTTACAACACAGAGCAATAAATAAAAAATTTATAGAAACAATAATCTTTCCCACATAGAATGTTACAAAGCTTTTTTTGTATTTGCACATCCTATTTGCTAAGCCTCCTACAATTTTTCACATGGAGGATGTAAAAATAAATAACAAAAGAAATATAAATTACTATACTGATCCCACAAAATTCCACTGTAATTTACCAGGTTTCCCAACTAAGCTGTGTTTGGGTCTGAAAAACTCAGTTCTGATCAGCATATCACCTTGACCACCACTCTAACTTTGAGCTTTTCTCCTTTTTACTGACAATAAAGACTCAGCTAGTAATTCATTTCATTGATACAGGTAGCTTGGGGTCAGAGGGCGTGCCATCACATCTGGGTCATTCCATATTTAAATCATCCAGGGGGCTGCAGGTGACCCCCACAGACTGCCTTGAAAAAATTCACGTGCTCATCTACCCATATAATGAAAAATTGCCAAAGATTAGATCAATATCTCTAATAGTTTCCGATTTACAGCCCTGTGAAATTTAGTTGCTCTTGTTTTATTTTTTGCGTATTCATTTTCGGGCAACTTTGGCTGCTTAAAGCTGCAAGAGTAATGGTGGTAAAAAGATGAAATTTGCTACACTGACTGAATTAATCTCACAGAATTTAAAAATGGTCTCAAACCAAGTTTATCTCTTTTAGGATTTGCCTAGTGAGGCAGTAAAAACACATGAAAAACCCAAAATTGTAAAAAACATTGGTTTATGTAATAAGCCATAGCTCTGAGACTTAATGTGATACAAAGCTGAATTTTGCTTTCTACTTTCCTACAACATATCAGTTGATAAATCAGCAATTGTTGTAATTAAAAGTCTGTTAGATCTCCTGTAAAAAAATTTAGCTCCATGCAACTTTTTATGATTTAGCTAAAAATAGCCCTACTTCAGGCCACAGTTTGACCATGTCACCAGTTATTCAGCCTTTTAAGATTTTTACCATATATTCTTACATTTCTGAATATGATCTATACAAAATATCAGGATGGTGTTCAACCTACATTTTGAGTTATAAATTTTTAAAGTATTCTCTGACCATAGTGGCAAGCACTACTGCTTTGCATGGTAGATGCACTTATCAGACAAAGAATATGTTGGAAAGGAATCCAGCTTTCATCTTTACGTGACCTTGCAGGCCATGAGAACAGTTCATTTCTTGATTTCTTCATAAATGACAGCAACACATCGGAATGTTCATCTGATCTATCTTTTATGTTTCCCACATACCATTCATTATCATATATGCATGCCACATATTTCCCTGGCTGATAATTGTCATTGCTATCATTAGACCCTATTTGAGCTGCTGCAGCATCACTTTCACTGCTACTACCAACAGTTACAACTGTGTACACATCATCATCTGATAGCCTTCTCATGTACAATTTGTTGGTAGAATGGGGAATAAAGCTATGATGTGACCTAATACCTACCACAGTTTTGCATTTATCATAGTGCTCAAGTAGATCAAACTTTACACAATTCTGCAGGACTGATTCCTGATTGACAAGAAAGAACTGAATGCCCTGAATGTGGTCCTTTGCACAATGGTACATATCAGAGACACTTATAATTTGATAATTTATTTTTCACAACCTTGATTTTTTTAAGATCATGTTCAGATGTAAGATATATGGTAAAGGCTGATTAGAATATTTCAATGGGATTCATATATTATTTCAAAATTGTATGGATGTAGTTGCACACAGTAACACACCTGAATTGAAGTTTTGTTTTTCAAGTAAACAATGTATGGTCAGAGGATACTATAAAAATTATAATTCAAAACATAAGTTGAACATCATCTTGATTTTGTTTGTAGATCATATTCAGAGATGTAAGAATATATGGTAAAAATCTGAAAAGGCTGAATAACTGGTGACATGGTGAAACTGTGGCCTGAAGTTGGGCTATTTTTAGCTAAATCATAAAAAGTTGAATGCAACAACATTTTTTTACAGGAGATCTAATACACTTTTAATTACAACAATTGCTGATTTATCGACCGATATGTTATAGAAAATTTGAAAACCAAATTCAGCTTTGTATCATATTAAGTCTTAGAGCTATGGCTTATTAAATAAACCAATGTTTTTTACGATTTTGGGTTTTCAGGTGATTTTACAGCCTAAGAGAGATAAACTTGGTTTGAGACCATTTTTGAATTCTATGAGATTAAATCAGTCAGTGTAGCAAATTTCAGCCTTCTACCACCATTACTCTTGCAGCTTTAAGCAGCTAAAGTTGCCCAAAAATGAATTTGCCCAAAATAAAAAATTAATTAAATTTTACAGTGCTGTAAATCAGAAACTATTTGAGATATTGATCTAATCTTTGGCAATTTTTCATTATATGGGTAGATGAGCACATGTGAATTTTTTGAAGGCATTCTGAAGGGATCACCTGGAAAATTTTCCAAAATCTGAATGGTTTCACATGGAATGACCCATCTGTAAACTTCCATTCAAAATTTTATTAAACTATCACTTGATACCAACAAGTTTAAAAACCATTTGAAAACTATATTTTCTCCATGTAATTGTCTTTCTAAGACAGTAATGAGAGAAAATCTCTTATACTGTTAAAGAGTTTAAAGTATTGTGATCAATGCTACTTTTCAGACAAAAATTAAATTTCTTTTACACCCTAATACAGTGAAGTTTGGAAGCCTGATAAATTAGAATAGTTTTCTGTTGTATAAGTATAGTCATGTATAATTTTTATATGCAAAAATGCATATATAAGGTCTACAAAAATTTTTTTTCTACACTGATACGTGCACTTAAACAAGGCTGAGGAAGCATAACTCATGAGTGCAAAAAAGAATTTCAAAACATTGTAAGTAATGAAGATCATTGTTTTTCAAAGTTTTATTTACTGTTCTATGTTTTAAGAAAAGTAACAAATTTAGATATGTATATGTAAATAGCAATAATATTTTTATGCACACAAACCACACTGTATCTTGTAAAATATGGAAACTATGCATTTATTGATTACAGTGTAGGCATAGTAAAATAGGAAACAGGATGCTTATAAGCACCTTCATACCTATATAACCACTGATCACTGACCACCCAAGTTCACTGAATTAAATATAACTTTAAACAAAGCTATATAGTAACTATTTTCTCTCACTTTTTATATAATGCTTTAGACAATCCTTGTTGCAACTACTGTACTACATAAACAAGCTGATAAATCCCACCCCATTGTGTTTTCAGAAAACATACACTTAATGACCAACATTCAAATACCTAAGAAGTTTACTGGATTAGCCCAGGCTTTCTACAAAGCCACAGCATCAGCATTTTATAATACTTTAAACAATTATCACTGTAACCATTGTACTGTTAGCAAATTCATAAATCCTACATTCCTGTGTTTTCAAAGCTGGGAAAGTTCTGCAAATTATACTGCAAAAGAATATTTAATATGGATGGTTTCAAAGTACTCAAAGTATAATAATGCCAAAACAAGAATGGTGATTCATTGCTTTATATCTGGCAGGTTTTTACTTCAGAATAAACAAAAGAAACGTGTAAATGAAAAGATTAGATGAAACTTTGTGGAGATTTATTTTAGAACTTTATTGTCCATTGTTTCTTTTAGTTTCTAACCCATCTGTTAACAATTAAATAACTACACAAAATAAGTGTTAAAAGGTGAGGAGTGTAAACTGGCCAAAAGTACTTTGATATTTTGTCATTAGTACTAACAAAACTATTTTCTTTTTTTTTTTTTTGCATTTGCAACTTTTATTTTTGTTATACTTTGATTACTTATAACCTAAAGAATCATGTATAATGCTAAAGCAAAGAATATAACAGATAAAATATAAAGCTGCAAAAATAAAAATGTTTGATATTTAATTACAATTTTTTATTTTTCATTTGTTTTTACTATTTATTATCACAAAACTAAGCAAAATTTAAAAACCTGAAACTTATTAGGTAATATAATAAAAGAAAAATAATAGTAATCTTCATAGTGCATTCCTACCAGCAGCTTGCATGCTGGGTAGCTTCAAACTTTTGTAAAGGTATTTCTAATCACACATAGTTTAAAGGTCAATGAAACAAAATTAATAAATATAAATAAATGTATATTGTTACTAGATTTAAATGAATCTTGGAATAATTATTTAGAATATATATTTGTAGTTTCCTCTTACAATTTGCAGTTATTCTAAAATAAAACAAGAACAAAAAGGTAATTGAGATTCATTTTCTAATTTTTATGATGGTTACAAGGTCAGTCAAATCAACTAACACCATATACAGCTAACACTGATGAAATAACAGATTAAAAATAAAATTTTATTTAAGAGACATTTTAAGATTGCTTAGAAAAAACAGTGATTATGTAAAAGAAACTTGGCAATTTTTAGGTAAAGTATTTTAATCTTAAAATTAAAATTAATAATTTAAAAACCTGTTATTATGTGTATAAGAGCCTTGTAATGTTTACTAATAATATGCAAAATTTTGTAAAGATACCTGAACATTATAAACAATTATAGTATAATTGCTCACATGGATAATTGTGTGAATCCTATCAAGCCCATTTTGGTAGGGTTAACCCTTTCATGACAGGCTAAATATAATACACACAAATTCATGTGTATCTTCACAAAATTTGATAGACATTTTAATAAATATTAGAAGTATTTTGTATACAAAAATTGAGATATTTTCAAGAAATATTTTTATTAATGATTTGTTTGTGAAAATAGTCTGTTGCATCACTAGTCTAAGTGCAAAGTGATTTCATGTTATGATTAAAAATTTAGTCCTCATTCCAAATATCTCAAATATTATTTGTGTAATCTCTAAAACATCTAAAATACATTTCAAATGTTTGTCTTCAATAAGACTTTATATTTTATGTTATTTTCTATACTCTAACTATGTGGGATCTGTCACTTGACAAACCTTGTAATCATCATAAAAATGAATAAATATATATTATGCATTTTTTGTGCCAGAGTGACTAAATATTATAAGACAAAAATACAAATGTTTAGTCTAAGTAGCTTAAGTATCATAAAGTTATATATATATATATTATGATACTGACCTTTCAGTCATGACCTATCTAACATTACATAACTTGCACTGACACAGCGCATGTACACTCATGTTATATATCCAATAATATAAAACTGACCTTTAGCCTTCCCTATCTTGGCTATGTTTTTATTGGATTAGTACAGCCAGATTTCAATTATACATTATATACATATATAGATCATTACTATTTAAAAATAAATTTCTAATCTTTCTTTTTTTAAAATATAGAATCATGAATCAAAAAGTAAAGCAAACAACTATCTCTTCTTGCTACAACCTTTGTACTCAGTTGCTAAGTCTTTTAAAATTTTGCAAGTAGAGAATATAAAAAACACTTTTTTTAGGTGTTATACACACACACACACACACACACACAGTTGAATAAGCAAATCATCATAAATAACTATTCTGATACCACAGAATTCCACTAATTTATTAGGCTCAGTAATTAAGATTTATATAGATTTTAAAAAATATGAAACTTCGAGCAGACTAAAGACACAAATACCTTCTTGAAAACTTCGTTTGAAAGAATGTGATAACCTTTCCACAGATTAAAATGGCTCAGAAAATCAGTAGGAGGACATTTACTTGATTATTCACATCTCATATATTGAAGTAAGTGTATATATGCATATATAAGTGTCCATTTTCAAAAATGGAAAGTGAATGGGCCACTATGTTTGATTCAGTAAATAAGACATCTCAGCAAAATACAAAGACAAGAGATTATTTTATATTCTAGCTTGATAATATTAGTAATTTTAATTCCTAATTTGTATGAAACTATAAACATAGAATTATGACATCACAAACATCCAATTTACCCAGTGCTGCATCAAACATATCACAACTCACTAAAATCTATATTTAGATGTTCTTTTAATATTTAGTTTTAAATTAAGAAATTAACTCATATATGATATTAAAGTTTGGATTATAATCTACAGTTTGATTCCAAACTTATTGAAATAATTGATAAATTGGTAGTTCAATAAACTTTTCAATGCAAGTCAATAAATGTGGTAACCTGGCCTTTGACCCCTGACCTGTCACAAAAGGGTTAAAGAATAAAAAATATAAAATGTTTAAAAATTTAGGTTACTTCTGTAAAGATCAAATGAGTTTCATTTGTTAGTAATACTTAGCTGTTTGCTTTGTTTCAGCATAACTGTGTTTAGAAATGTATCTCAGTTAACCGAGATACAGTATTACAGTTTGATATTCCTTGAAAAATATTAATCTATTTCTAAATAATTCAACATTTATTATTTTATGTTTTGAATGAAAACTTATAATAGTGCCAAACAAATGACCAAGTGTATTATAGACATGTCTGCTGGCAGACTTAACAACAGTACTTAAAAAAAAAATCTTACCTAGATTTCAGTCTTCGAAGAAATTTAGGAGAAGAAAGACCCACCATATGATCTAAAAGAAAACAAAACAAAAAAAATCACTTGAGAAGCAGTTATGTAATTCAGAGAGGCCAATCTATTAATTCACTATTATATGACAAATTTTGTTAATATAATTAATATTTTCCAAAGAACACTCAGAGATAACTGCTGATATCATTGTTTAAATAGATACACAACATTCTTGTTCTTAAAAAGTATTAACTAAGCAAAGCATTGTCTCTTTGGACATGACTGCACACATCATTTTGGCCACAAACATTTCAAATAATTTCATATCTATTACTCTTTAGAGCTATATAGTTATGGAATTGGCCTAAAATTTTTACATATAAAAAGTTTACCAAAAGAAAACTGATGCCATTACAATGCTAATGTTTCTCAATATTTTGATGAACAGAGTATAGAAGTTTAAGAGGTCTACCCAGCCCTCTTAATGTTTAAAGTGAAGGAATTCAACCAAGCCATGGACAATAATTCCCTTAAGGAGATGTGTAAGATTCTAGTAAGCCACAAATCTTCACTTTATGGAAGCAGTTGTGACATAAAAAAGGGAGACTAACCATCCCTATAGATTATGGCATAAGTTAACAGGGTGTAACCATACTGCTCATGGTAGTCGTTCACAATACTAAATACAACAATGACCTGAACACCATATATTGGAGAGGAATCTGTTCATTTTAAGATTTGAACTGAGTTGCAAAAAAACTATACAGAACTGCACACTGAAAAAATGTGTTCTGGCAACATATGGGAGCACTTATAACCCAACACTTCCATGATGGAACATCACTATAAACTTGTGGTATATGTTCCAATTACATTATGTATTATGGCAGGATAATGCTGGTTACCCTTATGAAATCAGCACTGTGGCCCTTCCAACCCAAATAGCTACTCAATAATTATTATGGGGTTGCATCTATAACTTATATATTAGCACTTCATGGGGTAATATTGACTGTCCTTATTTCAGAGCAACTTTTTACACCAAACATGAAAGAATTATCTAAAAAGAAAAACTATGGTTTAGTATCTGTGAAGTGTTAATGTGGTAACTAATCCCAAGTACTAATGTCATAAGAACCAATGTATGAAACGAAGCAGAGGTACCACATAATTCCAATTCCCACACTGACTGATACATCCAAGATTAATATAATGCATCTGACAATCAGCATACACAAGAGGTAGGCATTTAATATCTCAGTGAAGACTATCTTTTTGTGTCAATATGATTGGTTGGTTGGTGGATTTAGTGTTTTATGGTACAAAGCAGCTAGACTATCTGCACCAAACATCCGGTAAAGAGATAAAATTAAAGTAAATGTAGTAAAATTCATAAAAGGAAATTAAGATGAAACAAAACAGTTTAAAAAAAACAACATAAATAGAATAAAACCAATGTTTACATCTAGTCTACAATGTTAAGAGAAAAATCACAGTAAGAGAAGTCGTAAAGGACTTTCTGTAGCATAATGGTAATTATCATAACCCACCAGGAAAACTAACAGGTAAGTACAAAAACCACTGTCAGTCACCTGAAGTTGGCCTTTTCAGCCCTGGTTCCAAGTTATGTGACATTATGGCCATTTTCAAAAAGTAAAGTAATAAAAGTTTTGAAAGACGTATAGCAAAATTTTAATAATAACTCGCCAGGATGCCTAACAGGTAGTTCAAACAGCAGTGTTTCAGTCACCTGAAGTTGGCCTTTCCAGTCCTGGTGTCGAGTTATTTAATGTTATGGCCATTTTCTAATTTCAAATTGAGCGAGAGAGATTGAGACTTTTAAAAGGGAACCACAATTAAAAAGGTGTAATGAATAAATATTAAATACTTAAATGAGATTAAAAAGATTAATGGCCATTAAAAAACTAAAAACTTGATCAAGGTGGATAATGTCACTGTCACCAATAACACTGCCCAATGTTATGGACAAACCTTGGGACAGAACATGTTTAAAATAGTGCTGTCGTTGAAAGTCGTAAAGATAGCAAGAAAGTAAAATGTGGCTTACAGTGATTTGAGTGTTACACAGACAACACACTGGTGCATCAGTTCCAGATAAAAAAAAAATGAGTTAAAAAACTGTGACCTAGTTAATTTAGTTAGAACAACTTCCTCCTTTCTATCCTAACGAAAGCAAGACGGCCAAAGTCCAGTATAGGGTTTTATTTGGAAAAGTTTGTTTTCGTGTTGGTCATTCCAAGTGGACTTCCAGGTGTCACGGAGCCGAGCCTTGAATACAGGACCATAGTCCATGTATGGAATAGGCACAATGGTGATGGTACCAGAGCAGATAAATTTAGCTGTTGTGTCTGTGAGCTTGTTCCTGCGAATACCAACATGGCCTGGTATCCAGAAAAACTGGATAGAAGATGTTGAAGAGAAATGGGCCAGTTGGTTTTGAATATTGGTGAGAACAGGGCGTGAACCAGCATGAAGCGATTCCAGGGCCAGTAGAGAACTAAGTGAGTCAGTAAGAACAGTGCAGTTTGAGCACTGCTTAGCTTCTATGTGATCCAGAACAAGAGAAATGGCATACAGTTCAGCAGTGAAGACAGAAGCTGTAGATGGGATTCTGCATGCAACCACCGAACTGCAACAAACCATGGCAGAGCCCACACAGCCACCTGATTTTGAACCATCTGTATAAATAAGAATGGAAAGATTGTTTGAAAGATGTTCGGTAAATAAAATATTACTTAAAGAAAGGTCACATTTGAGGACTGTAATAAGCCGTGATGGGATGGGCTGACCAGTGGATGCTGCAATTTTATCCAAGGACAGACCCAATTCATTCAACTGCTCCTGGATACGAAAGCCAAAAGGAGCAATGGCAGATCATCTGTTCTGAAAAAGTATGGCCCATTGAGGAAGGAAAACATAACCCTAGGTGGGTTGCTTTGTTCAGGAATGAAGTTTTGAAGCATATAGTAAAGACAGTTGCAAACACCAAAGCTGCAAAGAAGGTTCATGAGACTCCATGTAGAGCTGAACTCCTGGATGATGAATGGGGTCTAGCATCTTTAAGGCCGAGGGTCTCGCAGAGCCATAGACCAGTGATCCATAGTTGAGTTTCTATCGAATAAAAGTATGATATATATTTAGCATAGAACATCAATCCGCTGCCAAAGTGGTGGTAGAAAGGGCACGGAGGATGTTCAGTGCTCTTGTACATTTGACATTTGCTTGATGTGTGGTATAAAGGTCAGCTTACAGTCAAAGATAAGCACCAAGAACTTGGACTCAGGGACCACAGGTAGAACAACTTCACCAATAGGGAGTTCAGGATCAGGGTGAATACCCTGTTGGTGGCAAAAGTGCAGGGAAACAGTTTTAGAGAGACAGAAATTAAAGCCTTTTGCTGTGGGCCACTTCAGTAAATGATTGAGGGCAGTCTGTAGCTGCTGCTCAATATACCTCATATTCGACGACTGACATGAGATGTAAAAGTCGTCGACATAGAGCCTATTTGCAACAAGGAGAGGGAGTTGTTCAGTGATGGCATTAATTTTTATACTAAAAAGTGTGACACTCAGAACACAGCCCTGAGGGACTCCAAGTTCCTGTAGAAAGAATGGGAAAGTGTCTCGCAAAATGCCAAACCTCCATATTGTGTCAGAAGCCTTTTCAATGTCAAAGAATATTGATACAAGATGCCATTTGAGAAAGGCTTCTCTGATTGCCATTTCAAGTCAAATCAGGTGGTCCCAGGCTTAGAGAAAGGTAGGACAATAGCCTGGCACCAGGCATCAGGAAAAACATTCTCCTGCCAGATCCAGTTAAAAATAATTAGAAGAATAGCAAGAGAAACAGGAGATAGATGGCACAGCATGTCATTGTGTACATCATCTGGTCCAACAGATGTTCTGCCACACCGATGAAGGACCTGTTTCAGTTCCACCAGTCTAAAGAGATGATTATAGTCATAGAGACAATCAGCTCAAAAGAAAAGAGGTGATTGCCCTGTCCAAGTCTTGATGGCTAAGAAGGTGGAGGAAGAAACATAAGTGCTAGATTCCCAACTAAACCTTTCACCTAGAGTACCTGCAATGCTCCAGATATCAGCTACTTCCTGGCCATCAGAGAGTAAGATCAAGAGGGGGACAGAACTATATTGCCCACTGACCTTTTGAATCTTGTCCCATATGACTTTGAAACTGGTGGTAGAATATATGCCAGTTATGAACTTAATCCCATATTCTTTCTGGTTTTGATGTCTTACCCAATGAGCATGTGCACGGGTCTGCCAGAAAGCTATGCAGTTTGAGAGTATGGGTTATCTACAGAAAGTATCCCAGGCCCATTTTTGAGCCTTCCATGCCATGTGGCAGGCAGGACTCTACCATGGACGAGGATACAGTGGAAAAACGTGTTGAGGTTTTTGGAATACAACGAGCAGCAGCTTGTATAATACAGTCAGTTACAGTTGCCACTCAGTCGTCTATTGATGGCTGATAGACGATGGCAGGATCAAGTTCTGTGAGAGTAGTGAAAGTGGGCTAGTCTGCCTGATTCAGCTTCCACCGGGGCACACAGGTTGGGTGGCATAGACTACAGCCACTCTCTCTCAAAATTATAGGAAAATGATCAGTGCCTCGTGGATTATTGTCAACCCTCCATGAAAAATGGGAGAATAATGAAGGGGACAAAACTGATAGATTCAATAGCAGTAAAGGACTGACTAAGTGCATGAAAATAAGTAGAAGAACCAGTATTGAAAAGAGAAAGGTTGTGATCAGAGAACATACGCTATACTGAGCGATCCCTCCTATGAATAACAGCACTTCCCCCAGAAGGGATAATGTCCATTAAAGTCCCCCAGGATTAAAAAGAGAGACTGCAACTGTACAATGAGAGCATCGAGGTATGTTTGATCATATGTCTCTCCAAGTGACAGAAAGAGAAAACAAACATTGATGGTATGACCCAAGGAAACATGGATGGCTACAGCTTCCAAGGGTGTGTTCAGTGACAAAGATAGGGTGGGCACATGCTGATCAACCAACAGTGTCACCCCTCCATGTACTCATCCATCACACAGCCTGTCATTTCTGTACAAAGAAAACTGCCAAAAGGTGACTGTATTGGCAGGTTTCAGAAATGTTTCCTGTAAGGAAAGACATAAGGGTGGTAGGATGCAATCAGTGTTTTGATGTCATCCAAATTAGAACGTAAACCTCGACAGTTCCATTGTATTAGGGTGGTCATTTTTATTTACGTGAATTGGGTGGAGAAACCTTCTGTTTACGACCATGTCTTTTTTCCTTACTGTCCTTATTCAAGGGAGGTATATTGATCTCCCTTAGATCCTGCCCTAGATCAACTGGGCAGGTCTTTGTTGTTGGAAGGGGATTCCAGTGACTGAGGACGAGAGAAAATATCTTGGGGTGTTAGAAGAAGATGTATCCAAGAAAATGCTTGTACCCAGAACCCAAGGATGTGGATCTTGGGGTTTGTTGAAATATATGTAAGGGACAGAGATGGGTGTAGAAGTTGATTCATCAACTTCTTTAACCATGGAGGTCAAAAGGTTTTTCATTTGTTTTGAGATACAGAGAGATGTCTGCACTCCCACTGTAGTAGTGGAACGAAGTGCAGCAGTATGCGTCCAAGATGAAGCAGTAGACGGCAATTTTCGAGCAATGTAATATTATGGATCATTTTCAAATGCTGTACCTCTTTTTCTTCCAATCATTTAGGGCAAGAATGAAAGTCAGACAAGTGAGAGCCATTGTAATGGACACAATGATGGTCTGTTTCCCACTCATAGGCATCATGGTCCTTGCCAACACAATAAGCACATGTTAGGAAACCACGACATGATGTCTTTGAGTAACTGAACCACTGACACTGGAAACATTGGAGTAGGTTTGGAATGTATGGCCATACCCTGCAATTAAAATAACCTGCCTTGATGGTGGCAGTTGCATGTAGTGATGTAAATGTCAGAATGAGGATATTGGTCGGCAATGTAACTCCATCTTTGCAAGTGGAGATAAGCCTCACTGCAGGAACGCCTTGAGTGGAGAAACCAGCAAGAATCTCTGACTCGGGGATGTTCTTCAAATCCCTCTCACCAATAACTTCTCATGATGAATTCAAAGTAGCATGAGGTGTGACCTCAATAGGTATATCCCCAATTGCCTTTAAATTCAAGAGGAGTTAACTGTGTTGAGAGTGGATGTTTCCACCAATATGTCACCAGATCAAAGCTTCTTTATTGACTTTGGAGAGCCAGCAAGTCCCTCCAGTCCCTTCTGAATAAAAAAGGGGGACATTTGCCCTAAAGGTTTCTCTAAAAGAGAATGTAGGGTAAGAAAATGAGGTACAACAGGTGGTACAGATGTTGAAGATTGCTACTCAGAAACTTCAAGACATTGTCATTTACCAATGGACCATTTTTTTCACTATTTTATTTAAATTTTTGTTTGGAGGATCCATAAAAAAAAGGAAATTTCAGTGCCCACTGATCCCATCCACCATGGAGCATTACAAGGGGATGCACTACAATGACAAGCAAGGACACTGCAGCAATGCCAGGGTTTTGTGAGCATTATACCCAAACACCAGCATCAGATACAATGTCTACAACACCTGTTGAGAACTTCCAACACTGGTACTTGGTTTACCCTAGCCCAAGTGTACCAGCCGATTGACCAAATGCCCCTTCTCCCACTACAACAAAAAAAAAGATATATGGTTATGTTCCCTGACAGGAAATGCAACCTAGTTTGAAAACTACTGATTAAAGTACATAAATGCCATGCATTTGGGGTCATTTACCAGGAAGGACTCTCAAGTAAATATCTGATAAATGAATAGATCCACAAACAGTTAGGCTTCAGCATGAGAAACCATTTGAAGCTCAATGACACTCTCAATTCATGGAGATCCACTTTGATTGATCAGACTAGAAAGGGACTTCTTTTCTCCGATTCTGTCTACATTTGTTTCCCTTTCTCAGCTATAAAGAGGTTCATGAACCTGTTACAGCATGAGAATGATTTGACTAAAAAGAACAATAAACCTTGCTATAGGTCACAATTAACAGCAAGATGCAGAAAACAACTGTGTAGATAATCACACAGATAAATATAAAAAACATACACTATACAGTAACAATTACATCAAATTATATAAAAGGTTCCAAAGCGTACAAAACCTTAAGAAAATAGTCGAGTTGAGGAGATATTGGACAGCCAGAATGCTGTTCAATATCTAAGTGAGGCAGTAGCCAAAAATGCTACAAGTGTTACTATCATTATTATAAATTTTTACAAGTGTCCTAGACCATCAAAGACAAAAAATTACCAATACCATGAAACTAATCATGCTTAAGAAAATAACCAATGCAATGGTATGAAGAATGGGGTCTCTGGTTCTAAGGTAACCACAATGTCTTAAGAAACATCTTGAATGTGGTTTTTATAAAATGAGCTAATGTAGCCTATGGCTGTTTAGCTGGCTAATCCCAGATTGTATGAAGTTCACTCTTATCAATATCTGATCAGATAATCAATGTTTATTATTACTACAACCATTTTATGTAATTGCCAAACTATCTCTGTCTACATGGTCTGACTCTGCTTGAGTCAGTAATCTCACTTTCCTTCATCATGTTGGCATTATCTATGGACTGCAACACTAAATCGAGTAATCTGAAATACCAATTTGTATTTTCAGGTTTTTAGTGATAACCAATTGTGTTGTAAGAAAGAATTACTAATTTAGTTAACCAACCCTTGAAAGAGTGTTGTTCAAGTAATGATTACAAATTTACTTATGTTCAAGGTATAGCTATAGTGAAGTACTATAATTTCCTATTAAATAGTGCAATAAAAATAATTAACTCAACTAACTTATGCTTTTCTTTTATATACTTAAATGTTAATTTTTTTCATTTCTTAAATATTTCATTACTTTTTTAACTATCCACCTTTAGTCTTACTTTAAATGTTTTCTTTCTTACATACACAGAAGTAAATCTTCAAATTAAACAATTTATAACCTATTAAAAAAGTTTAAAAAATAAATTACTTAAAAGTGCATATACAAATAAGTAAGGAACTAAATATACATTATATAAATCCTATAATCACTAAATTAGACAAATCTAAATTAATTTGAGACAAATGAAAATGGAGATGAAAAGCCAAAAACAGTTTACAGCTTTGACCCTTCTAAAACTTGCAATAAGGTTGTGTCAATATGCAAAAAAATGTGCTGTATAAATATATGGCCACTAAAGTGCACTAATATCATACATCATTAGATTATCTGTTCTTATAACTATACCAATATATTATCTGTATATTAATCTAGCATTCATATACTGTTTTGAGTAGAACTGGATGACTGGCAGAATTTACTGATCGATTCATCATTTGGTTTATTAATTAATTACATGTAACTAACTTATTAATTTTGTAAGACTAATCTTCTATTTTTAACTTGTTCTGTTTTTACTTAGACATTTTTGAACAATTTACATGTTTGTATTAAATCTTATCCTTACAAAAGCATGCCTTTTCACATTAATTTTTTGTAGCATGCAGTTCAATGAGAAGAGCACAATTTCATATTATTTCTTGCAATTAAATTACAAAAAAAGGAAAGTCAAATGACATCATACATCTAGTTCAGTGTTTTAATACTTAATTTGTTCTTCCACATTTATATAAAGTATTACCTACTATGTTCTTGTAGTTTTAAAGCTTATAAATTTTTGATTTGATTATTACTAACTTAAGATTCATATCATTTTTAACTTAATTCATTTTTAATACCTATTTAGTCTTACACTGATGTTTAAGTTATCTTCCACATTAGCTTCTAATTTTCAGAGTAATCATGTAATTCTGCATTGCTAACTTTTATTACCAAGGCCAGTAGTATAAACCTTCAAGTGAAATTTAGAATCCTGTTGTTGAATACACATGTATAAAGTGATTGTAAATCAATTAGCATGTACACTTCACCTATGATTAGAACATTTGTTAATGTTCTGCATCATTTAACCATACAATATCAATCCAATTATACAGAAACTATGGAAACCAGTTAAGCAACAAGTAAACTAAAATACATTAATTACAAAAAATGAAAGCAAAATAAACAAATCTTGAAATAAATATTATGAATAAGTTTTTCCCAGTGCTTCTTAATATATAATTATCATTAGGCATAACTTTCAGACATTTAATTTGTATAAAATCATACAAATGGAAAAGGTTTATATATGCAGCTGCAGAATACAGCAATTCTTACAAAAGGATTTTGACATGTGCAAAATTATCCCACAAAAACAAAACATTTATATTTATTATACTGTTATTTTAATTTCATTTCCTCACATAATAAAAACAATAGGTATTATGCTTCAAAGACCATTTGTTAATTTTATGTTAACTTATGATTTAAAGTTGATAGAAAGGTTGATGTTTGCTAAGATAATGTATTGCAATTTGGCAAAAAGAGAACGGGTTTGTGTAATATTGTTTTTAATCGTGCTAGGTGATCTATTAATTTTCTAATTAATCAGCTGCTAAAAATATATGTAATTAGAAGTAAAATATAGAAAACTATGCATAAAAGCCAAATTACTATACTGTCTAAAAACATTATTTTGTAAAAACTACAAGGATTAGCTTTTCTCAAAAAGATGCATTAGTCACAAACCTGTTATACAAGTCTATTACAAAAGGGAACATTATTACACAATGGTGTTGTTGAATGGGGACTTTGAACATAATGAAAACAATGATGAGGTAGTTATTAAAATGATATATTAAGAAACTTAAACTATAACATTTCATATATTACATGGAAAAGCTAAGCATTTTATAGGAGTTTTCGAATACAAATTATGTTTTACTACAATAATCCTAAGAACATAATACCACATTTTTACTACTCTCAGAAAGTCACTGAAGACATGAAAATGACAGGATTTTCCTTCTTTTCAATAATATTTGATGGATATTCAGCTATCTAACTGACTCTTCCGAGCATGTATGCTTTACACATATATTAGTTGGAGTACCTGTCTCCTAGAGAGAAGTTATGTAAATTCATAATTACTGAAAGATTATCTCTCTTAGAACAGGAAAGATTGCTTCCCTTATATCTAATTGTAAAAATAAAATTAAAAATGCATATATGACCATGCAAAACACAAAACTAAAAATCTGTATGCATCTCTACACCAACCCAATGAACCACCATACTAAATTTGGTGAAGATCAATCCACAGGAAGTGAGGTAACAACAAAAAATGCTATAAAAATTGCACAACTGAAAACTTGTATGAACCTTTTTTTCTTCATACAAATTTTGGTGAAGATCCATCCACACCCTACAACATTCACGATGAGAAATCCACTTGAATTAAAAATGCATCTCAAGATGGCTAGTTTTCTACTTTATTTTAATACCCATAAAATTTACTAAGTAGTTACATGGATCTATGATACTACTATTATATTTAAATAGATTTGTGAGTAAACATGCCCCAAATAAAGTAACATCAGAATATTTATAACATGCAATTAGCAATTATCACAATAAGTTATAATTATGCTACTTTTAAGTACAAAGTAAACACAAACAACAAATACAAATAAGGCTAGTTACTTATCTAAAAATCACTAGGCAAGACCATCAGTGTCACAAGTTGTCATGTGTGTGCCAGAACATACACACTGTCCTCCATCAATTGAAGTAGTGTTAGCAAATGCTTTGTCTGAGAGTTCAATTGGTATATGTCTAAAGCTGTGTGAAAAAGTTTGCTTACATTATGGTAAAGCTTCTGAAGATACCTGCTGCTATTCCCAGTTTTGATCTGTTGACCAGAGACAGGCTGCTGGTTGCCATCACTCAGGGCCAACTCCTGGGCTACACTCTTTACCAAGCAAAAGGTTTGACTGTAAGATTATCATGATCTCAGCAGGCTTAGCCTGGTAGTTAGAGTGGTTGCCTCATGAATTGAGGATCAAGAATTTGATATCCAATTATAAGAAAAAACCTTTTAAAATTTCTTCCAAACATACCCTCAGAGTTACATATGTGATATTCACAAAAAGGGATTCATTATAAGAATAAAAACATAAGTGATTGCAGAATCATTTATCTCAGGAAGTAAAGAAGATAAACATTTTATGAAAATTGAAAAAAATATATACTTGCATTTCTGAAGCTACTCTCAGGTTTTCCATATGCAAGTTATGTAAAAATATTTTATTGTAAGAAGAAAACTGTAGATATGATGGATCATTTTCTTTATCCAAACACATTATGTCCTTAAGAAAAAAATAACAGATTTTTAAAGGATGATTTCCCTCATGTAAACCAATGTTAGTTTTCACTTATCATAATTCACTAAATTTTTAACATTTTTTTTTTAAAATCAGACTCTAGAAAGTTTATCATAAGAAATGTAAGACTAACTTCTCTGTCATTTCCAAGATAACTCTTATTAACCCTATAAAAACAGGAATAACATAAGCAACTATCCAGTCTTTAGGCACTTTTCCACTCTCTACTGGCCTACCAAAAATGAGAGGTTCATACATCTGATTCGTAATCCCTTCCCCCATTCCTAGAAAGGTTCTCATGATCTATGGTTGAATAACAAGATCACAGCTTCAGCTCCTTTCATTTTCTGTTAAAGCAATCATTGCATGGGGTGGTGTCATCCAGATAGTTTCACCATTAAACAGTCTTTGCAGTGCAAGATCACTGGCAGCATAATAAAAAAAACAAACTGTTGCCCGAGTAGTTTCTCACAGGAGATATTAAAATAGAAATTAGATAAATTTTACATTTTTCCACATTCCTATCACTTTGTCCATGATGAATACAATCCTTCAGCAGCAATGCAGAATTTAAATGATCAGGATGACTATGAGCAGTGTAATGGAAGAGCATTTGTTGATCTATGCACTTATAGCCTACTTACACTGGTTTCCACCCAAATCAAATGTCATTTAAAATATATATGTAGAAACAGCTGGTTTGGGTTGAGAAAATTTTTATGTAGAGGGGTGAACAACATTTTGACCTTCTTTAGTCATCATCAGGTTCACAAAGAAAGAAAGAGGTAACTGACAGATAGCTGACCACATGTTTGAAGGGGGTTGTGTAACTGAGTGTAGGAATGTAGAAGGCATGCTTAGATGTTTGATTATATTTATCAATATAGGTATAAAGGTGTTCCTTTGTGTTGGTTTATTTTGGGCTTGAGTTGTTGTATAAGTAAGGCTTCTTTAATTTTGCATTTGTTTATGTTTGTTTCTTTATTTAGTATTTGGGGTTTTTCTATGGTTATGTTATAACAGTAACTTTCTAGAGGGGTCCTAGCATGTTTCTTGAAAAAAATGTTATTCTAAAAAGCAAAATGGTACAATAAAGTGAATTATTTGGATCAACACAACATTTAATTTTACCTGCATACAGCCAGTTAAATAACTAATTCAATTAAAACATGCAATTTTTTTCACTAATGTATAAGAATATAAAACTATACCAAGATGCACGACTCTTACACTCAACTAGTGAGTGTTAACAGCGCTGAGTAGGGTTGAATGTAAATGGTTTTTGCCTCTATGTTACATCTTTTTTTTTTCAATATGAATAATAAAAATATAATAGTGTCATAAAAACCAGGGAGGGCCAGGCCACCACTTTCCAATCTATTCTAGTAAATATACAACCAAATTACTCTCAGGAAAAGCAGAAAAATGTGTAGAACTTAATTCAGACCCCTCAGGCTTCCTAGATTAAGCCCTAGACCCTCACTATTAATGAGTACATCTGTGGAACATATTCCCTCACTTTGCTCAGTAAAATAAAGCTTGGGCCCCTCACTTTTAATTTGTCTGTGGACAAATATCTATATCTGTGGAGAAAGTTGCAAAAATGCAATGCCATATATATTTCTCACATTTACATAAGTATGACATATAATGCAAAAGTAAAGTCATACAGACCTAAAGCTAAGCTGAGATTAGGAACAGGCATCCTGCTTTATACACTTTAGTTCGCGGTGAAATATAATTCTTCACTTCTTTTTCTTTCCAATGGAATCACATTCTTTCAAACTTACCAGCATGTGAAATGTTTTTATCAATTTATCTTCCACATATATGTACAGACATTTTTTTTAACGTTAATACGGAAACAAAACGTATAATAAGTATGGACTTATTATTATTTAATATAAACTAAGAATAAGATACATGCTGTGTTAACGTTTGGACAAAAATAAGAAAGAAATCCCTATGTTAAGCATTAAGGCCAATTTAGAACTTACCTTTATGGCAGTGTGACAAAAAATAAACCGTAGAATCATAATTCTTCGATTCGAAGTTATCAATAGTAATTAACTTGTACTCTGCAACTTTCCCTGTGAAGGTACTCATGTTAATGAAGTAACAATAGTAATATTATTGAAACAAATTAATTTTGAACAATGCTTGGAAGGAATTTACTAAAGCATTTTGACGTCCATAACAGGACATCCTATTAAAACGCTAGGTAAATATAGTGTTCAAATAAAAATAGGCGATTTAGAGTACCAACACTCGTTTTACATCTGTAAGCAAATAGATCTGGATACAGGGCAGGATTTCTTAAGTGCGTATGAAACTAAAACATCTCTTACTTTGGGCAAGATACGCATAAACTGAAATTTTAAGTTTTGAAGGGATAGCGTTAATTTCAGGCGCTGAGGATCAACCATCCACCCACAAAAGCACTAATTCCCAAAAGCGTAACGATACATGACAAAGTCAGAGAAGTAAGAATAAGAAGTGTTCACAGAGAAATCCAGTAAATAAAAATGATTGAAAAATACTAAGCCTAGCAGTAACGATAGTAATGTGAACAACGAAAAGGTTAAAAGTAAAGTTAATGATAAAATAGAGAATAAACCCAGTAAATAGGGAGATAATAATTCAAACTCCTCAGAAGACTCTATGCTTGAAAAAAAAAAAAAAAAGAGTACCTGTAAGACCAATTAAAATAACTGAGGTACTTGCAAGAAGTAAATTTGTTGTCGAAGTTAGTGGAAAAATTTAAACATAATAAAGAAGTGTTGACCGAACCTATTGAGTTAGAAGAAACAGGAGTTTATATAGCTTCTTGTATTAGTAAAGTTGAGAGAGACACGGTACCTATAAAGATGTTGAATGTGAATGAAGAAAAGGTAATACTTCCGAAACATGCTGCAGTAAGTAAGGCTACTACTACTACTTGCAGTAGGACAGCATAATGTCAGAAATATTAAAAGAAAAGTACAACAATGCAAAATAAACTGGAATTCTTTGTTAGGAAGTGTAAAGGAAAAACATAAACAAGACTTAGTAACATTATTAGAAGAATATAGAGAAATATTCGAAGGAAAAGGTGACCCAAATGGTTGTACAAATAGAGTTAAACACAGAATAGTGCTAAACTACGATAAACCGATAGCATAGAGACTATATAGTGTGCTAGAAAAGCACAAGGTGGAATTAAAACAATGTGTAAAAGAGATACTTGAACAAGAAGTAGTAGAGGACAGTAGTAGTCCTTATGCATCACTAGTTGTATCAGTCCCTGAGAAGAATAGAAAATTAAGATTCTCTGTAGATTTTAGAAAAGTGAATGCAGTAACAGTTAAAGACATTTTTTCCATTATCTAATATCCAAAAGACACTAGATAGGTTCGGTGATAGTAAACATTTTTCGTTTAGATTTGCAAAGTGGATATTTGCAGGTAGAAATAAAAGAAGCGATTAAAGATAAAACTGATTTTGTTTCAACTTCAGGTAAATGTTAGCTTAACAGAATACCTCTTGGTTCTTGTAATGGTGCTTCAACATTCCACAAATTAATGGATGTTGTATTATCAAGATTACAAGATTCAGAATGTTTCTCTTACTTAGATAATGTTATAGTGTTCGCTGCGACGTTTGAAGAACACTTCGAAAGACTTAAACGTGTATTTAAGAGATTACAAGAAGCAAACTTAAAGCTGAAACCAAGTAAATGTCAGTTCTTGAAAAAAGAACTAGAATATCTCGATCATTTAGTGGCCGCAGACGGTGTAAAATCTGGCCCTAAAAAGTTAGAGGTTTGTAAAAATTATCCAGTACCAAAAACAGTAAAAGATATTCATGCGTTTTTCGGATTTGTAGGATTTTATAGAAGATTTATACCACATTTTGCGTCACTGGCAAAACCTTTAACGGAACTAACTAAAAAAGAAAAAAAATATTTCTAGAGAGATAAAAGACAATAAGCCTGGCATGGCCTAGCGCGTTAAGGCGTGCGCTTCGTAATCTGAGGATCGCGGGTTCGCGCCCGAGTCGCGCCAAAACATGCTCGCCCTCCCAGGCGTGGGGGCGTTATAATTTTACGGTCAATCCCACTATTCGTTGGTAAAAGAGTAGCCCAAGAGTTGGCGGTGGGTGGTGAAGACTAGCTGCCTTCCCTCTAGTCTTACACTGCTAAATTAGGGACGGCTAACACAGATAGCCCTCGAGTTACTTTGTGCGAAATTCCAAAAACAAAACAATAAAAGACAATAAACATTCGAAGAATTAAGAGACTCCTTATTTAAAGCACCTATTTTAAGTTTTCCAGATTTCAATAAAGAGTATATTCTAAGCACAGATGCCTTAGGTTATGCTGTACGTGCAGTATTATCACAGCTGAATAAAAACGAAAAAAAAAAGCATTCTATATCCTATCACAATAGGTAGTTGGCAAAGGCTGAAGTAAACTACTCAGTCACGGAACAAAAAATACTTAGCTGTAGTGCATGGAATTAAAAACTTTTGCTGTTATCTGTATAATAGGAAATTTACCATCATCACAGATCACGCACCATTAAGGTGGCTAATGACATTATAGGATCCCTCCTCTAGGTTAGCTAGATGGTTACTGTTACTCCAAGACTACATAAATCAGGCAGAAAAACATTCAAATGTAGATGCGCTAAGCATAATTAAAGGAAAAGGTGCTGAAACTGAGGAAACTCAAGAAAAAACAAACTATCAATAAAGTTAAAGAAACAAAGACAGAAAAAGAAGACAAATTAGAAGTAATTTGAGATCTATACCAGGTAGTTACTGAACAAAAGAAAGATGAATTAATAAATAACTTACGAAATAAAGTATTACAAGGAGAAAATGCGGAATGCATGTTAGATTCAAACATCTTATGTAAAAGAACTGAAAATGATAGATCACTACAGATAGTTGGTTTGTTTTGAATATCATGCAAAACTACACAAGGGTTATCTGCGTTAGACGTCTATAATATAGCAGTGTAAGACTAGAGGAAAGGCAGTTAGTCATCATCATCCACTGTCACCTCTTGGGCTACTCTTTTACCAATGAGTAGACTAATTCAGTGAATATTGGCAAATATCTATTAGGATGGAAGATCGACATAAAACTACCTTCCTAATGAATAATGAGCTTTATCAATTTAGAGTGATGCCTTTTGATATAAAAATGCACCTTCCGCTGTCCAAAGACTAATAAATAAGGCTTTAGCAAGAAAAACTGATTATTCCAAGGCTTATATTGATGATATTGTAGCGTTTTCATCCAAATTTGAACAACAATTAAAAGATCTTGAACTGGTTTTCTATAGATTACCTACAGCTAATCTTACTTAAAGGTTTCTAAAAGTGCATTTAGTCAATAAGAAGTATCATATTTAAGGCTTAAACTCTTTTCGAAGGGAATATAAACAAACAATGACAAAATGAAAGATATTACAGTCTTTCCAACTCCAAGCAAATGCAAAGATTTAAGCTCATTCTTGAGTATATGTGTCTGGTACAATCAGTCCATTCCAAACTTTCTTACAATTGTTGAAACTTTAATCAGTTATGAAGAAAATATGTGAGACTGAAAAGGACTTCATAGTATTAGGATGTATTTCAGAAATCAAAGCAGGTTTTATGAGAATCCTCTGTCTTGAAACTTCTAAGAAAAGGTGGTCATTATTTTTAGCATATTACAAATGTTGGATTTGGAGCAGATCTTTGTCAGAAGGGCGTAATACCAGTAGAATATAACACTGAAACCTACATAAAGAAACTATATTAATAAACGTCTAGGGTTCGAGTCTCTTTTGTTTGAACTGTAAAGCCTTGAATTAGCGCCTATGAGCTCCATTTGCTACGACATTCACACTTAAAAAATAAATTTTGCACGTGACAACAGGTATATTAGTTGAAGCTCCAGTGGTTAAACCGATTCAACCCACTCGGTCTGCTCGTAGGTCAGCTTACGACCCTGTCACGTGACAATGGCGCAGCCGACAGGATGTTTGAAGTAGCTAACAACAAGTTGGTTAAAACAAAAGAGGAAGTTAAAGTATATAAATTAGTTTTGAGTAGTGTAAGTAAGAAATAAGATTAAATAAGTAACCATGGCTGCTGCTGGTATAGTCACTACTACTAGAAAGGCTGAGGATAATGACGAAGTCGCAGCTGCTCAAATAGGCCCACGAGGTGCGACACATTTAACAAGTGCGATACCGCTGTTTCACGGTAATCTCAATGAAGACGTCAATAGTTTTATAGACGCATTAAATGAAGCTGCTAGGATATCAGGATATGAAGGTGGACTGATGTACAAAAATAAAATGTTCTAATAACAGCTGGAGAAGCAAAACGTTTCGTTAGGGTATATGATGTAATGCGAGAAACCGTAGACTTCCAATTTTTAGCACGTAGGTTAACAGAGGAATATGGTAAACGAGAAATGCCAGCACGATTATGGCACAGTTATGAAATATTAATCAACAAAAAGGCGAATCTGTTCGAGTGTTTGGGTATAAGTTACAAGAGCTAGGTTATAGATTACACAGAGCTTATGCACACCAAAGTGAAATGATGATTCAAAATACTCTAAAATCTGAATATGAACGAGGTTTGATCACTGATAAATCTTGCAGTAATGTTGAAGCTAATACCACCCAAGCAACATTATTAGATGTGATTGAAGGCGCAACTAGGGAAGAGATAAGAGAACAACAATTATGCAGGTATCACCAGTCTGTAATAAGAGCGATAAATAAGAGTAAAAATGGAAAAATAAATTGGCGGAATGGACAAGATAAGCGTGATAGCTTGCAATATTTTAAATGTGGTAAGGTTGCCCACACAGCTAAAAACTTTTTCACAAAACAAGTTAAAAATGAGCCTGTAGCTTGTTTCAACTGTTCTATTAACGGCTACTTAGCTCGAATCTGTCCACTTCCCAAACAGACTGAATACAGAGAAGCCCCAAGGGCTTGAATTTTAAAGAAAAGTTCCCTGAAAAGGATAAGACTTTGGCAGTAGGAATAAAAAACATGATCCTTCCGGGATTACAAAGCGAAAGTTGAAGTAATTCTTGATGTAGGAAGGACTAATTAAAAATTATAAAACATTAGTTAAACAGTATTTTATTGAAATAGACGATTTGCTATCAGAATTAAAGGATATAAGCGATAGTGTATCAATTTCGGATCAGACTCGACAGAAACGTGGTCTAATAGACGCGGGTGGAAATGTTTTGAAACTTTTATTTGGAGCCGCAACCATGGATGATTTACGTGAATTACACAAAAAAGTAGAACATCAAAGGCAGGTATCTGAAAAAATGATTCCTCTGATAGTCGAAAAGGCAACTATAATGAATTTATTAAGCCAAACACTTGAATTACATGAACACTAAATCAATGTCTAAGGCACTAGTAAATATTACTAACACATTGATACATACTAGAATAAGACAGACTGAGCTTCATAATGTAGAAATTGAAATGTTAGTTTTCAGTTATAGAATTCAAAATAATTTACAATAATTATCATTTACAGTTGGAAATAGTTGAATTGAGTTAGCTAAGTTAGTTCAAGCATTGCATGTAGCTGCAGACAAAAAATTGAGTTCATACTTTATACCTCCAAGTAAACTATAAAAACTATTAGACGAAACTGAATGCAAACTACCTCCTCACTTACAGTTTGTAATTCCAATACATAGTGAAAAGATTTACATGTATTATATATGGGCTGATGCAAAGACAGCCGCAGTAAAGGACACACTTTCAGATCTAATTACAGTTTTAGACTCTGGAGGTAACCACCTTTGATGTATTTAAACACGCCAAAGGTCGCATAGATTAATTTTCTCTAAACCTGCCTAAAATAATTTAAACATGAGGGTAAGCTGGTACAGACGTTGATGAATAATAAAATTAAATCAGATATATACACCCACCTCATGTTTGGTATTACTGGCACACAAAAATAAGGCTAATAAAAAGGAATAAAGGTTTCATAGCTTAGTTTACTCTAATCTTCTCTAAAATAATTAAATGACGCAGTTATTGAGGATGCCCTCTTATTGTACATTTTGTTTCTAATATTTTACCTCCTCTCCACAAACCATTTTAGAAGCCAAACAAAATGCTTCATTCATTTTATACACATATGCTACTACTTTTGCTTTGGGAATAGTTTTTAACAAGTACAACGCACAAAATAGCACACGATTACTTACTATTGCAAATCAATGAATTCTGCAGAAGGAAGATATTTTACAATTGAAAAAAAGCAGCAAAGAGTTATTTGAACCCTGAGTCATTTCTTTCATTATCTGTATGGACAACAGTTTATACTCTAAATAGATCATACCTTACTTAAGTAGTACAACTTTAACATCTTACATCATATTGAATGGTAATTTTAATGTGTTATTATGAAGACTATTTGTAATGATGAGTGTAAACACTGTGAAAAAAGGAAGAACGGGATAAACAAGATTACCGGCATCCAATGTGCATGATGATAAACTTAAATGGGAGAATACTCAACTGAAAGCTGCTTAGGAAAAAGATACGAGTTCGAAAACAATTATATATTCGGTGACTCAAGAATAGTGTGGAAAGACTATGAATCCTGAGAACAAAGATGTTTTTGGCACAAAAGAGTCCTTATATTTACTAGAAGGCTTATTATGTAAGAAATGGGAATGTGCCAAAGGATAGAAACAGTGACTAGAGTTGGTACTACACCAGTTTTTGAATATTGAAGCACCTTCTCATGTACGCAATCTTCTAATGGCTGGAGGTTTTGCTATTAAGAAGATACTGAGTAAGTAAAAGAACACTTGTATAGTTTGGATTCTAGGGGTGTGTGAAAAGTTGGCCTAAATATGTAAGCTCTGCTGTGAGTCAAAAGGTCCAAGGAAGAAACAGCATGGAAAATTTTAGCAATAATGTATGTTGAAACACCACTAAATGTGCTGTTGCTGTGCTTGTCCATTTTCCATTAGGTGACAGTGGAAATGAATACGTTATGGTAGTGACGGAATATTTCACCAAATGACAAGAAGCATATACTATTCATAACCAAAAATTAAAAACTTTTGTAAAGAAATTCTTCAACAAATTTGTTTCAAGATTTGGTTTTCCCAAATAACTTCATTCAGAGTGAGAAGTTTGAATTAGACTTGTTTGTGAAAATGTATCGTATCTTTGGTGTTAAAAAGACCAGAACAACAGCTTTTCATATATCTTCTAATGTCACTGTTAAATTAAATATTCAATTATGTGAATGAACATCGGAAAATGTGAGATCAAGATTTACCGCTGTTATTGATGAGTTATCATAGAGCAACACATGAAGCTATCAGCAATACACCATCATAGCTGATGTTGAGAAGGAAACTAAAAGTGTTTAAACGTTTTGCAGTCAAACCTGGAGAGCAGCCACCCAGAAGAGTCTTACATAGAAAATGTAGAGATATTAAGCAACACTATCTACAACATATATGATTTTTGTCTTGGAAATATTTAAATTACTTAGTAATAAAATGAAAACTCGTTTGGTATTAATACTGAACATACTAAATTACATTATATTGACATGGTAAGGCTGCACAATCCACGTTACAAGAAAGGACAAATTTCAAAATTAACCAAGTACTGGGAAGAACCACTTGCTGTAATAAAAATAATCAACGGCGTGGTTTACCAATTCTGGAAGGATAGGTGGTGCAAGCCATAGGTTATCCGTCTTGGTTAGTTTTGGAAGTACATTTGTGAAAAAACTGTGTAGCTCTAGAGAAGAGACAATTAGTGAAAATTAAGCCTGTTGAGTAACCCAAAGTTACTGTATGGATTACTTCTAGAGAATCAAAATTGAAATTACCATTGAACACATCTAACAATCTATCCAGGAAAACCTCAGCCCCCGATGTGGGACAGTCAGTGAAAAAAGGGGCAAGATGTTATTCCGTCTTTATATCGTGAAATTCAGAAGAAAGAAAAATTACCAAAAAAATTGGCGAGTGCACAATTTAGTATAGAATTTAGTAAATCTTTCTTTCATTAAGATTATTCGAGGGGCTTTGCAATCCTCGAAATAAGCGATATGTTGTAATTTGTTTGTTAGCTAGAGGTAGTTGTGAGTCATACATGATGATGACGTCAAGTATGCTAGGTAGAGAGTTCTAAAATTTGACATTCAGTTTTTACAGTGCATTCAAAAGTAAGTTATAAATACTAAATAACTGTGAAACATGTGTGATTATTTTTAGACATATAGTGAACTAGCGTATTAGCTATTATAGTTATTTTGTACAAATGAGTTGATTTGTTTTATGTCAGTTAATGTCATTTGTTTTATAGAAATGCAGTAATTTATGACAGTATATAAACATACAACTTTGTAGAAACGTTTGAGAAGGAAACAAAGTAATTTATTATGATTATGTGGACTGGGCGGTGAATTATATTCACCAGGTAATTAAAATGTAAAAATAAACTCCAATGGAAAAACTACGTTACTATTTACAGATTATTTACAGATGGCAAGCGTATTTACAAATTAAACGTAATTATCATTAATCTTAAACTTTCTGTTAAAATGTTATTTCTGAAAGTATTCTATAGCAAACATTAATGAAGAAATAAACAAACTTTTTATTGCTAGTTTTACCAGCTTTTTGCTTGATCTTTACTAAATAATCAAGGAGAACCCACTCAATAAAGGAATAACTTGCAATAGCTGATATCAAAAGTGGTGTTACTTTAGTGAAAATAAAATAATACTTTTACCAAATTTGAATTTACTATTTAGGGTGACAATAATGTGAGCGAGAAGTAAGATCGATATCTCACTAAAAATTAAAGAGCAGTTAAAAGAAGCTCATGAAGAAATTGAGAGAATTAAAGAAAATGAAAATAAAAGAAACTGAAAAATTAGTGGAACGAGACTAGTGAGAGCAGCTGTTCAAATGCTGGCGGTCATTGGCTGCTTGGGGGGTTTAGTTATTGATATCACCAAAAACAACGACATCATATTTCCACAAAGTATTATAAGAGGGTGTGGTTTTAAGTTGTTGTGACGTCAAAGAGGATGACGTCACACTTCCACAAAGCACCACCAGAGGGAACATTGCTTGGAACCATGACAGGTGTTCATGACAAGCGATTGTGTAAATGTTGCATGAAGTAAAAACAAAGGACTTGTTGCGAAGTCACCATGACGTTGTAGTTCCAAGAAGTGGACCTAGCACAAATTTGATCAACTTTTCTCAACATAACTGTAATTAATACAGTCAGCATGAGACATTAATTCATTAGTCAATTACATTTTCTGACCATTTATATGTAAATTATCCTGAGAAAGGATGTTTAACACAAATTTATTGCTTTTATACTTTTCCTATTTATATTTAAATCATTTTAAAGTGCCATTCATTTAAATATCATGAAATAATTAATATTTAGTGTTTTTCTCTTTAAGTGATTATTTTAAAGATATTTGGTGCTTAATTGTTGTATCCATCTTGTTGGCAAATATCCTAAATTTGATACATATGGATATTCAATTAACTTCTAAATTCAAATTAGTTTCTAGCCATTTGAAATCGTAATACATTAACATACGTAACAAAATAACTTGGAAGAGTCGTTCGAGATAAATTATAATACGTAACATTTTGTACATATTAGGTTTAAACATTTTTGTGTGCTTTTTTTTTACTTGATTGATTTGGTAATTCACTGATTTGTATTTTTGGTTTTATCTTAATTATTTAAGATAATTCAGTTGTTAATAGCAAACTTTCTAACTCATAATTAACCTTAAGTGATAATATAGGTCACTAACAATGACAAATATTTATGTCCAATTGTTTCAAACTTACTGTAAGTACTGCTATTTAAATATTGTAATAATATAATATGTACATTTTTGTGCTCAAACCAAATATTTGGAATAAGTAACTGCTTGAACTGAACTCACAAAAGCACTTTCAAACTAGCGAAAATTAGAGTTCTGCTTCATTGGACTCTATTTATGAAAAAACAACTTATTAAAATACAGTCATAGATATAAAATAATTCACTATAAACTGGATGCAAGAAGCTTTTGACACAAGTTTACAATTATACATTCAGTTTTAAACAAATATAAGCTTAAAATTCCAAACTTTGCTAAATAAAAGGTACGATATAAAGTTGAAATGAGTTTCCATTCAGTAAAATACTTTCAATACAAGAATGTTTTAAGGAAAATATACTGTTTTTAAGAATGTATGTAAGAAACGAAGGGAATTGAATTCCACAGTAGGATATGAAATTATATTATTGGCTTTCAAATTTTCTTCTGCATAACCCGTTAAGATTTTAAAATGCAAGAAACGCATACAAGGGCTGTTCAAAAAATACGCGGACTGACGTCATAAAACAAAATTTACTTTATTTAGAAGTTACAGGTCTGGGACTCCTTCAAAGTACTCTCCTCCCCAACGCGCACACTTATCCCAACGGTGTTTCCACTTGTTGAAACAGTCCTGGTACGCTTCTTTTGTAATGTCCTCCAGCTCCTTCGTCGCATTTGCCTTAATCTCGGGAATCGTCTCAAATCTTCTTCCTTTCAAGGGTCTTTTGAGTTTGGGGAACAAGAAAAAATCGTAAGGAGCAAGGTCAGGTGAGTAGGGGTGGGGTGGGGAAGAACAGTGATCGAGTGTTTGGCCAAAAACTCACGAGTTCTGAGGGCTGAATTTCGCAGCAACGCGGTGCATCTTCAATTTTTCGGTCAAAATCTCGTAACAAGATCCAACTGATATCCCACACTCTTCAGCAAGCTCCCTGACAGTCAGACGTCGATTTGCCCGCACTAGGGTGTTGATTTTGTCGACGTGTGGGTCGTCAGTTGACGTGGAAGGACGTCCAGGACGCTCATCATTTTCAATGGACTGTCGACCATCCTTAAAACGTTCATGTTACTTGAAACATGCCGTACGCTTCATAGCAACATCACCGTAAGCCGTGTTAAGCATAGCAAAAGTTTCAGTCGCAGATTTTCCAAGTTTAACACAAAATTTCACAGCAAGTCGTTGCTCCTTCAGGTCATTCATTCTGAAATCCGCCAAACGAAAAAATCGCACTTCACTTAAAACCGCGTAGCTAATACACAAATGAGGATATCTGCAATCGGGAAATGGCGTCGTAATCAGCTGATCTGTGCGAACCTAGGGGATTTCCCTGGAACCAACTACAGCCGCGCAATTCAAACAGTCCGCGTATTTTTTGAACAGCCCTCGTATTTTTCTTCATATATTATATATATTTAATTGAGTCGCCATAGCCTCTAGTTGTCATTTTGTTGTTTGTTTTCTTTTTAAATTTCGCACAAAGCTACTCGAGGGCTATCTGTGCTAGCCGTCCCTAATTTAGCAGTGTAAGACTAGAGGGAAGGCAGCTAGTCATCACCACCCACTGCCAACTCTTGGGCTACTCTTTTACCAACGAATAGTGGGATTGACCGACACATTATAACGTCCACACGGCTAAAAGGGCGAGCATGTTTGGCGCGACGGGGATGCGAACCCGCGACCCTCAGATTACGAGTCGCACGCCTTAACGCGCTTGGCCATGCCAGGCCTTGTCATTTTGTAATAACAAAGTACAAATCATCTCGGAAAAAAAAAATGTACACAGATAGTTTGAAATATTCTGCAGTTTTAAGTCTGCTATAAATACATTATTAATTTCTAAAGACTAAAATCTGTTATCTCCTTCTGCATAAGTCAAATAATACTCTCTCCTATACGTGAGAAATATAGTAGGAAAATGCTGAGTTTCTTCATGTAATTTATTAGGCAAAGAATAGAATAGCCATTCTAATTCCAAGAAAAAAAAAAGAGAGGATTTTTCATCCAATCCTGAGTTCCATCCAGTTGATGACATCAGATATTACTTGATCGCTTATTCCATCAGGTTCACGCAGCAGGCTATGGTACGAATATGGATACACCTGAAATACAACAAAATAAACATTATGCCCTCAGAGATAGGATTTCAAATGACCTTTGGTAATATGTAGTCTAGGAAAGTTTGCGTAGTTCAGCTTACTAATCAAAACAAATGCCACGTAACAAAGAAATGAGACAACGATATATCTAAAGAATAAATTTTAAAAATAAAAACTTATTATTCCAATCCACATTGTTTCAAAAGTAGGTAATGCTTCTAATGAAATTAGGAGGCCCGGCATGACCAACTGGATTAAGGCGTTCGACTCGTAATTTGAGGGTCGCGGATTCGAATCTCCGTCGCACCAAACATGCTCGCCCTTTCAGCCGTGGGGATGTTATAAGGTAACGATCAATCCACTATTCGTTAGTAAAAGAGTAGCCCAAAAGTTGGCGATAGATGGTGATGACTAGCTGCCTTCCCTCTAGTCTTACACTGCTAAATTAGGAACGGCTAGCAGAGATAGCTCTCGAGTAGCTTTGCGCGAAATTAAAAAACAAACAAACAAATTGATGAAATTGAAATATAACAAAAGTATTTCCTGAGTAAAATTATAAATGTGTTTTCCAACTACTCTACTCTTGTAGAGAATGCATTATTATTTAGAAACTAACCTTTAAGGACTTGTCTTTAGAATTTACAGAGTCAAAAAGCAGTTTGGCACCCGACACATCACAGACTTATCAGATCCTCCATGAAAAATTAACACAGGAAAATCTATATTCTTCACACAGTCTGGAAGCTCCTGTAGTAAAGTAGACAACGTGTATGATACAGAAGTTAGTTAGTTAGTTTGTTTGTTTGTTTTGGAATTTCGCACAAAGCTACTCGAGGGCTATCTGTGCTAGCCGTCCCTAATTTAATAGTGTAGAGAAGGCAGCTAGTCATCACCACCCACCGCCAACTCTTGGGCTACTCTTTTACCAACGAATAGTGGGATTGACTGTACAATTATAACGCCCCCACGGCTGGGAGGGCGAGCATGTTTGGCGCACAGAAGTTAGTACTTCACATCATAAACTATCTTACAGTCTGACAGTACTTCTCACCTAAAGATGGGAAGAGAACCGAGTTAGAAACCCAATATATAAACGTACCCTCCAGCAAATGAGATATTTCCTAAACATTACAAAGACTGTATACTTTTCCTCAATAACTTGGTTTGCGAAAGAGCAAGCAATAAACATAAACGGTATACTTGTTTTCATAGTTACAGCTTTCTCAACAGCATATTTGCATTAAACAACCACCAATCGTAGGAAGTGACGTCAATAAAATATGTCTTCTGAACTATTAACATATTTCAAAAACGATAATTTTTGCATAACATGTATGAGTTTATAATATATTTCTGCCTTAAATGTATTCGTTGTTTCGAACATTTTATTTTTACGATATATAAAAATGACAAGAACTAAGTGTTTTAAGTAT
The DNA here is from genome assembly GCF_004210375.1 of Tachypleus tridentatus. Classification (NCBI taxonomy): domain Eukaryota; kingdom Metazoa; phylum Arthropoda; class Merostomata; order Xiphosura; family Limulidae; genus Tachypleus; species Tachypleus tridentatus. The sequence continues at coordinate 92,378,319 of NC_134830.1, forward strand.
TTTTTACGGTTCATAGTTAAATTTTAGCACTATGATAAACCTATTAAATTAAAGGTGTCTGTTGATAACAATTAACATTAAGAAACCAATCGTTTTTTTTTTATTTCGTTTCGCTAAAGTTACTAAAATATAATAATTTCATTATAATATTTCTTGTCACAGTGAAGCTAAATATAATAATAAGTCATTGGAAATAACCAAACAGTATATTACTCATATTTGGACGTTATATATGAATAAGATTGTCAAACACGTTTTTAATTCCGACCTAACAGCATAGTTTGCTATGAATGTAAATTAATATCAATAACTAAGCTAACAATAATTTACGCAATATGTCAGTAAAATTAATATTTTTCATATGCCAAAGCCTTTTCTCTTCGAAGCGAGTTATAATTGAATCTTTTGAAATTTAATAGATAAACTTGATGCTAAAACAAAATTACGATGATAATTTTTGTTGCAATGCTTTTAACTTTTAAAGTTATAAACGTTATAAGAAAGTGAATTAATTAAACTCAATTTACCCAACTAAAATGAAAAAGCAGAATATATTTTCTAAATATATTAAATTGAAGAATATTGTATGTAATTAGTCATTAATATAGAAACCTCTATAAATAATAGATATACACTAAAATAATATAATTTGTAAAGCATTTACCCTTAATGTTTCTAGCATAGTCTTTGCCCAACCAACTTTCACGAAGCCATTGTAATAGTAAGAATTGTTGGCTATTATCTGTTTCGCTTCTTCTGATCTAACAACCAAATCTTGGTCAATAGAGCTGATGGGAAAGTATGGCAACAAACGACCCAACAATTTGGCCAAAAATACTTTAAAATACGAAAAAAATGCAATTAAAATATTAAACTAGAGAACTGATTTTAGTATGCTACTAAATAGACATGTAGTTACGGATAAAAAACGTTTAAAGGAAGAAAAAATAAATTAATAATTGAAAGGTACTAAAACACACAAACTTAATCCTTTTAGCTATTAAGTGGTGATTTTCATAATTTTACGAAACATTCTTTTGTTTATTTTACACTCTATTTGCCTGTTTTACAACACTAAAATCTGGTGCTCAGTTCTACGTGGTGGGCAAAGCACAGATATCCCATTATGCACTAAAACAAACTACAATTGTCACATGTTCCCTTCTTCTTGTATTCCTTGTACATGTTATTTTTTTAAAAATTTTATTTTTCAGCCTTAGACCATGTATTATGTTTTTCTCAGCTGTAAGCTCTTCCAACTTTTGTATCTACTTTAATATTTAAGTTTTTGAACGGATTATACTGAACATGTTGAAATTAATTAGCTCGTGTAAAATTAAACGCGGTATCTTCCTTTGTTCAATTTTCATATTTTTTCTTTTGTTTCTGTAATTTTTATCATGGAACTTTCTTAACCTTGGTAATTTATTAAGTTTGTAAGATAATGCTATTTAAGTAGAAATCCTCTGAGTCCTCATAGGTGTTTTCTTTGGTTTCGTCATCAGACAAAATCGTAAAGTTCTTCAGACCAAATTGAATGTTTTTTTTTTTTTTTTTGTATGGGATTAATAATAGAAATCAAATTTAAAATACTGACAACAATAAGAGATTTTATAGTAAAGTCTCTAAAGATCTTTTTGCCATATTTCATTATTATCATATTAAGAAATTGTAGTTTACTATAGTTCAATTCCATTGCGATATTTGTGGAGTCCTTTACTCCGTCGCGTTGTACCAAAATATAAAACAATAATCTAAATATCTCTTCCAGCGTTGTCACACATCAATAGACGAAAACAACAATAAGAAAGCCCAACAGTACCAAACACCATAAACATAATGGTGATAACTGTGTAAGAGAAAACGAAAATGAGCATACACGGAAAATATGAATAGAACATAGTAAACAAGATAAACATCAAGACAATAATAAAACTATTAGCTAAGTTGCCTTTTTTTTTTTAGGGAGGAAATTGGGTTGTAAAGGAGTTGTGAGTAGCAGTTTCTTGAAACACAAGGTATCCGAAGAAGTTTGTTTATTTGCTTCTGAATTTCGTGCAAAGATAAACGAGAGCTATCTGCGCTAGCTGTCCCTAATTTAACAGTGTAAGACTAGAGGGAAGGCAGCTGGTCATCTCCACCCACCGCCAACTCGCGGGATACTCTTTTACCAACGAATAATGGGATTGACCGTCATATTATAACGCCCCCAAGGCTAGGAGGGCGAGCATGTTTGGCGCGACTCGGGCGCGAACCCGCGACCATCAGATTACGAAGCGCACGCCTTAACGCGCTAGGCCAGATATTTTACAGATAAACAGAAGATATAACGTACCAAAGAGGTAATTTAAAACAGGTAATCGTACGTGTGCAATGAAGCAGTAGGCTCAATAAATATTTTACATAAATGAAAATAAGTGTAGAAGGAGTACAACTCGTTATAGTTCTTGCAATTATAGATTAAAATAATCCGATATTTTTTAAATCTTCATATTTGTAAAGAAATAGAAAAAATAAAAAATGTCTGTCATCTGGCGTACAAATTTATTGGTATAAACAATACAACGAGAAACAGGTGTAGCACGTACTTTTTTATTTTGAGAGATCGATTTCTTAAAAATTGCTAGATAGGTTACAAAAGGTATGCTTTATATACTATAATTATTCTCCTTGTTGTTGTTTTCTCGTTAAGCACAAATCTGCACAACGGCTGTATTGTGCTAATGTGGGGATAGACCTTCAATTTTTAGCGTTATACACCTGTAGGATTACTGTTGAGGTACTGGTGGATATTTATTTTTAACAAATTGAGATTTAAAAAATCCTTTCACAGCAGAGCTAATAATTCATAATCCGCTTTTTTTCACTAAATAATTGTGAAGATAGTTTCGAAAACTAGTAGACGTATATTTATTAAGAGACTATACTAATTTCAGCACTTGCCATCAATTTACAAGTGAGTTCTGAAATAAATAAATGAACAGAATAAGAGGCTGTTACGGTTTGAGTCCAACTATTAAAAGGAAAAACGTGAAGTTTGCAAGAGTATATAAAAACAGTTATTTTAAATTAAAACTAAAGAGAAAAAGTTTGTTTGTTTTGGAATTTCGCACAAAGCTACTCGAGGGCTATCTGTGCTAGCCGTCCCTAATTTAGCAGTGTAAGACTAGAGGGAAGGCAGCTAGTCATCACCACCCACCTCCAACTCTTGGGCTACTCTTTTACCAACGAATAGTGGGATTGACCGTCACATTATACACCCCCACGGATGGGAGGGTGAGCATGTTTAGCGCGACGCGGGCCCGAACCCGCGACCCTCGGATTACGAGTCGCACGCCTTACGCGCTTGGCCATGCCAGGCCAAAGAAAAAAAGGGAAAAAGTTAAAACATTCCACAACTTCCACTCTTAATCATCTGAATACCCTTTTCTTCTTACAAAGGAAAATATGGATCAATTGTTCTATTTAAAGTCCTTCAATTTAAGTGAAAAACTAACAAACACAATTGTCTTATATATTTAAATAAATGTTCAAAAAAAAAAAAAAGAAAAAGGGAAAACTGACAAGAAATGACACGAGGCATGAACTTATTTTACCACCACTACCCAACCAAATCTACCCAATAAGTGCCTTACCCAAACAACAAATAGTGTAAAAAAGAAATTCTTATTGACGGAAGAAGAGAGAGTATTTCTACGCTTGTATAACTCGTCTATGTAGTGCATTGACCCTATTAGCTAACGTTCCTGAGGTTAAGCCTCAGTTCCGGAGTTTCTCTTCGCTTATCGGCTTTAAAACATTTTATTTTACACCTAAAAGACTAAAAGGGTTATTCCCACTTACATTATATATGAGAAGGTTGTGAATGTAATTAATAATAGTAGACTAAAAGTATTATTTAAACACAATTTTCATGAAAGTCACTGGCCAAAATAAATAATACTATATATATTTTTTTAATTTAAAGTAGTTTTAAGAACGAATCTTTAAAGGAGTAATTCTTTCTGCGTTCATTGAAATCGCAGCAGCTTTAAGAACGATACCTGTAAATTCTCTCGGCCTCGTCAGTCCAGTTTTGATGCATATCGTCCCACCCTATAAAAACACGAAGTGTTATATATGAATGAATTTTAACAGTAGTTATTTTACAAATGAAAGAAATATTGACAACATTTTAATTTTATGTGACACAGAGAATCATACAGATACTAACAGCAGTTATTTTACAAAATATACGTCATATCCAACATATTCTAATAAGTGACACTATAAAAGAAACATTCATGCAGTAACTGCCCAAGACATGAAGTATCTTACAGTTACAACAAAAGTTACTTACAAGACTAGGACGTCACATATAATCGAAAAATAGTGGTCTTAAAACACACGAATCGTCACACATTCTATAAATAGTAATTTTACAAGATAAGGAACAATACACATATTCTACAAATACCAATCTCCAAAGACACTTAATATCAAATCGAGTTTACTAGTATAAGATATAGTAATAAATATATATATATTCTGCCAAGAGTTAATTTACAAGTGACACAACGTTACACAGATTCTGACAGTAGCTGTTTGAGAGTGAAAGATAAAAAATATTCCGAAGATAGTAATTTCACAAAACACAAATATTTATGTTCTAATATTATAACATATTGTGACGGATTTTCACACGTTTTGACAATAGTTATTCTATAATACATGGGAATCAGATACTATAAATATTACTAGATACAAAATCTTACTAATGTTGAGAGTGTTTATTTTACAGAGATATTTTGACATTAGTTATTCTGCAAAAAAGGGAAGTCAAAGATCCCGGTAGAGGTTATTTTAAAAGACACAAAACATGACATATATTCCAATAAAAAATGTTTATTAAGTAAAAGATCGTAACACAATAGTTATCGTCGTTAATAACCTATACAAACACCTAAGTTAAATTATTAATGCGTTATTAATTTTCTTATTAGTATAGCCCCCCGCTGGTACAGCGGTAAGTCTACAGATTTATAACCCTAAAATCAGGGGTTCAATTCCCCCTCGGTGTGCTCAGCAGATAGCCAGATGTGGCTTTCCTATAAGAAAAACACACACACACACCATTATTAGTATATAATTCTTGCCTAGTGTATATTCTAAGTTTTAGCTACTAATTTGCTGTCGTTTTCAGTGAAATATTGAGAAGGACTTCTTGTTGATATGTGTTTATTCATTGACTATACATGTACAAAAAATAAATAAATAACCTAACTACAGGTGGCAGCACTTACCTCAATATTCTTAACACTCCCACTTAATTGTAAGTTTTACACAAACTAACAATTACTGTCAATAATCTTACACTTATTCTAAATGTTTTACAATTACTTTCAATCTATTATTATAATTGTCACTTTATCTGGTTTATTTATTCATTGGTGTCAGTCCAACATTATCTCTGAACCTTTCAAATGCATTTCTAGCAAGTGACTTTGTAAGAATGTCAGCAGTCATTCTGTTTGTGGGACAATATTCCAGTTTCACTGATCCAATGTGTTCAGAACGGATCATGATGCCATGACACAGAAGCTAGTGGGTCATACAAATTGTTCCTTGGTTATCTTCCATGATACGAACAGGGTCATCAACTTCGGAACCTATTTCTTGCAGTAGTCTTCTTAACCATACTGTTTCCTGTGCTGCAAGACTCAAGGCTATATACTCTGCCTCTGAGGTGGACAGGGCCACCATGGATTGCTTTTTGCTAATCCAACTTACAGCTGCTCCTGCTTGAATGAAGATATTTCTTGATATGGACTTCCTATCATCCAGGTCTCCAGCAAAATTTGCATCTGAGTAACCAGTAATGAAGTCTTCTGGTACCTTTTCAAACTTAAGACTAAGATCAGCTGTTTCTTTCAAGTAACATAGGATTTTCTTTGCTGCTGTCAAATGTGCTGTGTTGGGCTGAGCACAATATTTCGATATTGCTCCCACTGTATATGCAATATCTGGTTTTGTTTTCATTGCAGCATACAGAAGGCTGCCTACCAACGACTGGTACAAACTGCGGTCAACCTGAGTGCTAACACCATCATCCTTTTGCAGTTTCACGTTTACATCTGATGGAGTTGCAACTGCCTTACACTCAGTCATTCCAAATTTCACCAGCATAGTTTGGATATACTGTCTTTGATTTAACCATACACAGCCATTCTTTTCATTCTGAACAACACTGAGTCCAAGGATGTAATGGAGCTTTCCAAGGTCTTTCATGCGGATTTTTTCCTCCAGTGCTTCCTTTATAATGATTATTTCGTCATCACTAACAGCAACCAAAATAATATCATCCATATATACTGCAACTATTGCTAGATTTTCACCCTTCCGTATGCAAATACATGGATCTGCTGAACTCTGAACAAATTCCAGTTCCATCATCTGTTCATGAAATGATTTGTTCCAACAGCGTGGTGACTGTTTTAGTCCACACAGTGATTTGTTTTCAGTTTACACACAAGGTTTTCCTTCCCCTGGAACAGCGTAGCCTTCTGGTTGTTCCATGTATATCTCTTCATCCAGATTTTCATTCACAAATGCAGTTATGACACCCATTTGGTGAATTTTCAAGTTGATCTGCACAGCAAATGCAATCAAGGAGCGAATTGATGCACAGCGTTCCACTGGAGAGAAGGTTTCCTCGTAATCCAGACCATAATTCTGCGAGTAACCTTTGGCCACAAGCCTACTCTTGAACCTCTCTACATTTCCAGTATTTCCATACTTAACTTTCAATACTCACCTACAACCTATAGGTTTTCTTCCAACTGGTAATTCCACCAGATCCCAGGTGTCATTTTCTTGTAAAGACTCAAATTCCAGATCTGTGGCTGACTTCCACTCCTTTGCATTGTCACTTGACATTGCTTCACTTAATGTGCTTGGCTCTAACATACTGCATAAGTTTGCAGTGTGACAAACTGATTCATTTGCTGCTGCCATATCAGCATACTTATCATATCCACAGCAGATGGGGGGGTTTCCTGTTTCTTGCTGGTCGTTCAGCTTTATCTTCAGCTTTAATTTCTGTTTCTTGGTCCACTATCTGTTCACTTAATGAGATATACTCATTTGTCACAGGCTCTTGACCAAATTCTGTTTCATTAAAGATAACATCTCGCCGTATGAAAATCTTTCTGGATTTTTCATCATACAGTCGATATCCCTTGGAGCAGTTATCATATTCAATGAAACGTACCTTCATAGACTTCATGTTTAATTTCTGTCTTGACACATCTGGCACATGTGCATATGTAAGACATCCGAACACTTTCATGTGTTCTACATCTGGTTTCTTCCCATACCATCTCTCATATGGCGTACAACCATCTTTTATTGCTGATGTGGATACTCTGTTACCCACATACGCTGCAGTAGCTACAGCTTCCGCCCAGTATACTCTTGGTAACTTAGCATGTGACAGCATGCTTCTTGCTGTTTCCACAAGAGTTCTGTTCCTTCTCTCAGCAACACCATTTTGTTATGGACAATATGCTACTGACATCTTATGATGAATGCCTCTTAATTTCAAGTAATGTTGGAACTCATTTGATGTATATTATCTGCCATTATCTGTACGCAGGGATTTTATGCGCTTTCCAGATTCATTTGAGTACAACTTCTTAAATTCCTTGAATTTCTCAAAGACTTCTGACTTCTGTTTCAAGAAATACACTCTGCAGCATCTTGAGTAATCATCAATAAATGTAACAAAGTACTTGCTACTTCCAATAGATGGAGTTTGTATAGGACCACAGACATCACTGTGTACCAGTTGCAGTCTTCCCTTTGATCTGATTTCTCCCACTGACTTAAATGGCTTCCTGTGCATTTTACCTTCAGTGCATCCCTCACAGAAACTTCATCAGTCTTCTGGAATTTGATTCCACTTACATTCCCACTCCTGACAAGCTTCTGTAACTGTGAAACACTGACATGCCCTAGTCGTTGATACCATATATCCAAGCCATTCATGCTGCTGTTTGAGGCTACTGAGGCATTCTCAATAACACTGGTCTTACAGTCCAGTTGGTATAGACCATCATTCTTTCTTGTACCCATGCCATGGAGTTGTCCTGATTTACCTCGGATGTAACAGCGATTAACTCTAAACTGCACAATATTTCCTTTTTCCGTAGCAGCTCCTACTGAAAATAGATTGCTAGCTAATTTTGGTATATGAAGAACACTGCATTGTGACATGCTTTGAATTACTGACTTTAAATGTCATTTCTAGTTTACAGTTTCCAACTTCAAGAACTTCAACAGTTCTTCCATCACCAATCATAACTTGCTGAGGTGTACTAAACTTGTGATAATTTGATAATATGTTCCTCTGGTGTGTCATATGCCTCGACACACTAGATTCCACCAACCATTCCCCATTTCCTATTCCTTTATCCTGGTTTGTTACAAAGGCAACATCATTGTTTCCATCAGTATAATCTTCTGCCACATTAATATCCACATTCTTAGCTTTGTGGACCATTTCCTTCAGTGTTGGACAATTGCGTTTTATATGTCCCTCTCTGCCACACTTGTAACACTTGAAGCTGTTACCCCTTTTCTTTGTTTCTTGTATTCCATGTAGTTTGAAGTTGCTGCGAGTGGCTGATGCAGTTGATGATGTTTCATTCGATGCAGTCCTTTTCTCCTTTTGTTCTTCATTAATCAGTGCCTGTTCCACACATTCTAATGAGATTTCGTCAATTTTGATTTCCAGGGCTGTTACAGTTGTATCATAGCTAGCTGGCAGACTACCAAGTAAGGTAACAATCTGATTTTCTTCTGCTATTTCCGCCCCAACCGCAGGAAGCTGATCTGTTAATTCTTTCATTTGTTTCAAATGTTCCTGGACCGTCATGCTTTCTTTCATCTCACATCGAAAATACTTCTTTTTCAGGAATAGTTTATTGGCTAGTGTGTTCCTATCAAAGTGAGCACGCAGTACATTCCATCGTTCCTTAGGAGTTGTGCATGAGGTGACAAGATAGAGTTGTGCACCTTGAATATTCAGAACAATTGTTGAACATGTTCTTTTCCTTTTCCTTTTGAAATCTGCCCTTGTTTGATCATTGGCTGTCTCTGCCAATACCTCTGTTTCAGTCACATGACCCCATAGGCCTTTTCCTCTCAATAAATGTTCCATTTAGCCCAATTATTTTCTCCCAACTTATCAATTGATATTTTATCTTCCACTGTCAAACTATTTCAACCACAACTGTAATGTTCCTTTCTTTTACTTAGATCTATTTCTCCCTTTATATGACTTGAAAAAATAGAGTGTCAATCAATATTTTGCTTACAGTTTATCTTGGTGTTTCACAATGGCTTCCAGACAAAGGAAACGAATCACCCAGCGCTTGTGATAAAGTATCTATGTAAATTCTGTGCCATCCAACAAAAATTGTCATCCAAAACTGTTCTACAGTAATCCTCAGTATCTCCTGGATTACTTGTACTAACAATTTTAAAACAGTTTCATCTGTTTAAGCACTATTAGAGCATTCCTGGGCTCATAGCCTGTTGATATGTGTTTATTCATTGACTACACATGTACAATAAAAAATAATTTAACTACAGGTGACAGCACTTATATCAATATTCTTAACACTTCTTGTGGTAGCAGTGTTTCTATCCTGGATTTTCTTAATAGAGAAATAAATGTGCTATCCGCTTGTTCGCGGTCTTACTAAACTTAATTTAGCTGCTTAAAAAATATTTTACGAGGGATATCCAGCTTTTTCACGAAAATGTAGAAGGTGTTCCTGATGACGAGAAACCCGCTTGAAATAAAAATGTGTCATTAGAGATTCTGAGGGTAATTGAGCAGTCATCTTACGCGACTTATATTCCGTTATAAAGCATAATATTAGGTTGAGGAATAATTCGTGAGCGTTTTTAAATAATTTCATTCAAGCATTACATGCAAGACTATACAATACTTCAATGCATGAACACATTACACCCAAAACATTTATTATGATACTTTATTTCATGTAATACCTAGGTATATAGTATGCATTGTTTTAAACGAAATTGCAAGAAATTAAATGCGAAAAGCAGATGGTGTCGAAAATGCTTGATTTTGTCCACTTGACAGTCCATTTAATAAGCTGAAAATGAAAGCAAAAATTAAAGACATATGAAAATCAAACACACCATCTATTAGAGCAAAAAATTATTTACCAAATGACATGAAATATTTTGCGAAAGCGTTTCATTTATGAATATATTTTGTTAACTTGAAAAAACGCTCACGAATTATTCCTCAACCCAATACAATTTCCAACAATGGATTCTACAATGCAAATTTTGTCACAGAGACACTGATTCATTTAACGATAGCTATTTGCATTAAATTGAGTATTACAATATTCTATTAAAATTATTTTGCAAGACACAGTTTGTTGTAGATTTTCTGATAGATTTTGTTTTACAAAACACGTAGCACTTTATAGATTCTTATAATAGTTAATTTTAACTACACAAATCGTTGCACATAATACGGTGGTCTTATTTAACGAGAGATGAAGCATTTCATAGGTTCTGACAATATTTGTTTTGCAAGGTAGTATAAAACATGCTTTGTAATCGTTTATTTTACAAGTCATAGAGAGTCATGCAGAACCTGGCCCTAGTTATTTTCGAAACATAAAGCATCAAACATATTGTGGTGATAGTTACTTTGCAAAACACGAAGCATTAAACATATTTTGACAAGCTGTTTTGAAAGACACAAAGCGCAACATGGATTCTGACAGTAACAATACTAGACATGCGTTACATAAAAACATTTGAATAAGTGTTACTTTACGAAAACGGAGTACCGCATTATAACAATACAAGACATAAACATAAGTAGTTATTTTACAAGACGCAAGATTATGAGTTGTATTTTGTTTTACATGAAGTATGACAGACTTTGGCAGGATTAACTCCACAATACACGAATATTAAGGCAGAAGTTGAGAGTACATATTTTGACAATTGTTACTTCACAAGACACTGGCTATCACGCAATTTCTGACAATAACTGTTTTACAATACTTAGAGCGTTACAAAAATTGTTACTCAACAAAAAACACACTGTCACGCAGACTCTTGACAGCAGCTACTGTAGAAGATATACAGGGTGGCCCGTAAGTCCTTACCCATCCATATATCTTATGTATCCAGTGTATCTGTGTGCTGTCCCTCATTCTCGCTACATAATATTATGCGACGCCATGTTCTGTGAGACATTTTTCTCAACATAGCAGGGGTTATTGTTCCAAATGCCGCGGTAACAGCTGCCTTCAACTCATGATTAGTATTATAACATTGTTTATAATAACATAAGGATGGGTAGGGACTTATGGGCCTTCCTGTAGATCGTTACACAAATCTCGACAATGGTTATTCCACGAAACATGAAGCGTCACGCAGATTCTAAAAGTAATTGTTATACAATATATGGGAATTCAGACACGTATTTTATGACCGTTATTTTACAAGAAATAGAATCACCCATTATAAGAAGAACAGGATTAAAAATATATGCTGAAAGTAATTATTCTAGAAATCGCAAAGTCACACACATTATGATTGTTGCTGTTTTAGCAAACTCAGCCACACAGAATTGAAAAAAGTATCTATTTTCAATGATTATTTAAGTATTTTATCATTGTGAAACAAAATTTAAAAAAATTGAAATTTGTATTGTAAATACTTTTGTATACTTTAACAGACTTACAAAATAAAAGTAAATTTCTATGCTCTCTCTCGATAAACAAGAGAATACAATTTTATCAATTTATCACCTTTCCTCTGATATCTATATATTTTTTAAATTTTCCATTCAGTAGAATATGCAAAATTAAACGTAGTATCTTGAATGAAAAGAAAGAAATAAGAGGGTTTTCAACTCGAATAAAGAGTTGGAAAAACGAATTTTCCATTCACTATGGAATATTTTCAAAGCATCTGTCTGGCTTAAAAGGACACCAATAGCCTAAGCTGGGCTTCTTTTAATAGCTGCTTGTATGACTTTCTAAACCGCATGAAAACCATCGTTAGCATCTATTGTATGTCAGTTGAACAAAGTTACGAACTGAATCGAATTTTGCATTGAACTCTGTGTGTGTATTTCTACTTCCTCTTGGGGAAAGTCTCGATTCCTGGGAACGTGCTTTGGAGTTAAGTTTTCAAAAGCAGCTTAGGCCCAAAAGCTAGGTCGACACTATAAATCGATTGTCACGTGACTATCAGTTATCAAGTTTTCTGTATCTCAGGGTGGCTGGTATGGGTATTAATGCGTTTACTAATAAAGCAGAGAACAACGTTTCAACTTTCTTAGGTCATCTCTGTTTTATCAATAAAAGTGTTAATACCCATACCAGGCATCCTGAGATATATTTTTACTTCAAGTGGGTTTCTCGTCATCATGTATCAAGTTTTCTATTATCACACGCACAACGAACTTATTGTCCCTTGCTTTCGCTGAAGAACAAAAATGCGCTATATTTCATTAATGTAACAGATTGCACGCTAGGGTAGCCGCCTGGGCATGTTGGCAGTTGTTTTGAAAGCCCTCCACTTGTTGACTATTTTCCGGGCAGTGGAATGGCTGATTTCAAAATCTTTTGGGATCTTTTTAAATCCCTTACTAGATTCATAAGCTGCTACAATTTTCTTTCTGAAGGCCTCAGACAGCTCTTTTGCTCTCACCATGGTGTTCACTCTCACTTCAACAGTCAGGAGCACACCAAACTAAATGTCTGAAGTTTAAATAGGGCAAGCCTCATTCAAAATGCTGGGTAACGATCTTCTAATCATGTGCACCTGATACACCTGTGTGTGAGTTGAGCCATTTTAAGTGGGAATAAAGGTGGGGGTGTCCTAACTTTTTCCTCAGTTAGAATATAAATTTTTGTAGAATTACATTTACAGAATATCTTGAAAGGTCTTTTCTTCAGTTTTAATTGTTTAGTTATATTCCTATAATCTCTCAGTATTGTTAAAATTGAGATTAAATATCTATATATCCAAAAATGTTACAAAAATACACAGACTTTCATAGGGTGTCCTAACTTTTTCACATGATTGTACATGTTTCTTAAAAATATTTATCAGAAAGTTTGTAATATGAATATTCATCTTTTGGAAACATGCATTAGTGATTTTCTCCAACGAATACATACCACTTAGTTCCCTAAGAGAAAGACTGGACATCCTGGATACATTACTTTCACAAGGTCTACATAGTGCAACACATCCTGAACACTGTTATCGATACTTCCTATTAAAGTACGAGGACCTTCACTTCGCCCGTGACCAACTGTAAAAACAATTCCAATATAGATTATTAGATTGGATGTTTATTTAGGAACTTGCACTATTGAACTAACAAATTAGATAAACAGCGAGCAAATAAGATGTTCAAGTAATGTGCAAGCATGTGTTATAAAACAACGCTCATGACAGCTGTGCATTAAAGGCTCTCAACTGCTGCGTGAATGCGTCTAGAATATTGTACGAAACATCTCAACCAGCGTTGCATTATTGCACATAGCTGAATTATAACCTGTAGCTAAACAGCTTACAGCATTATTATATGAAGAGTATATTTAATGCCTACCAGAGAAGAAAACCTTTTACTGAGCATAGTTTCCTTTAAAGCAATGCATAATTAATTTTGAAAAACATCAATGACCGTCTTACACAACAAAATTTCTATTTTATCTTTGTACACCTTTACACTCTTCAATTCATTATTTGTCGTAATACATGTTGATGTTAATGGATTCTCTTGATTTACCATTATTTGTATGTGCAGCAGAAAATTTTGCAGAAGTGTCCGTTTCTAAAACAGTTTGCTCTTTTAAGCAAATTTCTTTTCACCCTTACGATTACAAAGAAATGTATTTAACCGTGGTTTTCAGTCATTTTATACAGCTATAGCTTAAACATTTAAAACAGTGTAATTTGTCTGATATTTGAAAACTGAAAAATAATAAACAGTTTGAAAAACAAATTAGATAAACTTGAGTTAGTGGAAAAAGACGTGTAAAACAGCATTTTAAGTTATTTTTTTTCAGAAATTTCTCGCAAAACTAAACTACACAAATAGCTACCTAGTTTATTAAGAACCGAAGTGCAAGTTAGTATATCAACAGCTTATTTTACAGAACAGTGATTGATAGGATTAACTTTGAATTGTAAAAATTAAGCTGGTTTCAAGTTTCATTATTGAATGATTATTCGGTGTCAGAAATTCAATGTATAAGTAGACATAAAATACCTTTAAAATAACAAATCAATATACAAATAGATATATGCAATTTACTTTGTTTTATTCCGAGATCCCAATATAAAACAAATAAAAAGAAACACAAATATCTTGTGATGAAGAATAACATTCTTTTTGTACTTTAGGGTAAAAAATATTTGCTTATTTTAATTAGTTTTAAGTTTCAAAGTGGAGTAAGATAAAATGAGCATCAGGTTATTATACATAATACTTTTGCTGGTTTACTATAAATTTCAGTAAGTGTAAATAAACACATTTTAACTAAGTCTTTTGCTCAAGGCCAAACCAGCAGTGTTTAATAGCAATTCTTAAAATGTTAATTCAGTTGCTATTTAAACCATTTGTTTATGAGGCATCAAATTTTATAATGTTTAACGCCTAAGCAAAAGGCCACTTTTTGCATTGGTACCCTTTATAAACTTTGTCATTATGCGGAATGGCTCGTTCGCAGTAACAATAAACAAATTCAGTTAAAATGCTGTTACATACCCTCCTTAATCGAATTTCGTATCAGATCATTAAAGAATCACTTTATAAAAAATATTAGTAGTTTTATTGTAATATACTATCACACCTATTACCCATTATTGTTTCAACATTGTGTGGTATGTAAAACATACCATGTTTTGTATGTACGTACGAATTTGCTGACATTATATTTAGTTTAATAGTTTAATTAGTAATTTGCTATTAAAACGAACGGGATTCGAACTTGTTATGATCTTGGAAGTAAAAATAAAATACATATACGTTAGTGAAAATAATATATATATATATATATATATTCAAAATATATTAAAAGTAACAATCAGTTAGGATTTAAAGACAAAGCAGAATGATTCAAGTAACGTAATGAGTAAAAGATAAATTTACCATGGTCGTGAAAAAACACCAATAGTTCGTGACTGGCTAATGTCTTCGCTAAGTCGTCGAAACACATGCAGTGCTCTGCAAAGCCATGAGCTATAAAAACTAAAGCTCTGAGAATATTATAAAAACTAAATCAATTGTTTTAAGCAAATAAATCGAAATTCACACAAGGCAATAAAACTACGTAATTCGAACGTTGTAGTTTGTTACGTATTATAATTTATTTCGAACAAATCTCCATTTTATTACGTTATGTACATTAGGCACTACGATTTCAAATAGCCGGAAATTTGAATTTCGAAGTTAATTTAATATAAATATGTATCAAATTTATGATATTTGCTAACAAGACTGATACACAATTTTCTTTCTTAACACAAATATAATTTAATATACAAATAATAATGCAAATTATAACAACAGTTATTAATAATAGTTATTTCAAATGAATGTTTATATACAATAGTTCAACATATATTTTATCGACGATCCAGGTTCACGAGGAGCGAAGTTAGCTGTATTCTTGTTTGGACTCATACCCTTACACGCTGACTATTTCCGATGAAGATATTTAGTGTCCTTGTAGATATAATAACGTCTGAAGTTAATTGACTGAAGATGAACAGTTTCTAATGTTCGAAATATATAAACGTCTCTGGTCCAATTCTGTAGATTAATAGGCGTTAATCACAGTTGTAGTTTCAGAGGCCTATAGTAGTCTGACTGCAGTTGACTAATAGTAATCTATTAATGTCTCTCGGCTAATCGCTTTAAGACAAATCATGCAAGATTCTAGAAGGTTCAACAATGTTTGAACACGGTAGCGTTTTCGTAAAACAAATATTGTTGATTCTTACTCTCAAGAATCTTCTACAAATTTAGAGAAGAAGAGGGACTTGAGCAAAACTCATCCAATAATATACGTTATACGCATCAAACCCAAACAAAATTAGTTATTAAAATAAACGGAATATCCATTACAAGGTCTGAACAATAAATAAAAAATTAATCAATGCCACTTAATGATCGATTTATAAGACAAGTATATATTATATGTCATCAACAGGTTATGAGTGAAATTTGAAATAAAATGACTGTTATTGATCCAGTGTCATGGAGACAACAGTAATGACAGGTGTAAGATATTAGGGGGCGTTGTATATCGCTAATCTATTACATACTAGTTGAATGCCAGCCATATTGACGGGAAATAATGATTAAGATTCCTTCTCAAAATTATATTTAAATAAATGTTTTATAAACATATTTTCTAAATATTAATTATAATCTAGTAATAATATTAAGTATTGCTTGACTAGCATTTTGACTTCTGTGTATTTTAAAGTCATGTTCAAATATTCTTGTCCCCCGCTGGTACAGCGGTAAATCTATGGATTTACAACCCTAAAATCAGGGATTCGATTCCCTTCGGTGGACTTAGCAGATCGCCCGATGTGGCTTTGCTGTTAAAAGTACACGCACACTCAAATGTTCTTCCTGATGAATCCTTACAGAATGAAACGTGAGAAACTAATTTTTAATGAAATGTACCCCGCTGGTACAGCGGTAAGTCTGCGGATTTATAATGCTCATAGCCCCCCAGTGGCTCAGCGGTATATCTGCGGACTTACAACGCTAAAAACCGGGTTTCGATACCCATGGAGGGCAGAGCACAGATAGTCCATTTTGTGACTTTGTGCTTTATTCAAAAACAATAACAACAATATAATGCTAAAATCAGGAGTTGGATTCCCCTCGGTGGACTCAGCAAATAGTCTGATGTGGCTTTGCTATAAGAAAAATACACACACTTTACGAAATATAACACTGACATTATTAATTGTGGTGAAAAAATCAGAGAATGATAGTTCGGGATTTTCTCTTTAGACTGTTCTTCTGGTTTAGGTTTCTTAACCTTCTGAGTTTTAGCTTCAAGATTTTTATTATTATAAAGTTGTAGCTGAGGTTTCCGATTGGTTAAATTTTCATCACGATCTCCACCAATCTAACAGCAAATTTAAGTATATGCCCATAGTAGCACATCGCTCTCTTTAAATATATGTATAAGACTGAAAATATTGTTCAAGAAAACCCGGCTTCTCATGGTAAAAAATGCCGTCGTTTTGTAAAAGTTGCGGAACGGTCGATGCTGCAACCGTTTAGGTATCAGACTGACAGACGGACATCTTTTCGTCTTTATATAGTTGGTAGTTTTAAAGTTAAAGAATAATTATTATAGGTATAAAACTGTTCCTTAGTGATAGTTCAACGTGAGTTTCACTTCTTGTAGTGGAAGGGTTTCTTTAATTTTTCGTTTGTTTACATTGGTTTCTTTGCTTAATATCTTAATGTTTTACAGATATGTTGCGTTTAAATGAAACAAAATCTTCAAAAATATGGAAATGTGATATTTTATATTTATGGACACATTATTTTACATTCTTATACTTTTTTCTCTGATATATATATAGATTATGTAAGTTGTCGCATTATATATTATAAATAACATTATTTTTTGTCTGTCAGAGATGTTTGTGAGTTTTCCCAATGTTAGTGATTTTGTTGCAAATATCTGGAATGTAAGGTATTTTGTTGTTAGTTGTTTCGTTGACTTTCGGATTGTTGGTTGGCTGTTCGTTGTGTTGTTTGTTTTAACTTCTGTGAATAACTTTTAGACGGTTTATGTACGAAATTTATTCACGTTGATAAAGCCTTGTTTTAATTCATTGACTCCATCGTTAAGGCTGTCAGATGAGCAAGGTTTTATTGGTGTGTTTAGTTTTTTAGGTATATTGAGTTTGTTTATTCGTGTGCCGGGTTTCGGGAAATGCACAAGCCATTATGAGTGAAATTTCTGTGGATTTCGTTTTAAACTGGGTATCTGTCCATATGATATTGAGGTTTAGAAATGTTATTTTGATTTTTCGTATTGTTACGTATTACGATTTATCTAGGACGAACCTCTAATTTATTATGTTACGTAATACCTGTAATTTACCAAATTGTTTTCCCAAAAGCATATCATTCTGATATATTGAAAGTGACATAGGAATTTCCTATGGGGGGTCATTTAGGTGTCAACAAGACAAGTAATAAAATTGAGAAACATTTCTTTTGGCCAAAAATTAGGCAGGGTATTTCTCAGTGTTGTAAAATGTGTCATACATGTTCATTGATTGGAGAAACCTGACCAGATAATTCCTGTTACTTTTTCAAATCTATCCCAGCTTTCGAAGAACACCTCAGTTGTGGGATTATTGATTGCATTAAGCTAAAAAGATAACATTTATGTTTAAGCACTTTCAGTTGCTATGTAATTTTATTATCATAAGGTTATTTGTATTAATTATGTTATATACTGCCATGATTTTCAGTGTATTGTATTTGATGTATTTTTATTAATGTATATACATACATATAATATCTTAGTTAAAATTGTCTAACGCCAATTTTTTTAGATTTCCAATGAGGGAAGTGTAATGGGTTTACTGTTATACATTTATTTTAATATCTACGTTTATTTCACTTTGATGCATGTAACATACATCGTTCAAACTACATTACGAAAGTTCCACCTGATCTTTAAATTTGGAGAAGATTCTCCAATATAAGAATCAACAATATATGTTTTACGAAAGCACAAGCGTGTCTTCGAATATTGTGGGACATTCGAGAATCTCGTCTTAAAGTATATAAATAGATTCGCCGAGAAACAGTAAAAGAATATAGCTTGGTCACTACAATAAGTGTATTACCCTCGGTAGCTATAATTGTGATTAACGATTATCAGTTGAAAAACTACAGAATATGACCAAAAACGTTGACAGATTTCGAACATTACGAACCATTCAACTTCAGAGAGTTAACTTCGAACATTAGTTTTTCTAGGAAGCCATTGTATAACTTCACACAAAAAAAAACTCACGTGTGAAGAATAGCTAGAACAGCCAGACCCGATAGAAGACTGAATATTGTTTGTGAATGTAAATTCAAATTTCCGGCTATTTGAAATTGTGATACGTTAACATACACAGTATATCGGAGACTCGTCAGAGAAAAACTATAATACGTAACATCACTAACATATTAAAGTGAGTTTCACAGTAGGAGTTCTAAAAAAAACTCAAATAGCCTGTGTAGACTTTTGACAAGAACGGAGAATTATTTAACGTTTTATATACAATTCTGTTAATCAATGGTGAAATGAATTTTTGTAGCTAACGAATTTCAACTTGTTTTGAACATATATTTTTAAAACAAGAGGATTGCGTACTTTATTGTTAGATTTTATCTCCAACAAGTCACAGAAACTACAGAAGAATCTCAGTCCTTATATGCCTGAAAAATCTGACATATTTTATTTTTATATCTGAGCACAATGCCATATTTCAGTGTTCGCAATTAGCTTTCATCATTAAATAAATAAAAATATTGGTGTTTTATTTATTATACTTAAGGAGAAATATTTTGTATATTTACTTACTGTTTCATCAATAAAAAATCAATTATTTGAGTAAAATTGGTTTAGTCAAGACAAAACATCACTTCCTTGACTAATAAAAACATGCTACCTAGTGAGGTGAGTTGTGTATAGAACAGCTAAAAATATTATACTATTAAAATCATATATAATTTTGAGAATATAAATCGTAAAAAAAGTCATTAAAAGTACTCACTAGTGGCCACTTTATTGGTACACCGACATAGTATTGAATAGGACTCTTTTTTTGCCTCCAAAACAACCTAAATTATCCGCTGTATGGATTCCAAAAGGTCCTGGAAACACACCTTAGGGATTTTGGTCCATGCTGACTCAATAGCACTACACAGTTCCTGCAGATTTATCGGCCACACAATCATGGTGCAAACCTCCTGTTCCACCTCATCTCAAAAGTGCTCTTTTCGGTTGAGATCTGGTGTCTGCGCAGGCCGTTGGAATACACTGGAGTCACTGTCATGTTCGTGAAACCAACTCGATTTGATGCGTGCTTTGTGACATGGCGCATTATCCTGCTAGAAGTTGCCATTGGAAAACGGATAGACTGTAGCCATACATGGTCAATAACAATGCTCAGATGCGCAGTGGCATTCAAATGATGCTCAATTGATATTAAGCGGCCTAATGTGTGCCAAGAAGACATTCCCCACACCATTACAACACCACTGGTAGTCTGTACCATTGATAAAAGGCAGAATGGATTCATGAATTCATACTGTTTATGCCAAATTCTGACCCTACCATTTGCATGTGACAACATAAATCAAGATTCGTCAGACCAGGCGATGTTTTCCCAATCTTCAGTCGTCCAGTTTTGGTGATCCCATACCCACTCTAGCCTCATCTTCCTGTTTTTAGCTGACGGGACTGAAACTCATCGTGGTCTTCTGCTGGTGTAGCCCATCTGCTTTAAGGTTCAACGCGCTGTGCATTCAGAAATTGCCTTTGGAACACCACTGTTCTAAAGAGTGGTTATTTGAGTATTTGTGGCCTTCCTGTTAGATTGAACGAATATGGTCATTCTCCTTTGTCCTTTTTCGTTAACAAGGTGTTTTCGCCCACAGAATTGCCTCTCACTGGATGTATTTTGTGTTGGTTTTTTTTCGCACCATTCTCTTTGAACTCAAGAGACCATAGTGTAAGAAAATCCTAAGAGGTTAGCAGTTTTTCAGACGCTGGAATCACCACGTCTGGCACCAACAATTATTTCATTTTCAAAGTTGCTTAGATCACACATCTTTCACATTCTAATGTTTTGTCGCACTACAAGTGAACCTCTTGACCACGTTGCATGTTTTATATAGTGAGATGCAGCTGCATGATTCGCTGTTTGGCTATTTACGTTAAAGAGCAGGTGTACCAAATAAAGCGGCCACTTAGTGTATTTTTGAATATGTAGTAATATTGGTTATGCTGGTGAGTTTATTTTTTGTAAGATTATATAAAAATTGCTTTAATTAGAAACCTATGATGTTAACATACATTAAGCAATTTTAATAAAAATTGGCTATATAGTTAAACAACGGCTATATAGTTACTCCTACGGTTAAATCATTTTTAATTTAGCTACTCAATGGCTCTGGTCATATAGATGTAAAATCAAGGAGACTCAGTAGAAATTTTATTCATCTGGAAGTTAACAATATAATAATTTATTTGAAAATGCAAATTATGACATGTTTGCAAAACTAAAGAAAAACAAAAATACAGTAATTCATTGGTAGTGTTTAAAAGTATATTTTGTATAATCTTATTTTGTAGGGCTGTTAAAAGTTGTTGTGAGGTTGTTAATTATTCTTAGCTAAGGGTAAGTTGACTTTTCAATCCTCTGCATATGTTCTTAATACTTCGATGCTACCAAAATTAACAAAAGAGTCGGCGCCTGAAAACTAAATTACAAGACTTCCGGAGAGCAAGCGCGTTTGTTGAGCTGATATGTTTCAAGCAAACGTTGTAGAAATGTCAACATACAAATATCAAAAAGGAGTAGCTGGTTTTCTCTTGATGATTACTTAAAACCGCGTCTTTTGACATTTTTTAAATGATGACATACCGAAAGACAAAGGCTTTTATTACACTAATATTCTATAAAATTAAGCTCACAAAAAAAGATTATGCTAACATTTATGAATCATAAGTAGATTCTATTAGCACTAGTGTGAGTATTATGCACACATATACATACCCATCATTGAAAACGAAAGCAGCGTGAAACGTATAAAGAAAGGGTTAACTAAATATTACATTAAATGTGTATGTATTAAGCTACTTAGATATGCAAGTGTGTTTTCAATGTAGTTTACAAGTTATAGAGAGAAGTAACCAGAAAAAATGAAGGTTGGGATTTTTGATTATTACTAGATGTCTATCAGTTCAAAATTATAGACATAAAGTGCCAAAAATCCTTGAATGACTTATGTCGAATGTCCAAAGCCAAACAAAATATCCAAATATTAGTTGTTCTTTTAGTTTATAAACTTAACTGTGCATATTTTAAGAATTAAACTGTGGTGCGTTACTTACATGTATCAACAAATAATGTATGTAAAAATAGAATATAAATATACCGTTGTAAAGTTATCGCAGCAGCTGCTATAGATTATATGCAATTAGTAAATAATTTTTAGTGTTTTTAGCATTTAGGTTTGTCTTTAATTCTAACGCCAAATTTTGTTACGTGGAAAAGATAGAAACCTAAAAATTTCATCTGTGTAATAAAATTAAAACATTTACGAGAAGACCATGCTATTTCCAGTTGAAATATACTTTAAAAACTTTCTACTGCGTAAAGTAGATCAAGAGCTCAAGGTGGGTGATGATGACTAATTGTTTCCCTCTAGTCTTACACTGCTAAGTTAGTGATGGCTAACGTAGATAGCCCTCGCGCAGCTTTGCGCAAAATTCAAACCAAATCAAACAGAAACATAATAATAATAATATGCTATTAAACTAGCATACAAGAACCTAATACTAATAATATAACTACGATATGGTGTGAATATATATGGTTTTATACTACAAATCATATGCCTTAAACGTTCTCAGGTATTTGATCACTCATTCTACATACTCAGTATGAGAGAAGCATAAGTTCCCATTTCAAAAGAGATGTCTTTACGCAGTAGAAAGTTTTTTACGCAGTAGAAATGTGACCGTAACATTATAACGACCCCACAGCTAAAAGGGCGAGCATGTTTGGTGTGATGGGGATTCGAGTCCGCGACCCTCGGATTATGAGTCGATTGCCTTAACCACCTAGCCATGTTGGGCCTTATGTTTCTGTTGAATGGGGTATTGAATAACAGAAGGTTCTCTCTAAATGTTTTTATTTTATTTTATTCTAGTTTTATAAATGTATAAATCAACATGTATAGTTTTAGTTTTAATAGAATTTATATTTATTGTGATATCGCAAGTCAACCTTTTTTTTAACTTCGTTGATAATTTTCAAAATATTAGTTAAATTATCAATGTTTTTCTTGAAAACTCAACGATAAATAAAATGTTAAATTTGTTGAATTACATCCCCCCACTACTCTATTATGTTTCGGTGTATATATACATAAGAAACCTTAAAAGTTTTCATAGATCCATCAAGATAACAGAATAAAAGGTTAGAGATAAAAAAATGTTATAATATTTGAGTACTTGATCTACAAACAATCAATTATTTCAACATTTAGCTTACTGAAGTTAATCCGCTCTTCATTCAACCATAAATAACTTAGAAACTCGTCATTTGAATACTGATATGCAATATGTTTATGATATAGTGAATAAAATGAGTGATGAGCTTAACATATCCAATAGTTACACATTGGATAACGACAGTGCGTGTCGGTTGTATAACGTCGCTCAGATTAGCAGCAGCATAGAAACACTGACGGTCCCGCAAGTCAGTGAGAAATATTCTTTCCTTAAATGTGCAGATTCTAGATACAGTATAATGGTCAGAACAGTGATAACAAACCATAAAAGTGGTGGCAAAGTTCTCGATAGAGAGACACTATAAGTAACCACCTAAGTATTTCAAGAAGAAAACCTGAAGGACAAAGACATAGTTTTGGTACTAGTTTTCTTCAGCAAGCTGAAGCGCGGTTCTTTGAAACTTGCGGATCTTGGTTTGATATTCATAATATGAAGCACATGTCTATTCTGTTGCGAATGCAAGTTAATGTGTTATATCGTCCGTATGAAACACAGAGACATGGAAGTCAATCAGTGATGATGTAGTGGCTAACAGAAGTACATGGCGAGAAATACTTTGTACTTCGTACAACACAAAAAATTACATAGAATAAGACAAAAAACAACCTTAACTGGTTAATGAGCTATCAGAAATTCTATATAACATCAAATAGTGTTATGCGAATTTCCTGAAACAAAAATTTGCCTTCTTAATATATAACAGCTCGCTTTCTATAATTATCTTTCGCAACAAAACATGACTGATCCAACAATAAAGAAATAATTCTTTGTAAGAATGTAGCAGAATGCAATTGGATGGCCTATGTGCGGAGTGCGGAAATAAATGTTGTATTTTGCTCATTCTGTCCGACATTTGTTAAGAATTCTATAACAAGTCTGTTTCTTTAAGGAATGATAAACTGAAGAACATAAAAATATGTCATGCAGAAAGAATGTGACAAAATTTACTTTAGAAGACTAGCAACGCAGTTATTGATAATCTACTATTTCGTATTCAAATGCCGAGAATAAGTGGAAAAAAAGGTAAAAAATATTAGAGTGGGTAAAAATTATTGTAAAATTTATTGGCAAATACGCACTCAGCTAGTGTGAGTCCGCAAATATATCGCTGTGCCACTGGGGGACAAAAATTATGGCAGGCGAATGCACCGATGGTGAACACACATCAGATATTATAAAGTTATAACATCCTAGCCCACGATGCAAGACTTGACACTATTAATTAACTAACGTGAGCATACGCCGCCGTTTTCTTTCCAAGAGAACACTCTATGTTAATTTTTCTTTATGGAACTTAAGAACCTTTCGGATTGTTAGAGTTGCATGACTATTTAATTTTAAGTTTAATATGAGAGTATTATTTATTTCATATCGCGTGAGCGATAGCAACAGATAATCATGGTAAGTTTACTTATTAACTGTTTAAAAATCATTTTACGCGTTGTTAAGTTGTTGTGAATTAATGTCTTATTACTCGAACATCCTAAAAGTTTCTCATTGTTTTGTGTGAATATTCTTAGATCTTAACGTCTCGTAGTTTGTAGAAAGTTTCAGTCCTCAGTCCAGTAATATATATATAGGTGATCAAGTTAGTAAAACTTGAAGGTAAATGGGAAGTTAAACCGTGTGCGAAATAGCCATAACGAGCGATTATTAAGTGAGTTTTTCAGCTTGCATTGTAATAGCAGAAATAAAGGTCATTTATGTTCTAAGATACTTTAACAAATCTATTTGGATGACGAAAAGAGACAATTATTGAAGCTGTGAATATAATTATTGTAACCAACAGTATAGCATAAGTGAACTTATCATCGATTATATTGCAATAACAGAGCAAATAAGAATAATCTGTTTTGTCAGTCGTGGTAAAAAGAAAGTGAACTAGCCTGTGTGTACTTTGACAAAAAGAGACGATTATTATTTAAAGTTCTTGATACAAGGTTGGTGACTACCTGTGTAATGAAGATTTGTATATATGATTGATTGTTTTAATACGTTATTTTAAAACAACTCGATTTTGTGCTGTTTACTTATTATTGAGATTTATCGCCAAAAGGTCAAAGACCCCTACTACAAAGAATTGCTGCCTCTATCAACACCTGACATTGACAAGCCAGCCAGGATAACGCAGTAGTAAACGGTGGTAAAAAAGGACTTTAAGGACAGCAAAAGTAGGCCGAAATACACACAATTGTAGTGGTGGCGAAAATAGTGTGGAGGCTACAATCACTCTATAAAACCATGTTGACTGAATTTGATAAGTGGTTAAAGAGAGATGAGCAGCTTGGGCTGAAACGTTCGTTTGTTAAACAACATGAAGACCTAGAAAGAGAAAAGCATCAACAGAGAAGATAGAGAGAATAATAATACAAATTGAGAAGGAAGAATGAGAATTGAGAATGGAGAGACTGGAAACAAAAAGAAGAAGAGCACAAATTGAGATTACCAAGCTCATCCAACAAAAAGAGGAAAAATTCAAAAAATGAGAATGGGGTCAGGGCCACCTAACCTAAGCTGAATTTGATTACCAAGAAAGCCAACATGGATGCTTTGCTAGAGAGGTATTAAAGACAAATATTCGCCTAAAGTCAAAACTGGAACAAAGGCTCCTGAGCAGTCTATATCAGTCCACTACTCACTAGAATAGACCCACAAATATATACAGGCATGACGTCGGAATGTTCTATGAACTATGACAAGTTTAAATTAACCTTGTTGAGATGCTATGAATATACAAAAAAAGTTCAGAGAAAGCAGGAGCAAAGCAAATGGTGGAAAGAATCACCAGCAACTTCCATTCCCCGGGAGTCATCAAAGTACAATACCTAGAGAGAAAATAGACTAAGTGTCACTGGGTGAAATGTCTCTTTTAGAAGAGCTGTTCAACAGAGAAACTATGGAGTTGATTGAACCACTAGTACCTCTATCGGACAAGGGAAACTGGTATGAGCTAACGGTAGTCGACTATGTGATATGTTACCCAGAAGCCATAGTATTGCCGAAGATAGAGACATAAAGGGTAGCAGAAGCCTTCCCGGAAATGTTTTGTAAAGTAGACTTCCAAACGAAGTCCTGAAGAACAAACAAACCTACCTTATCTACAAGAGGTGTGCAGATTTATCAGCTCTAGGCAACTATTTACCAGCTCGTAAAACATTAAATGTGATGGACTTAGTGAGAGAGTCAATAAAGTATGCCAAAGAATATGTGCAGGAGAGACCATGTAACTGAGTTGATGTACAGAAGAACAGTACGAGGTTCAATGTAGATATCGATAGAGCTGTGTAATGACAGAGACAGAGTAGAATAGATTGTATTGTCTTCCAAGGCAATTTAAAGCTCTGGATACAATTGTAGTAACCAAAAATGTAAAGTAAGTGAACTTATCATGGACTGTATTATAATAACTGAGCAGAGAAAAATAATTTGTCTTGCCTGTTGTGTTTGAAAGAAACTGAATCAGGCTGTATGGACTTTGACGAAAAGAGACGATTATTTAAAGCTCTGGATACAAGTATGGTGATTGACTGTGTAGTAGACGTGAGATGCCTCACGTATGAGATGCGTATTTGTAATACATTTGATTTAATTTAACATATTATTCTAAAATAAATGAATTGTATGCTGTTTGTTTTGTTGTTGAAATTTATCGCCAACAAGTCACAGACCGCTACTGTAAAGAATTGCGGCCCCTATAAATACGTGCCACTAACGTAATAAACACTGGAACTGTAATTATCAAGCAAACGCTTACTAGTTTTTGATGAAAGAGTCACGGCAGAAAATTTACGATGTGAATAAATCATACTAGCTTTGCGTTAAAATGAGCTGGAGCGCTCAACATCAGAAGAATACGTGGTCAGGATGGTAAAATAAACATTTAGAGAAGACAAAATTAAGGAGTACAATGAGGACGTATGGTGAATAAACAACGTTTCACATGTACGAACTGTGTTGTTTCTTGCTATCAAGAGCTGTGGTGACAAAGTATTTTCACTGATGCCTATAACGTGATAGGTCTGTATTGTATTTTTTTTTTTTGACTCTGCCTTTCACACAAGTTATCTTTAAGAGAAGCTTCTTCACCTTGAGGCTTATGAAAAACCGACTGAAGAGCAGTGTAACCTCGGAGAACTTGGAAGCGTTTCTGCTAACAGTAACAGAAAAAGACGTGTTATGAGCCTTGATCAGGATATAATTGTTGATAAAGTTGCGAAAAGGTACGTGTGTGTGTTGTTTTTTTTCTTATAGCAAAAACACATCGAGCTATCTGCTGTGCCCACCGAGAGGAATCGAATGGGAGATTTTAGCGTTGCAAACCCGAAGACTTGCCGTTGCCCCAACGAAAGGAGTAATACTAAAAAGTTTATTTAGTTAGTAAATAAAGTCAGTATTTTTTTTCTTAGTGTGGCCTTGTAGTCGCTCAATATAACACTGTACATGTAAAGATATTGACTTATATTGAATCTGCTATTATAAATTATGAAACGGGACTTATACAAAATATATTAATTCCTTTCAGTAATGCTCTCAGTTTTTTATGGTAAAAGTAACAGAATTCTCTGATAAACAAAAAAACTATTTTTTTGGGTAAAATCGAACGTTAAATAAAGTCATTTTAGCCACATTATATACATATGTCAGCCAAATTCTATGCTTTTATTCACTCATTTGCTGTCTTTAAACATGTCGTCTTCATCACACGATAACAACTTATACAGCTGAATAAATGAAAGTGCATAGAAAAGTAAATAAATAAATGAATTGTATTTGGAGTCTGTTTGTTTTGGGCTTCTGTATTCTACCTCTGCACTAAACAGTTTGATTTTTTGTAGTTTAGCGCAAAACTAAACAATATCTGCACAGAGCCCATTAAAGATATTGAAATTCGGTCTTTAGCATTATAAGTCCGCAGATTTACTGCTGTGTTTATAAGACACAACAAACAGTTACAGTAATTTCGGTTTTGGTTTATTACCTGTCTCCAAACTATAATAGCTGAATTTTCTCTGTATTATAACTCGTTATTATTTATTTTTAGTTTTGTTTGTTGAACATTATTTTAAGTTTAGTTTTTCTACTTCCTTTTTTAGTTTCTCCAAGAAATTGACGTTTGCGATATTTGGAGTTTTTACCAAAGGACAAGTTTACTCCTATTACGTTTTCAGTTATTTTGAGTTTTAACTTTAAGATAATTCTAGTTTGTTATGAAGCTGATGCAAAAGTAACATGTCACAGGCCTTGAGAAATAATATTTATTGTTAACTGTTATACATTGAAAACTGGGCAAATGTAAATTATTGAAATAATGTTAATAACTGCTAGAAATATAGAATTGAATGTGCTGTATAACCATTGCAATTGTTCAAAGTTACTGCCTTCTGCATTTACACAAACTTGTAGTTTATCAGGTTCACTAGCGAAAAAATTTGATATAGTTTTGCAGACAAGTTTTATTACTCTTCCCTTATGAAAAAAATTAAAACGTCAACGTTTTGTGGTTTATCTTCATAGCATCGCCTTTTATGATACGTGAAACCGAGAAAATTAGTAGCGACAGGTCGGGTGATTTAGCCTGTCCACTAACAACATTCCACTGATAGAATTATTGATGAGGTGATTATTCCTCTAAAAAGTTTCGTATATTACAGCTGTGATGAAGCGGAGCCACATCCAGTTACAAAAATAATCTAGTATTTTATTTTTATATTAAACAACTTTGAATATATAAGGTTTTTATTGAGATAAGTTCGGATCAGTGTTACAAAATTTTCTTTAGGCAAGTTACTTCTGTCCCCCCCAGTTACACCAAACATGCTCGCCCTTTCAGCCGTGGGGGTATTATAATGGTACAGTCAATCCCACTTTTCGTTGGTAAAAGAGTAGCCCAAGAGTTGGCGGTGGGTGGTGATGACTAGCTGCATTCCCTCTAGCCTTACACTGCTAAACTATGGATAGCTAGTGCAGATAGCCCTCTTGTAGCTTTGCGTGAAATTAAAAACAAACCAAATAAACTAACTTCTGTTTCAGTCTGTATTTAATATGAATTTTTTAACAGATTTGAAATTACGTTTATTTTGTTTCATGTAGACTAACTGGTTATTGAATCCTATATATTAATAAAGTTTCTTTGTTGTCTACCACGCACGTGTCATCGTGTCGTGTTTACAATCTTAGCAAATATTAAGAAGCGAGGTGTTAATTAGTTAGACTTCTTAACTTGGCATATAATGAGAATTTCAAATGTTCTAGCACAGGAAGACACTGGAATAAGTAAGATAGTGTGTATGGCAGTTATTTTTTTATCATCAAATTTGAATATATATAATGTTTTTATTGAGATAAACTCTGATGAATGTTACAAAATTTTCTTGCGTGTGTTGAGCACATACTGGACTGATTTTTTTAATTATCTTATTCCCTTGATGTGCACGTGAAGGGGTGATATAGAGAGGTTCGCAATAGACTAAAGTAGGCAGAGAGCTTATCTTCTTAACATGTGTTTTAAGAGTGATTGTTGTTTTAGGTAATATAGGATTCTAAAATACAGCATTGGTGCTCGTCTCTGACTGATACTGTGGTATTGACAAAATGAATTCTACTCCTACTCTTTCCTACTCCAGTATTGTTTGATCATTAGAAACATGCAATGTGTATAGTGTAACACACTAAATAAAAAGCCCAAACTAAACAGTGTGAAGAAAAATTTTAGTTCTTCTAAAGAAAACAGACCCAACTGTCGAAAGCGTTATGGTTCTACTGATTTTTGTGTTTTTGCAGCTGTTTTGTACATACGCCTGTTTAACATTCGTTACTATCATTTACTTATAATAATATCTCAATTAGAATTTTACTGGTGAATACCATATTCCAATGTTATATTCATGTAATTGACAATACATTCCTCTCAACGTGCACAGAATATTCATACCATCAAAGTATTGTATTCATTTTCTTAAGTTATACATTTTTTATCGTTGTGATTTGAAATTTAAAACTTCAAGTTTATTAAATAAATAATCGATAGTTTATAACTTTATTTTTTAATTCACTAAATTATCTGAATGTGTTAAAATAGAGCAGATGTTACAAGTGTTCCAAAAACTCAAAGTTAGCTTATTAATTAGGGGTAATAATGTATATACGAACACGAGCATAAATACAGTGGTATCTCGGTTCTCGAAGTTAATCCGTTCCAGAAGGCTGTTCGAAAACCGATTTGCTCGAAAACCGAAACAAGTTTTCCCATAAGAAATACTGTTAATTAAATTAATCCGTTACAGACCTCCAAAAATTACGCATTATGAAGCATTTTAAGTAAAAATATTGCTTATTTATATCTGTATAATAATACTTACATGTATAAAGTCAACCACAAAACTATAAACACAATAATAAAAAACAATAAATGAAAATTTAACTGCACTTTACCTGTGCTGAAGAGAGCTGATGGCGTAAGTGAAAGGTGGTGAGGAACGTGGAGGGTAAGAGGATTATTATTGTTTGAAAGGGGAGTCACTTTCCATAAAAACGTTAAGTAACTCTCCTTCTTGGGTTCTTTCTCTTTGCACCGCTACAACCTGCTTGAGACTCACTGGACCTATTTCTCACTAAAAACTTGTCTAATGAGGTTTGTTTCTGCTTGGCACCCTCCCCATGTCTCACCACACTATGTATGCCACTTCTCTTCCTAAATTTCTCAAACCACCCCCTACTAGCCTTAAAGGCATCACTTGTATCAGCACTCGTTCCAGGGGTGTTTTTCAGGAGGTCAGCATGCAACTGCTTTGTTTTCTCACAAATGATGGTCTCAGAAATGCTATCACCAGCTAACTGTTTTTCATTTACCCAAATCAACAACAGTTTTTCTACCTCTTCCATTGTTTGTGATCTTTGTTTTGCAAGTACTGTCACTCCTTTTGCAACATCAGCTCCTTTGATGACCTCTTTATTTTTCAGTATGGTGCAGATTGTAGACTTCGCCATACCAAACTGTGTAGCAAGATCAGACACCCGAACACCACTCTCATACTTCGCTATGAGATCTTTTTCACCTCTATTGTGGCTCTAACAATTTTTATTTTTGGTTTGCTACTTTCATTATCTTTCTTTGACCCCATGATGGCTTATTTAATCAGAATATTTAGAAAAAAAACACAAAAAAACGAGAACATTCACAGGAGATTTTAGCGGGTGTGTGGACTGAACTACAGGTGCGGGTAAAATGTTTTGGACAAGCTTGGCGTGGGCCGAAAATGGTCGAAGGGTCGTTCGGGTTATTTCGGGGGTTCGAGCCACGACAGCTTGGTTCGGGAACCGAGTTTATGTTCGACAACCGAGACGTTTTTTTCTCAAACAATATGTTCGAGAAGGGAGTCGTTCGAGAACCGAGGTACCACTGTATATTGGAATTAGTGTTATATGCGATTATTTTTCCCACACTCGAATTGGATTTGAAAATAGAAAGCTTGTTAGTATTAGCACAAAAAATATCAGTTTCTTCATTTTTTTTCTTTATTTCGCTTACAACTTGAGCAACCATAGCATTGATTGTATCGCTAGTTGTTATATTACATCTCCACGCTGTGGTCTTACGTTATAAAATTGTTTCTCATACACTTCCTATTTGCTGAATAATTTATGTTTATGTTGGTGAATCATTTTAACATGGAAGAATGAATTCTGTTAAGTTAACTCATGTGATTCTCACTTTACACGATTAGCTCCTGTCTTTAGATTTTAATTGTTTCAATTCTGTGTTACTTTTGGTTAACACATTAATTATGTCAATTATGAATGACTGCTTTAAAAAAGCCGTTGCGTGTTTGTGCTGGCAGCAAAAATGAAATGTTCACAAAATGCATATTAATAAATATATCGACAAAAAGGTATCTTCATAACTAGGTGGTAAGTCAACTGAAGCTTTAGTTCATGCTTTAACTCTCTAAGAAATAATTTTACATCTTTTATAAGTAGATGGTAAGCAACCAAGACATTACAGTTATCACAGTAACAACTTTTTATGACCAATTCGCAAAAAGTAAAATAAAACACAATTAAACAGCCCATTACTTTATTCTACGTTTCAGTGTATGAAAACTTATATTTCATCGAGTCATGATGGAAACCTAACCATTTACTAACTCTTCTTGTATTTTGGGGCTATACTTATCATTAACAGTGAATAGAGTTGAACTAAAAGTTAATGTTATTACTAACCAGACTGCTTCAAACTAGAAATTACTTTTACATAATTCTGATTTTTAAATACGTTCACTCCTTTTTGCCTTTCCCACTACTTGTTTCAACAATCCAAACGCATAGAAATCCATACATTAAAGACTCGAATGATACATCCTTGTTTTTCATTCACAGGAGGGACTTGCTCAATACACATTTAACAATTTACGTCACATGCTTCAAATTGTTAGGCATAATTTTAATTTTATTTTTAATCCTCCTTTAAAAATGTATTTTTCTCACATTTGTTACTTTAGACTTGCTGTATTTATTATGTTTATAATTTATCTTGGATGAGTCTTCAATTTACTGTTACGTACGTTGCGTATTACGGTCTCAAATTGCCGAAAATTTTAATTTAGAAGTTATTTGAATTTTGATACATATCGAATTATGTGATATTTGCGAACAAAATTGATACAATTTACTTTCTTAACACAAATATATTTTAATATACAAAGAACAATACAATTTATAATAACTGTTATTACAAATAATGACTTATATACAAGAGTTTTATAAACTTATAAACAATAATGAGTCTTATATCTGGTCTAGAACTGAATCTTTTACCGACGTTCATAGAGAACGAATCTACTCTTTTTTTTTTTATACACCTGTACACTTCTCTTAACGTCTAGGTAATTTGAAGCACACTTAAGATTTTACTGACGACAATATTTAACGTCCTCATAAAAGTGCTAACGTCCGAAGTTATTTCACTGAAGTTAAAACAGTTTGTAATGTTCGAAATTTTTAAAAGTTCCTGGACAATTTCTGTAGTTTTCCGATGAATAAGCGTTTATCACAATTATAGCTTCCAAGGTTTGTCGTAAACTGACTGTAGTGACAAAACAATATTCTATCTCTGTCTCTCGGCGCGTTGGTTTATGTACTTTAAGGCGAGATGCTCGAATGTTCAACAACATTCAAAGATACACTGGAATTTTCGTAAAACATATGTTGCTGATTCTTACCATCGAAAATCTTCTACAAATTTAGAGAACAGGAAGGACTTGCGCAATACACATTTAACAATATACGTCACATGCTTCAAACTGACACAAACGTAGATATTCAAATAAATGTATAACAGTAAATTCATTACATATTTAACAAATGAAGTCAGTGTTACGTTTTAACAGACATTCTGGGAGATGATTAAAATTAAAACAAAATAAACTGAAGCGTCTTAACACAGAATCTATATTGTTGAGTGCATATAACTTTAACCCCAAACGTAGTTTTCCCTTATACAGAAGTTTAACTTAAAGGCGTTTGTTATTACACACACAACTAAACAATGGGCTGTATATTGTGTATTCAATGCAGGGATCAAGCTCTAAGTTTTAGACTTATAAGCCAGACGTAACTCTGAGCCGGGAGGGACTAGCTTAGTTATAATTACCATTATATTAACTTATATATACACACATATGCATCATGTTACATTTAGCATTTCACAATTGGTCAAAGCCGTATATGCCAGCTTTTAATTATATTATCAGAAACATTCATGACTTGAAGTGAATAATATTCTTACGAACTTCAACGACAGAGATTGGCTAAGTTTAAAGTTCCAGGCTGTAGATCTCAGTGTTTTTGGCTCCCATGCATATATCGCAAATAAAGATTTAAAATATTATGAAAATAATCGCTCTACACACTTTTGGGCCCTATGTGCATTATAGAAATAACAATCAAATCTCACTATTCGATCACAGTAGCCCATGAGTTGGCTGCTGACGTTATTGAATAGCTGTCTTTCTTCTTGTTATCTGATCAAAATTAATCACGGCCTGTGCAAGATCACATTTTGTGTAATCTTAAGCGAACATGCGAAATAATTAAACGTAAGCTCTTTATGGCTATATTTTATACATTTAGTTGGTAGTTTGAGGCGTTCCATACACATTTACTCTTCTGATTGGTTTAATAATATTCAGACATAAATAAATTCATATATAGTACAAATAAACCATTTTATTTTGCAAAAGTAATTAAAATTACAAAAACAACTTAAAAATATAAACAGTTCAAGAGAAGTGAGGCCGGTTCGCGTTAAATATTATATTAAACAAAGTAACTAACAATTATTATGAATTTAATTTGTTTTGAATTGCGCGCAAAGCTACACTAGCATTCTAGTAATGCTCAGTAATGTAAGACTAGAGGGAAGGCAGCTAGTCATCACCACCTACCGCCAACCATTGGGCTACTCTTTTACTAACGAATAGTGTGACGGGGATTTGAACCCGCGACCGTCGGATTACGAGTCGATTGCCTTAGCCATCTGGCCATGCCGGGCCATTTTCGTGTGATACATGGTAATTTAGATATTTCTAGTTTGCTTTACAGTACAATCGGCTAACTATACGAGGAGCACAGATAGCCCTCGAGTAGCTTTGTGCGAAATTCAAAAACAAAGACAAACTATACGAAGATACCACACATATAATAATACTTAATATGCGATACTCATGTTTAGGATATAAGGAAATGAAAATAATATTAAAATTTTCATTATATCTATAATTAATATATTTGGATTAAGGAAAACTAGCGAGTGTTCGGTACCGAAATTGTTGAAGATATAGTTTAGAGATACTGCTGACAGCCTTTCAGTGGCAGACTTATAATGTTACAAACTGGATTTCGATACCAGTGGTGGGCAGAGCACACATAGTTACACATTGTGTAGCGGTGTGTTTAATTCCAAAGAAATACTGCTGACAGAAACGAAAACTAACTGCATCAAGCTTTTCATTGCAACTCATCTGGCCCTTTTAGTTTGTTTTGAGATAATTTGTTGCAGATACGGCAATAATATCACTTGTAAAAAACTTTATGCGAAAAAAAACGTCTTCATTATGAAGTGGCCCGGCATGGCCAAGCGTGTTAAGGCGTGCGACATGTAATCTGAGGGTTACGGGTTCACATCCCCGTCGCGCCAAACATGCTCGCCCTTTCAGCCGTGGGGGCGTTATAATGTAACGGTCAATCCCACTTTTCGTTGGTTAAAGAGTAGCCCAAGAGTTGGCGGTGGGTGATGATGACTAGCTGCCTTCCCTCTTGTCTTACACTACTAAATTAGGGACGGCTAGCACAGATAGCCCTCGAGTAGCTTTATGCGAAATTCAAAAACAAACAAACATTATGAAGAATTAATTAATTATTTTCTGACATTTTTTCACTCCTATGTAAACTAATTGTTTTGCATTCATGGTTATAATGTCTCATGATATTGAAATATATGTAACTGTTCAATTAAACGTTGTTAACGTTACAAGGAACAAAATATCAGAATGTAAAACTACTAATAAGGTAACCAATCCACGGTACCGTGTCAGAGTTAATTCATTAAAACAGATTACATATGCATGCACACATACACAGCTATTTCAGATTTAACTCCTCTATATTATCTTCAGACAAAATCTTACTTTGGGTGGCTTGAAGGAAACCAGTACATAGAATATAGCTGGTATCCAGAGGAGCTAGTAATATAACACGATGACTTATTCACGGCTTTTTTTCTTTCCTCATTTTCGTTTCCTTCCATGTTTAATATCCTTTATGGGTTAACCGTGAATATTTAATATATAATGTGCACATACAATCAAAGTCTGTTTGTTTGTTTGTTTTTTGTATTTCGCACAAAGCTACTCGAGGGCTATTTGTGCTAGCCGTCCCTAATTTTGCAGTGTAAGACTAGAGGGAAGGCAGCTAGTCATCACTACCCACCGCCAACTCTTGGGCTACTGTTTTACCAATGAATAGTGGGATTGACCGTCACATAATAACGCCCCCACGGCTGAAAGGGCAAGCATGGCGCGACGGCGATGCGAACCCGCGACCTTCAGATTACGAGTCGCACGCCTTAACACGCTTGGCCATGCCGGGCCGATGAAAAAATAAGCTTTAATTTCTGGTTATTATCCTTTAGCGATAACAGCAGTTTCACAATGTTTGAAGTTAGTAGGTATGTTACACACACACACAAAAATGGTTCAGACGCATAAAACATCTCATTCTGATAATTTTTATTTTATTTTTTGTTTAGTCTTGAAGGAAATAAAAAGAGTATAATACACTTATTTTATATTAATAAGCAATAAACAAAAATTGTTTTCATCATTTCTACAAGAAATGTAATTAATTTATCATAGTGAAAAGGCGAAGTTGTAACTCAATTACACCAAGTGCTAATAAAAATATAAACTTTACAGTTACATGTGTGGCCTCAAAAGATAAAAATGTATTGCATAGCATAGTACAGAAATAACCATTTTTCTCGGAAAGTCGCACTATCAAAGTAGATTCTTGATTATTTAAGAACATTTGATAAAGAATAATTTTCTCCTTCCGGGACGAAATATCAAAAATTTAGCCCTGAGAACACAACTATCATACTCTCAAAAATAGGAATGTGTGAAATATTTTAGTACAGAAATTAGACGCTCTTTATATATAATAGCACAAAATGACCGACGTCCTACAGCGTGGTTCTAAGCCACTTCATGATCCACAAAGATTCTCAATGTTTCAATGAAGCATCTTGTTCATTATCCCTAATTAATTTTATAGCTATCTCAAGGGTAGTCCACTCTGAGAAATACCGTGGATTCCTTCCCGAGATGCTTGAGCAGGGTTACCAAGATAAACCCTAATAGATTGTGCGAGGTGGAATAAATAACGAATAAAAATCAACACCGAAATTCGGGATGGGAGCAGAAACCAAGATCCAATAAAAATTAGTGTTCAACAACCCTTCAGACACCCTAACATAACTACAATGCCATGATTGGTAAACCTTAGTCAAGCAGTGGGTTACACCATGGATCCCCCTCTGGGCCATTTCAAGTTTACGTGCCAAATTTACTCCTTATAGTTCCAAAACTGTGGGAGAAGTTAGCGATCAAACAAACCGTGAAATAATATTAGCTAAATATACTGTTGTTGTTATGTTTAGCACAAAGCTAATTTAATCGTCTATCTGCACTCTGTTTGTTAAAGTCCCCGCCTCCTGGTACAGAGGTATGTCTATAGAATTACAACGCTAAAATCATGGATTTGATTCTCCTCTGTGGACTCAGCAGACAGCCCGATGTGGCTTTGCTATAAAAAAACACACACACTGCTTGCTAGAATGTGGAGATTGATTCTTTGCGACAGACAGAACACAGAAATTCAGTTTCGTAGCTTTGTACCAAAAATAACAAAACAACATATATTATGCATATAAAAATTAATTTCATCTTCGTATATTTTGAAATATGACAACAAATATTATTTCATAATCAGGATCATAAATGGTATTTAAAACTGCAGTTCTAAACCATATTACATCTCAGCTTCACAATTAACAAAGTCGTATACACAAAGCAAAAAAAATGTCTATTCCAATAAACGAAAGCGACAAAGTATTTTCTTTTGTTACAATATCAAAAGATAGTAATCTAATTTTCATTTTTTATCATTTAATTATAAAACTGAAACTAAAATAATACACATAATAGAATCATAGGCAACAGATTAAAATGCCCAACGTTTGTGTTGCGATATGCTTTTGAAAACATCCTACTCTTTCAACTGGTAAGTGTAACAGTTGAGAACTGCCATGCTGAAGTGGTTAGTTTAAAAAAACAAAACATTTTGAATAGAATAACATATTGGTAAGACTTGAGGTTATCCAATAATACAACTTCTTTGGCTAAAAATTTGAGAACATATATTTGTTTCTTTCATCTAGCTTACTATCAAGAATCTCATTTGTCGTTTTTTTTTACATTTTTTCTTATATATGGACTAGGTGAAATATCAATCAATACCATACTCATCACTGAAGTAAAAAAGCTAATTTTTCTTTTTCTTTTTGTTTATTTTTTAATAATTATGTAAAAAAAATACGTAATAGCGAACAGTATTCATACATAAAGCTCTAGTATGAATTAAAAGTGGGTTTGGTATTTTCAACTTGAAGAATACCTTAGGCAACACAGAGACTAAATAGCTGAGACAGAAGCTCTAAAGATCAAGTCAAAGTGTGCATAATCTAAGTGAAAGTGTGCATAATTTAGCGATACTGAGAAGGGGGAATCAATCACCTAACACTACACTCTGCTTACAGATACTCTTTTAACTTTTATAGCGCTCTCATAACTGAAAGTAAGGTGCGTGTAAGCGACACGTTACGAATTCAAACCTCAGAACTTCTGAAATGGATTCCAGCAGACTAGGTATTTAGCCTGTTATAACTTTGTAAATGAGCTCCTAGATATTATTGTGTTTTTCTAATAGGAGCCCGGCATGGCCTGGTAAGAAAGGCAGTGGACTCGCTATATGAGGGTCGCGGGTTTGAATCTTCGTTCCACTAAACCTGCTCGCCCTTTCAGCCATAAAATAATTATAACGTTACGGTCAATACCACTTTTCGTTTGTAAAATAATAGCTCAAGAGTTGGTGATGACTAGTTGCTTTCCCTATAATCTTTCACTGCTAAATTAGTGAGGGCTATGTATGTAGCTTTGCGCGAAACTCAAAACTAACCAAATTATATAATAATTTTAGCATTTCCTTGTATTGCCAACAATATAACAGATTTTTGCATCTTTGCTTATCTATATAAATATAGGACGAAGAAATCTTTAAGCGTATGATCAAGTACCGGTTTTATTTTACTAAATTAAAAAAAATATATATAATCTGCTTACTTTTCAATGACAAGTTGTGTCATCAGAATAGAAACAAATGTTATCAATGGTAATTTGTATAGTCATAGCAAAAATAGGTTGCATAGTAAGATAAAATAAACGTTATCAACGACATGTTGTTTAGTAAAATGAAGTCAAATG
The DNA here is from genome assembly GCF_004210375.1 of Tachypleus tridentatus. Classification (NCBI taxonomy): domain Eukaryota; kingdom Metazoa; phylum Arthropoda; class Merostomata; order Xiphosura; family Limulidae; genus Tachypleus; species Tachypleus tridentatus. The sequence goes on from NC_134830.1 coordinate 92,417,830, forward strand.
TTAGGAAGGATAACTGCATAGTCAAAGCAAAATAAGCATTATCAATGGAAGGTTTTGTAGTCAAAGCAAATGTTTTAATATGATGTTACTCATAAAGCAGCACAATGGGCTGTTTATATGTGTTGTGCCAACTGCATAAATCATACCTTCTATTTTATTTAAACCCTTAATCCCTCATAAGCTTATCACTGAGCCAACAGTGAAAATGCATGAGATATTAAGAAGAGGCTGTTTAGTCAAACGAATTACTTAGTACTAAGGAAGAAAAATTGTATAATCAAAAAATAACTATGATATTTAAAAGAGATTTTATAGTGAGGGCAAATATATAACATGTAAAAGAGTGTTTGTTAAGTCGAAAGAGATACGTATAACGTCCCCTAGATAGTGTTATGTATTTTTTTTCAACTTTGAAGATGTTTAATATATAATACGTTGGCTGATCTTTGACTTAAAAAAGCCAGGTCTAGTTTTATCTAAATGTTTAAACAGATAATCCAGATAGTAACTTTATTCCGACAGGAAAACTAATCTGATCACCTCAGTTACATTTGTTTACTGATTAAAAGTCGAGTTGTATTAAGTTGCTTAATCATTCTTGTAAATGCAACCTATCGAATTTATTATTAATATGTTCTAATTTATCTATACAAATTTGGTTTGAAAATATTATACGAACGTAGCGAATAATTCCAATATAAATATTGTAACATTCAGCATTAAGAACGCCTCAGATTCCTTTAGATGTTTATTGTAAGATGAAAGCTCCGACTATGATTAAGCGATTGGATAAGTCATGCCAAATAACTGAAGTTATCTCTTCACACCCCACTCCGCTTGATGAATAGCTTTGTAATATATTTTGCGGTTTAGACAAGTGCAATTTCTCTTTAACTTCACTGGGTAATTTTTAAACGCAAAACGAAATTGCTTTTCCTGATTTGTGCTTGTGTTTTGTTATATATAACTGATATGCCATAAGATTGTTGGTGCTGTATTATAGCTTTCCTAATATATATATATATCCCAGTGACACAGTGGTGTATCTGCAGACTTATACTGCTAAACCTCAAGTTTTGATACAGGTGGTGGGCAGAACACAGATAACCTTTTGTGTAGCTATATGTTTAATAACAAACCACAAATTAGTGTATATAGTTTGGCGCTAACTACCTTTAGAATGAAATTTGGGTTAATGCTCTTTTTGTGCTATGCAGATTTCCTGATGTTATTATATTTATATACATCACAAAAGCATTGTACCTAAATGTAAATAAGTAGATTATAAATTCTTTTGAGGTTTATTTGATGAAGCTAGATTCGAATGTAGTAGAATACCTCATCAAAATTTATATTTAATTCAAATTATCCTTTTGTTTTATGGCGCCCTAGAAAAAGGAGAAATTATATTACTGTTTAGTACAACACACAATCAGTCAAATGTAGATGAAAGTAAGTAATATCAGAAGTCTCATACGAATCTATATTTCATTAAAAATACGAAGGGAGTCGTATGTACAATGGACCAAGCAACGATCACATATTCAATAAAACCACAAAAAATCAGTCAATACTTTAATTTCTTTATTTTATCACCTCAGTATTTTTCTGCTTTTATTTAATATAACAATTGTTAGAGATAAATCACCTCAGAAATCTCTACTTATATTGTGCATTGCCTCGGTTTCGAGCAAACACTTGTTTCTGGCTTGAAAAAATTGAAACGTCCTTTAAAAAATTAACACACGGTTATGTAATAAGATTTTTCTTGAAAAAATATTGGATATTAAACATTATTTTACTTTCAAAGTTAAAAAACATCGTTCTGCTTAGTGTTCAATATCAAAGGACACAATTTTTAATGCATATGATAACTTTGTGTATAAGGTTCATTCTAAATATAAAATATTTTGCAGTAATTGCAAGGAAATAAAAATAAATTTTAGTGCTTTTGCTGAAACTAATACAAGTGCCACTAAATTTTATGTTGATTGAATATATAATCGAGATCCTCAGATTACTTCATCAGTATTTGCAATAATCGTACGAGAAATAATTATTTAATACAGGGCATGTTTATGTTGTTGCTCTATAGATAAAAAATTACTTTTATATTGACTCAATAACATTTGAGAGTTTCCACAAATATATGTAATAATCGCAAGGAATAAAAAATATATATTTGTCTTAATATAGCAATGTTATGTTATTTCATCTAAAGTAAAACAATGGAAATGTTTTTACATAATACAAGGCATTGAGAAACCAAACAGTAGTATCTTGGATTTGTTTACAATAAACTGTTTCATCTTTTATCTTCTGATCAGAATTTTAACTTTTATGGTCAGATACGACATTTAAAGTAGTCAGAGAGAAACTGATGGTTATTCTAAAGTTAACAGAAACCATCATAAGCAGAGTAAAAGTGTTACATCATTAGTTTGATCTTGTTTTACAAAACATTATTGTAATTACTAATTGTGGTTGTTAGACCAAGTCAATGCTACTCTCTTTACACTCATTCGTTTGATGAATAATAACATTAAGAATTACAAAGATAATTTCATAGATTTTTCATTGTCATTGGTTATTGGTTCAAAATATTGAACAATGAGTATATTTTTTATATTTTACATTCTCAGTTCGTTTCATAATTGTTCGATGTGCGTTAGTAGCGATAGCATTCTGTGACCCGGCATGGTCAGTTGGTTAAAGCACTCGTCTCCTAATCCGAGGGTCGCTGCTTCGAATCCCCAGTCACACCAAACATGCTTGCCATTTCAGTCGTAGGGGCGTTATAATGTGACGGTCAATCCCACTATTTTTTGGGTAAAAGAGTAGCCTAAGAGTTGAAAGTGGGTGGTGATGACTAGCTGCCTTCTTACACTGCTATGTTAGGGATGGCTAGCACAAATAGCCATCGTGTAGCTTTGAGCGAAATTCAAGCAAACAATACGTAAAAATTTGCTCTCCTTTTTTGCATTTTAGATTTTACTATTTTTAATCCATAATGACCTTGGTTTAGAAACTGCTGATTTTGGCACCGTAGAAATTAGTGTGATCACAGACACAAATTCACTTGTTCAGTGGTTCCTTGTCACCATTCTTTTCTGATGAGGTTTACTGAAAGAAACAATACTTGGGCATAAAGTATGATACGAATAGGTAATTGTTATATCTCAACAATCTAAAAATAAGGTAATTTGCGTATAAAACATGGTAGAAGTAGTTAATCAATGTATTCTAACAATCTGAAAATGATTGAGGTGATTTGCATCTTTAATGTGAATGATTGCCCGTTAGCAAAACATGCGTTGTTAAAATCATCTTTGGTGAATAAATGATAATAAGAAGAACACCGTTTTGTAAGTATCCTGAAGTTAAACATGTGATAATATGGAGAAATTAATTTAGATAGCATCCCGATGTATCACCCTTAAGGGTGTTTTTGCCATAATATATTTAATCACACATAGTCGACACTCGTCCAACGCCATAGTAGCTGAAAAAGCCTCAAAACATCTGCAAGGGATGTTTTACGAACTGATTGATGTGAGATTCTCGAAGTTTCTCACCTGGAGATCTGCGAACATGCAGACTTCTTTGACCCTGTACGAAGAAATGAGTCTCGTCACTGAATAACACCTTCCTGCATTGTTTATGCGTCCAGTTCTTGTATTTCGAACCCCATTGATACCGTTTTCTCTTCATTGAGTTGGTAAGAAGTTGTTTTTTTACTGGTCTCTTTGCCCTTCAAACGCAATTTCGAATGACGTAATATTCCTCAAAATTTCGTCATATATCCCAAAAATAGATCGACCGTACTGCAAAACATAGCTAATGACGCCGTGTGTGTGAAAAAAATGACTATTAAAGAAAATCAGCGGGTCCAGCGAGCCTACACCGACCGCTACGCTGAAAATATTGTAAAATGACTATTTGTTTCAATTAATTTGCACAAGGGTGTAGATGATAATTATGTTTCTAAGTCAAAGAGTTAACTGCTGCTTAAATACTGGAGTTAGAAACAACTTATTTTTGTTTACTTATTAAATATTTTTATTTGAGATTGATCTACAGTCACCATTACACTCAGAATTCTGTTTTATATATTAAGAGATTTACTTTAAAGCTTGTATCAGTTAGAATTCTTCTCAGACGTTTGTGTAAGATCGTAAATTAGGGATCTCGAAAATGGTGCCATATTTATTTTTGAATAAAATAGTTTTTCTTGTAAAATAGCGGTGTATTTTAACAGTGCTGTATTTGATTGTTTAGTTTATCTTTTTTGCTCTTTCTGATTCTATAGTTATTATCCTGGAATTAAAAACTTTTTCATTAACTTCACCAAACATTTTATAGTAAATCATGCACAACTATGCAGAAAACATCTATCAAACATCATTTTAGTCACTTGAGTTTAATAAATAATACATAACGTTATGACTTGCGGATGTATGACTGAAGAACTAGAGTTACAAACTTAAACTTCATTTACAGGAATTTAAGCAACAACAAAAGTATTTAAAATATTCAACACACAAAAGTGCAAAGACACGAACTTACTTAAAGACAGGTTTACCAGTGTTGCAGTTTCTCTTAAATATTTGATTAGATATTCCTGCTGTAATGGATTTACTATTATTCATTTATTTTAATATCAACGTTTGTTTCAGTTTAATGTATGTAACATATAATGTTAAATGCCTATTGCATAAGTCCCGCCTATTCTCTAAATTTGTAGAAGATTTTCAAGTGTAAGATATGTTTTACGGAGGTACCAGCGTATCTTCGAATATTGTTAGCAAGTGAATTTTTATGAATTTCGCCTGATGGGTATAACACGTAACTATCGCTAAACGAAGACAATAGAATATTCTAGGCCTGCTACAGCCAATGTATTATAAGTCTCAAAAGCTGTATTCTTTCACAAACGATTATTGGTTGCAAAACACAGATATTTGACCAGAAACGCTCATAGATTTCTAACATTTCGAACCATTGAACTTCAGAGAATTAACTTCAGACGTTAGCATTTCTACGAGGACATTAGATATATATATCTTCCTCTGTGACAAGTAAGCTTGTAAATAGCGTCACACTACATAAAAATAGAACTAACTACCATTGCCCTGGATCTATCAAAATCAAATTAACTTGCTCGTCGTGGACCTGGATTGTTGATAAAATATTCAGTTCCAGACCAAATAGAAGACTGAATGCTGTTTCTGATTTTGTAAAGTTTTTTGCAAAAACCGTTATTTTAAAATGTATTGTTTTGTTTTCATACTGTGTTATGAAAAAAAATTGTGTGTTTCAATCTTGTTGGAAAATATCATAAATTTGATAGATATTGACATTCAATTAACTTTTAAATTTAAATGTATTTGATATTATAAATCGTAACATATGTAACATAATAAATTGGGGGCTTGTCCGGGATAAATTATAATGTGTAACACTGGTCATGTACATCAATCTTCTAAAGATTCATTTCTGTCTTGTGTTGTTAACGGTTGCTATTGTTCCGTTTACAAATATGTTACCGTTATCAAACAGGAAAAAAAATTGCGTCTGGAAGTAACACAAGTTAAACTGCGTCAACATTCAGATCCTCAGCAGAATCTTGGTAGGTATTTCGGGTACAAAAAAAATTGACCTAAACCGAAGCTTAGGGCAAATGTTACCGGGGCGTTTAGAAACATCATTCTCTTCGCTCGACTCATGTTTTGGATGTTACGTTGGGCTTCGTGAAAAGAAATAAACAAACATATACATATACATATACATATACAATGCACGTACACACACACATATAGACTGCTGTCCAAAATCTTAAGGACATTGAAAATAAAGAAAAAATATGCATTTTGCTTTGTTAAACTCAACCACTTATTTGAATAGAGCTTCGAAAGATGACAACAAGAAAAGGTAAAATAAAAAAAATATAAGCATTTAATAGGGAAAATGTGAACACTATGAAATTGGCCTAAATACTAGCTGGTCTAAAGTTTAAGACCATACACAAACGAAGCGTTAATTAGCAAATAAGTAACGAAATTTAGTCATTTGTGCTCAAGCATTAGCGTTGTCAACATCGCCTACTGGCATCTCCTGTGTTACATTGGGTAAAAACATGGCAAAGGCTAAAAAGTTGACAGAGTTTGAACCTGGCAGAATTGTCGAGCTGCAAAAGCAAGGTCTCTCTCAACGTGCTATCGCTGGGGAGATTGGGTGTAGTAAAACTGCTGTTGCCAATTTCTAAAAAGACCCTGATGGTGACGGAACGAGAATTTCAAGTGGTTGGCAAAAGAAAATTTCGCCGGCGTTGAGCAGGAGGATTCGACGGGTTGTCCGGCAAGACACCAGCCAATCGTCAAACCAGATTAAGGCCCTTACGGACGCAGAATGCAGCTCAAGAACAGTAAGACGGCATTTACGAGAGAAAGGCTTTAAAACCCGTAAACGTCTTCAAAGGCCAGTCTCCTTTCACACCACGAAACAGCCCGGTTAAGCTTTGCTGAGAAGCACCAAACATGGGACGTAGAAAAATGGGCGAAGGTTTTGTTCTCTGATGAGAAAAAAATTAACCTGGATGGTCCAGATGGCTTCCAACGTTACTGGAACGATAAGGATATCCCACCAGAGACATTTTCTACTCCACAGTGGAGGAGGTTCCATCATGACCTGGGGGTGCTTTTTCCTTCCATGGAACAATGGAGCTTCAGATTATACAAAGGCTTCAAGCAGCAGCTGGCTACATTGGCATATTGGAAAGAGTATCTTTATTGAATGAAGGCCCTCGCTTGTGTGGAAATGACTGGATCTTTCAGTAGAACAATGCTGCAATCCACAATGCCCGCAGGACAAAGGACTTTTTCATGGCTAATAACTTGATTCTTTTGGACCATCCAGCGTGTTTGCCCAAACTGAACCTCATTAAAATGTCTATAGAAATGGACGTCAATTCCAAACAGTGCATGATATTTGTGAAGCCATCTTCACCACTTGGAATACCATTCCAGCCAGCCTTCTGCAGAAGCTTATATCGACCATGTTAAAGCGAATGTTTGAAGTTACTCGCAATGACAGCCGTGCAACTCACTACTGAGACCTCTTGTTGTGAATTTCCTGCCATGTTTAGGACTTCTTTTTGGTATGATATTAAACTTTGGACCAGCTAGTATTTAGGCTAATTTCATAGTGTTCACATTTTCCCTATTAAATGCTAAAAAAGGTTTTTATTTTTATTTTCTTTTTTCTTATTTTCATCTTTCAAAGCTCAACTCAAATAATTGGTTGAATCTAACAACGCAAAATGCATATTTTTTCTTTATGTTCATTGGCCTTAAGGTTTTGGCCAGCAGTGTACATATGTGCACATATAATGGAAATTTTAATATAAAATAAGGAATTTTAAGATACAATGAGCAATTAACGTAAAACAAGATTTATTTGAAGTATCATAAAGCAAGCAAACAGCGGCGGAAAACTGACGACAGGCACTGATAACTATCACAAAATCAACGGCCGATGTGGGACTTAGGGTTCTTTAGGGGGGCGGAGGATCGATGAATTCTATGCCAAGAATTGGAAGTGTGAGAAATGGTAGAACCCAGAGAAAAGTTCATTTTCACTCCTAGAACTTCTTATTATTAGTTATTACGTATTCGGGCAGTACCTCAAATGAAAATTGAAAACATTGATGATTAATGCACTACATATTACAGATAAAGTAAGGAGCCTGGTGGGTGCGCCATGTGTCGGGTGTTGCAGCTAAAGTTCAAAATTGTTTTGTTAACGTGTTTCTTGTAGTGGCTGTTTGATTAAACTTTTCAGCTAAATTTTGGATTCTCTTTCTGAATATAGGTAATGCCTCAAGTGAATCTAGGTAATTCGGGGAAGTTTACCTCGCAATTCGGTAAGCTGTAAAGATTACACGATATTGTAAGGCTTTGAGTTTTTCCATAACGTTATTGGACATGTTGCACGTGACTCTGCAGCCATATTCAGTAAGTGGTCTAATATATAATTTATAAATGGATATGATGGAGCCGCCTGAACATCCTTTATGAATGCCTCCAATTCTCCTAAGAAAAGTGATACGTTGGTTTTCACATTTACAAATTTTCCAAAGTGACTTCTCCAGTTTAGTGACCGATCGAAGATGATATCAAGAAATTTTATGGAATTAGTGAACATGATATCGGAGCCTAAGAGAGCTAGTTTTGTTTGGGTCAGTTTTTTGTTGTTGTTGTAACGCATGAATAGAATGTAATTGCTTGTGTTGTGTTTGGGTTTAGAGCTACACACCACTTGTTACACCATGCAGTTATATGGTTAGGCGAAGCTTATACTTTGGTTGTAGCAGCAAATGGATCTCTTGAGTTGCTCCAAACAGCTACGTCATCATCCTATTGTGTCGTATGAGTATACGCGAGTTTTGGCAATTGTTTTTTTTTTGTTTGCTTGTTTTTTTAATTTCGCCCAAAGCTACACGAGGGTTATCTGCGCTAGTCGTCCCTAATTTAACAGTGTAAGGCTATAGTGAAGGCAGCTAGTCATCACCACCTACCGCTAACTCTTGGGCTCCTCTTCCACCAACGAATAGTGGAATTGACCGTCACATTATAACGTCTCCACGGATGAAAGGGTGAGCATGTTTGATGCGACGAGAATTCGAACCCGCGACCCTCAGATCACAAGTCGAGTGCCTTAACCCCCTGACCATGCCGGGCCGAATTTTGGTAGATCATGTATAAAAATAGGCCGAGAGCTGACTCCCTGCGGGACGTCTGCCTCTAGTTTAAGTGTGCACGATAGTGTTTGTTTGAAGCAAACTCTGGCCTGAATAAGAAAACTTGAGATTCGCTGGATGTGGACCCTTAAGTTGGTATAACTTGAACAATAGTCCGTTGTGCCTTACGCTGTCAAATACTTTTACACATCAAGAAATGCCGCTACTTTTTTCGATTAAATGCCTGAAAGATTGTTTTGTTAGTCTGACTAAATAGTCGCCGACTTATTTTTGGCGGCGGGCTACGTTTTGTATGCCACTGTTAATGTTATTGTTTTCTAGGTAAAATAAGAGTCTGTTCGCCATTATCTTTTTCCTGTGGAGTTGAGGAGACTTACTGGTCTGTAATATCCTGGATTTTGTAGGTCTGTAGTTGTTTTCGAGATGACTGTAATAATTGCCAATTTCCAGTGTGGGAAGTATCCTTTTTAGAGTGATAAATTGTACAGGTTGTAAGATATGTGAGAGATTTTTGAGTACTATGTTTTCAATTGTGCCTACGTGTTTTTCAGTTTGTCGATGTGTGATTTAACTTCGATGCATAAGATCGGACTCGTTATATCGTTATAGGTGAAGTCATAGCCGTTTTCTGATATCGATCTTAGATCACTTATTAAGACTTCTCCTTTTGTTAATTAAGGTAGAACGTTTAGAAACTTCAATCATGACCTCTAATAGATTTTTTCAACTCGTCAACTTTAGTACTTGCTTTGGTACATGTATTGAATATGCCTATCATTCAATGGTAAAAAATAGTTAATGAATGCCATAGCTTACGATAAGTTGTCCAGCATTCAAAGTTTACAAACTAAATGAGTTGTTTATTTTAGCACCATACATTTTGCGCGGGTTTTGTTAAAATACATATTTGTGAGAAAGTGCTAAATATTTCGATGGTATTTTTTATAGCTCGAAACAAAATAAGAACTAACTTTTGCTAGTGTTTAAATCTATGAAGTATTTGTTATCATTAATTACCTTATGTTGAGTTTAATCAACATTGGAGGATTATTGTATAACTGTCAATATTCATTTTTATTGCTTCTCACAATACACATATAATACTAAAATTTTATAAACATTAATTAAAGGTCGGTTATATTAGCTTCCCTATTAATTTTGGGAACAAGAAAAGCATACATCATACAAGTTGAAAGGGGGAAAATCATATTGTTTGTACTTCTACATAAACAATGTGCAAGTTATACATTCATATTCATTATATCAATGGGAGAAAAAATCAACCATTTACAATGTGGCAATCTAGACTGTTAAGTACATTTCATCAATTACTTTCAATTAATTCCGAAAAATACTGTCGAAATGGGTTGTAACTTCCGCGCTTTTGGAATAGTTTGTGAAGAAGAGCATAGTCTTCACACTTGCTTACTAGATGACGCTGATCCTGTTTGATGTTCCTTATGTCGGACATTTTTTCATCTTCCTTCTCTTTCTGCAAATGGAAATTTGGCAGTTTTAAAATAGCTAGCCAAACACATACACACACACACATATATATAACTCAACACAATAATTTAAGTTAAACCAATCCAAGGAACAATGGCAATTTTTTGTTTCAGTCATAGTCTAGTCCTTTTGATTACAACGTGTAGCAGTTTAGAGGTATGTTGTAAGTTATACTATAGAAGTTGTTAATTACTTTTTTGTAATGTGTGCATATTGTTGTCGATACCCTTTTTCGGGCAATGCTGAACAATAAATCCTAAACGAAAAAGTTCAAAATGAAAGGTCTCGTGACAATATAACAAACGCGTATGACAATGTTTAAAAACGCTTCCAACAATATTATACAGAATGAGAAACTTATATTGATATGCATACGTTTTTGCACGTACGAAATTGTACGTCCAAGCAAGTTGCAATCATTCTTAATAGAAAATAACACATTAACTAATTCCACGGAGAGAAATACACCGACTAAAACTGGCGTCGTAACTATTCCACCTGATCTTATCTTGACAAATGTATTTGTTTGTTTAGAATTAAGCACACAGACAATGGACTGTCTGTGCTCTGCCCATCACGGGTATCGAAGCCCTGTTTCTAGCGGGGTGAGACCGCAGACATAGCATTCTGCCATTGGGGGACGACAAATGTAAATATATCCGTGTTGAATATGGGATTTCAATTTGTCCCTATTAGATCAAGCGTGAATGAACTTCACTCGAAACGTAATTGAGAACTATTTTTATGGCGCTTAAAGACCAAACATTTTCATAAAAACAATTTCAGTGAAACAAATAAAAACTGCTTTATGGAACATAATGTAAACAGAAGCATCCTAAACGGTAAGACATTATAAGCCCACAAACGCCCACAAACAATTACATTTTAATTCTAACTATCCAAAACACATGACAAAGAACATCCTAAAATACCAGCTCGTTAGGCTATATAAATTATGTAGTGAACTTGATTATTTTAATGCCCGATTGAATTGGAATCATTTCTCTGTGATCGTGGCTACCCTCAACAATTCTTGAAAGAAGCTTGCAATTCTGTTGTAAGTCAAGCCTGCAACTTTCCCTCGTTTTTCATGGAAGTAAACTCTAAATTTTTCTACACCAGGCTACCTCTTATCTTTACTTATCACACACAAAAAAAAACAGGTTAGAGATGTTATTTTGAATTATTTTTACATTATAAAAGAATACGACACCATTAAATATATATTTTCCAAGACTTTTAACAATTTCCTTCCGTTACAATACCAGTCAGTATTGGAACAACCTAGTTCACAGTCACCTTTAGAAACTCACTTCAACAAATATAAGTATTACTGTAGGTAGCTATCCTGCAGTCATTGCTAAGGAGACGTGGGTTCGAATCCCACTCCACTCACAATTTTAATACGTTTAGCACAGATATCTCTCGACTAGCTTCATGCGAAATTCAAAAACAAGCTATCCTGCAACAAGTGCTTACATTGAACCAAGAACATCCGTGCAGGGTACTAAATCGAATTTTTATATTAAGAACCAATATAATTTCACATCAAAATGCGTCATTATTCCTCTGTTTCTTTGTGTTTGAATTTCGCGCAATTGTACTCGAGGGTTATCCGCGCTAGCCGTCCCTAATTTAGCAGTGGAAGATTAGAGGGAAGGCAGCTAGTCATCACCGCCATCTCTTGGGCTACTCTTTTACCAACGAATAGTGGGATTGACCATCACATTATAATGCCCTCACGGCTGGGAGGGCGAGCATGTTTGGTGCGACAGGAATTCGAACCCGCGACCCTCGGATTACGAGTCGAACACTTTAACACGCTTGGCCATGCCGGGCGGTTATGTCACTGTATGTAAGTGTTATGGAGAATAATACATAGGAGAAACCAATAGATTATTAACAGAACATACCCGAAAACATATCAGAAACAAAAACTGGTGGCTTGACGCTTTAACATTGTAAAAGACTTATTTTGAATAAAGCCTCTACGAACAAAAATAACCGCAATCTAGAAGTAAACAAAATAATCTTTGGCCTGGGATTGATCCATTCCGATGGAATAAATGAACGTTTTACCTTTTGATAATGCTTCTACTCTTTGGTTCTAAATTCTCTTAAAAGTTTATACAGTAAATTATGCATTTATTTATCTATTATTTTTTTCATTCAAAGCTTATTATAACTTCTGTCGACTAATTCTTCATTTGCTTTTACTTAGCTTTTAGTTTCGGATTTGTATTTTTAAAACTGTAATATACATATGTATTTGTTGTGGATATATTTTGTTGTAGAAGTTATTTTGTTTTTTATTACAGAGACCAAAGCAGTTGGTAGAGTTTTTCCAGCACTTGTCTTGTGTTATTTATTTTTGATTATTTCAATGCTCGTTCGACAGAACTGGAATTATTTTTTCAATGATCATGACTATATCCAACAAAGAAATGAGCAACTATCTTGTAAATCAAAACCGCAATTCTTCTTCATTGCTTCTGAAAACAAACCCTAAACTCAGATGTACCAGGCCATAAGAATGAATGTGTGTAAACATACATATATATATATAATTTGTTAATTCTCTATCATATTGTTTCAAGTGTTTTTAAAAGTTGTTATAGACGTTTATTTGTAATATTGTTACGTGACCTTCGATTTAGAACGTTTTCGTTTGTGGGTTTGCTGTACAGCTTGAGATACCTAAAGAAGAGCATTGCCCGAAACGTGTTATCTGGAACAATATTGTATATGTATATATATTTAGTTGTCAGCGTGTAACTTTTGGTGGTTTAACCTAAGACATTTTTTTTCACTCCTTCCATAACCATCAAGCGAAATTTCTTATATGCTTTTATACTGACAAAATTTTAGTCTAGTTTTAATCATTGAATTTTATTTAGTTATATTCATCGTCAAAGGATGTAGGCACTGAATTAGTCTGTCAGTATATGGCTATGAATTTTATCATTTAGTAGATCACATGTTCAGTGTCACATAGAGATATTATTATACGTGTAATAGTGTATTACTCTTCCACAGAATATCCAGAGAAATTAACACATAATAATGTATGTTTTTGTCTTTCTGCAGACCGACACTTTTCTGTAACATACATCAGCATTTGTTCCTCTATACTTACCGTAATAGCTGTCTATCCGTATATAGTCTCGTATTTCTACTGACGTTAAACAGAACAAAATTCACGGAGACCATGTTTCACTTGGCAGCATAAGTGTCATGATATTTCAATGTATTGTACTGAGAAATTGTGAAACGAGACCATATACATCGAGCAAGGTGTAATATTCTACAGTTTGCGATGAGCAAAATGTCGTGGTACTTGTGCATCATATTTTCGATATTCACACGTTACTTTCAGATTTACCGTTTAATATTCTATTAGTAGTACTGGTCCCATAAGGATGATCAGGTTTCCACAGCGAATAACATGACCTTATTAGGTTTATGGTTTGTGAAGATTTCGTTCTTTCGTCGACATTAACGTGTTTGGCAAACTGTATTTGTTTGCGTTGAATGGCATATTCATCATATATATTTATAACAAATGCTGTTGACAACACACTGAATGTACACTTATTTACAAATTAGGTTTCGTTTATTTCGTAGCATATTTCCAATTTTCTTGTATAGTTCTTCCTCAATTCTGTTGGTATCTGACTTTTCAGTAGCATTTCATAACTTAAAGTTTTAATTCTGGAATCATTTCCTTCTATCTTGTAAATTGTGTGTTTGAATAATCATGGGTAACATGTTTTGTTACAAGTGAATGGGTGGAATAAGTATCGATTTGCGCGCTCAGACATCTTGGATGTTTCAATATTGTCGTTTACTTCTGATTTCAGGTTAATTGTTTAAATGTTGTTATATTACTTATAATATCCTTAATTACATACGGTAAGATATCTTGTGATATTTTTATTTTTCTTAAAATGCGCTCAACCTTATAGTTTTAATCAAAAGCTAATTATGTCTAGTGTTACAGTCACTTTTTTTTAAATGCTTAGGGCTGGAATGGCCAGGTGGGTAAGGAACTCGACTTATAATCCGAGAGTCACAGGTTAAAATCTCCGTCACACCAAACATGCTTGCCCTTACAGCTGTGGGGGCGTTATAATGTGACAATCAATCCAAATATTCATTGAATAAAAGAGTAGCCCAAGAGTTGACAATGGGTGGTGATGACTAGCTGCCTTCTCTCTAGTCTTACACTGCTAAATTAGGGACACTAGCGCAAATAGCCTTCAAGTAGTTTTGCGCGAAATTCAAAATACATCTAAATACTCTGTCGATCATTGTTATTATAAATTATTTTTGTCTATTCTTCGTCTTAACTTTTGAAAAAAAAAACACCTCTTTAATGGATATCTTCGTCAAAAAAGATTAATTGCTATGGCATTAGCAGCGTTGAGGATTATTCCTTCTTATAAGAACCTTTTTTTGTTTTGAATTTTTCGCAAAGCTACTCGAGGGTTATCTGCGCTAGCCGTCCCTGATTTTGCAGTGTAAGACTAGAGGGAAGGCAGCTAGTCATCACCACCCGCCGCCAACTCTTGGGCTACTCTTTTACCAACGAATAGTGGGATTGACTCTTGGGCTACTGTTTTACCAACGGCTAGGAGGGCGAGCATGTTTGGTGCGACCGGGATTTGAACCCACAGCCCTCAGGTTACGAGTGTCCGGCTATTCTCGTTGTCCATGATTTCCCTATGTGTATCGCTTATGCGTTTCCATAATTATTTCCTTTACCACGGCCCGGCATAGCCAAGTGGGTTAAGGTGCTCGATTCGTAATCTGAAGGTCGTGGGTTTGATTCCCCATCGCATCAAATATGCTTGCCCTCTCAGCTGTGGGGATGTTATAATGTGACATTAATTCCAATATTTGTTGGTAAAAGAGTATCCCAAATTAGGGATGGCTATCGCAGATAGCCCTTGTGTAGCTTTGCGTACAAACAGAATCAACGAGAAATGGTAAGTAGATTTTCACATAAAATACAAAAAAATAAAGCGATTACGTTGTATAATCCACAAGAATATGTGTGTGAACATTGTTTTCATGTTTCCATACACGTTACCAGTATATGTTTGTGGAATATAGTTGAAAGTAACCTCTATTGCTCTACATAATTCAACCAAGTTCTTTAGTCGCATTTTTTTCTAGTTGCTATTTCTCGTTGTTTGTTTTTTAATTTCGCACAAAGCTGCACGAGGGCTCTCTGCGTTAGCCGTCCCTAACTTGGCAGTGTAAGAGTAGAGGGAAACAATTAGTCATCATCACCCACCGTGGGCTCTTGGGCTACTCTTTTACCAAGGAATAGTAGGATTGACCGTCAGATAATAACGCCCACACGGCTGAAAGAGCAAGCATGTTTGGTGTGACGGGGATTCGAACCCGCGACCCTCATATTACAAGTCAAATCCCTTAACCTCATGACATGCCAGGCCCTTTTTAGTTTTGACACAGCCACTTCAGCCTTAAGGATATTTATATATGGAGTATATGTAGGCCAAGCTTTTTTACTGTTGTCACTTCACAACGCACGTTTGAAGATAAAGTCTTGCCTAATGAGTCAAATTTTTAGTGAATGACATGATGGGTTAAAATCGGTTTGTATTTGCTAGCAGTCTGAGTACCATCAGTGTTTTGAAGACCCTCGACATCACTGTCTGAGATGAAGTTCTACTGAATTCCCACCATGATTCGTTAAGATATTATATACTGATATAACACCATTCTCCTTTACATCATCAAACAAACCGTTGATGCTTACTATGTTTTAGACTGGCGTGATATTTTCTGATTTATTGGACGATAATAATCAGTGTAAACTATCAGCACGTGACTGTACTATGGTGCGATATATTTTCACGTGATAAAAATACTGCGTTATCTTGGTATTTACTTTTTATGCCGTTGTTCCTCACAATTCCTATAATTATTTACAAAATTATACATAAGTATACATAAACAAAGAAAAACATACATTAAATTTTTAGTTAAATTTTACTGCTGGTAGTGTATAATGTTTAATTCGCAATATCAGTTATTTCGAGGATTCGATTTCTTGTTCATTTTAGAAGATCTCTTTAGTGAAGATCAAGAGAAGATTATTTCAGCATTAATAAAATAGCGTTTCCTTTACCTATAACCATTTATCAATTTTTATCACTTACAATCACATCTTGCAACCATGTGTTCCAACCTTCGTTATGATCAGACGACTTGGCGCCAGCTTTTGGTTGTACGACGCCGTAAATGTTGAGTGATGCAACATCTCTGTGAAAAGAAGCACAGCTAGGAACACAATTATCATATAGACAAAAACACACAACCAGAAAGGTAAATGTATCAATCTATTAATAACCAGCAAATTATATAGGTGTAAACCGACATATATACAGGTATAGAAAGCTTTATAACCACTGTTTATGAAAAAAAAAAAGTAACTGAACTGTCTGAATATTGAAATATACAATTTTGTTTATTTTTCCAAGCATTTGAGAAGCATGGAAAGTAGTAAGTTTAAGAACAGTGAATAGTTTCACGCCTAGTAATTTACTGGTTATTGTCACTTACGTGGATTACACACTTGCGATAATAGAATGTTGTTGAATCAGAATAGGAAGCTTTTACGTGCATTTCCTTAGTTTTTGTGTTTTAACATTAAAATATTTCACCATTATTGCTCAAGCATGTGTTAGAAAACATTTAACTCTGAAAGAATTATTAGAGGCCACATTATCTTCAAAATGTTGTATCTCAATGTTATATTCTTGCTTCTTTATGTGTTTTCCGTAACTGAATTTGGCATACAATCAATGGATATGAAAATATATGGCTAGAATATGGCCAAACAAGGGGAAACACTCAAGGCAAAATTAATTCCTGACCATACAAACTTTCAGAAACTCCTTTCAGACAGCACAGAAATTCACTGAGACATTCAAAATGCATCTACTGTTCTTATATTGACTAAAACTGTTCATAAGAGGCTCAAAAAGTCTAGTTTAAGGTCTGAAGAGTCTGTTTTTGGATCCCTATGGACCAGCGTCACAAACATGAAAGTCAAAATTGGGATCAAGCCTACCAATCTTGAACAACTTAGGTTTTATATTGATGCCATAGACGGTTGTTTCAGGGAAATAGATACAAACCTAATTAGTGCTAACAGGAACGTAGCAAACTTGATTTATCAAGATCTATAGAAACATCAGCTTTATTGACAAGAATACTCTCCATGTTCTGGAATGGTTCTTAGAATGAAACGAAGTACAACTATGACGTCCTGAGCATTATGACTTGTGAATGACAATGCCAACTTTGGTAATGGAAGAATAATTTTAGAAAGGATTAATGTCCTGTAGCGTGGCTATGTCGATCTCCAAAAATGAATTCAACAGAGTATGTTTTAAACTCCTTACGTCACGCTATTTTGCCTTTTTTGTTCAGCTCGTGACTTTCCTTATTAAAGAATGAAATCACGTGCCACAAATAAACATCTAGAAGCCCACTAGAAATACTAAAAAAACAATGCTAGGCTTTAAAAATTACTTTTGGTGGACACGTTCTCTGGTGAAAAGATTTTTTTCGGTAGTTGTTATTTTCTGATTAATTAAAACAAATTTTAAGTATGATTTGGATATTCCATTTTGAGGTGGGTGTCTTCTTTCATGCTCAATTCTATATAAATATGTTAGAAACTATATATTTTATATGTTAGAATATGCAACAGTAATAAAATATATAATAATAATTTGTTACAAGTCATTTACTATTTGCTAGATTCATTTTGAAAACCAATATTTGGCAAATGTAGAGTAATATAAATTATTGATGAAGCTATTATTCTTTTAAAGCCAATAATTTGTTCAGGTTTATTCATAACAAGAGCAAAGTCTGGATCATTGACTCTATAAAATTTGTAAATTATTAAAGAAATTTTTACTATTAATTATTTGGAACCTACCTGGAAGAATACCCGAAAGATGGCGTCTCAGACCTCTTTGCGCTTATGCCTCGACATATAGGAGCAAACACAAATGTCCTAACGGAAAAGAAACTTGATTAATATTACTAAATCGATATTTACACGATGCAATTTTCTCACAGGAAAACCTTTTAATTAAGGGATCACTCCTATAAAAATAAAAAAATATCATGAAGAAGGAAAGTAAGAAAAATCTAAACATTGAGTTTGGCAGGAAACAAGAAGTTTCGAACAAACTTTTTGGGTTCTTACTGTCTGGTAAGTGAGTCTCGGCAAACAGGATCTTCAAAACTCACATATGCAAAGAGACAAAAGTTTAGAAAGAGTCATAAACATATGATAAACGAAAATTATATTTTTTTTCAGAATTGTTCTTGATTGCAATTAATCGATTAGCTTGCAGAAAACGTGTACTTTACACATTATCATTATTAGCTTGCTGGGTGACTATTTTCAGAATAATCTTGAATACTATTGGTGTCATAAGGTCGGTTGGATAGTTATTTGTTTATTATTTTATAATATAACACTACAATACTTACATTTACCCTGATTTTAAATTATAGCCAATTAATATCTTTTCCTGAATAATCTACAGGCTGATAAAATTTAAACATTCAAGTCATAAGTCTTACACATAATAAACAATTCATTATTTTATGATTTATTGTTCCATGTCGAATAAACTGAATATCTCCTCTTTGACACTTCTCACAGAAATGAAAACCGTCAGAAAGTATTCGCTTCAGTAGCAGTCTTTTCTTGCGTTCAGTAAAATGATAATGAAAGTTTTATACACATCAAATAATTCATTAAATTACAAAAAAGGTTATAAACGGCCCACCAGACAATCATACTGCACATTCACTCTGATCCAAACAGTTGGATTGGATTTATATTTCATTTTTATCCGTCATTATTTTAAGGAAAATTAATTATACAATAAAACTTCAACCAACTCAAGACAAGCTGTCCAATAAGAAAAATCAACTTAATGATCCTAGCTCTCTTTCCCAATTGTCTTAAAACAATGCAGATGTAAGAAACTTTTAAGTTTCTGAATACACTTCCAAGCATTAATATTTCAGGTAATGCTTAAAATTAAAATATATATTTATTTTCTTTCTATATATGTGTATGTAGATATGTCATTCAAACGGAATGGGCCCCCAGTGGCACAGTGGTATGTTTTGACTCGCGTACTGGACAGAGCACAGATAAGTCTAAGTGTAGCTTTGTGCTTAATAGCAAACAAACGGAATGGGCGAAGAAAAAATGTTATAAAGTAACATTGATTGAAGAGGATAGAGTATGACAAAGTGACTGGTTTTAATCCAGTCTCTAAAGAAATAGGGATTACAGAACTCTAACTCATTATAACATTATCAGAGTAAACGGATACAACAGCCAATTCTATAAGTTCAGCCAGTGTATAGACTACAAGATTTCATATGGTTATGAGTTTTATAATCTATGTAAGGAAAACAGATGCAATGTCTGAAAGTAAGGGGCTAGTTTGATGTGGATTTGATAAATGGATGTAAAGGGTGGTAACAGAAGAAGACTGAGAGATGTAAGAGGCAAAGGAGAAAAGCAATATATTGCCAGTAATAAACAAAACCTAGTTCCAAATCTATGTGTTACAAATTATCAGATATAATCAGCAATTCATTATTGTTTAAATTGGTATGAGTTAATTCCTGATATCGAAGTACAAGTATGAAGCAAGAGTAACAGAAATTTAGTAATTTTGATATAAAATACTTCATTTTCACAGAATAAGCTGTTGATAATGTATAATTACTCGAACAGTAGAGATTTTGAACATTTCTCAAAAGTATTTACTTTTCTTCGTTGTTTTTATTGATTAGATCAACTACAAACGGCATGCTCAAGTCTGATTACAATAAAACTGTGGTACTATGTCATTACAGGAGTGTTGGAACATGAATTCTATTAAATCATTGTAATATATCTGGGAAAATGATCATGCATAATTACTAGACACTTGAAGTTTCTGTCACTGGAGCGGTGTTGTAACGTGAGTCTGATTACGGCCTTTAAATATGTAGCGATGAGGATTGTTGCATGGCTTGCCAACAGAGATAAACATATGTGTTCAAGTTGAGAAGATGACGTCATATTTCCTGAAAGTGAAACCAGAGGATGCGTTGCTAGGGGCGTATTTCTAGGCTGCTATGATAGATGGAACTTGTTGTGCTGCTATAAAACATGACGAGAGAAGTTGTCTGCTATCAGAAAGCATATTGCTAAGAGTGACATCATAGTTTGAATGTTAAACAACAGAGAGCTTGTTGCTATGGCCATGAATGGCACCAAAACGTGTTGGTAAATTGAAAGTGCAGATAGATTAATACGACATTAACTTTGTATCAACAATCAAAGCCTTAAAATCAATCTACTATTTTAATCTTATCCACTTTTTTTTTTTTGTATAGATACATTTTACAAATGCAGATGGTGCTACTAAATCAATGTTAGCATAGTTTTGCTCCTATATACTACTTTTATGGCATGGCTTTTGCTATTTCTAGAGTTGGATAATGATACTATCATATTTAACATACTGATTATAGTTGTTCCCTCTAACAATATCTAACCATAGTATTTACAGGCTCTGAAAAGGAAAATTTTTTTCGTGATAACATCTCTAAAAATTTTGCAATAATTCAATATACGATCGTACAATTTCATAGTTTGGCTTTATGGGTTAACTATACTATTCCTCTACCCATATAACTATGATTTTTATTTTATATAGAAATTCCTAACAAAATATTTCGTTTTGCACTCGTTAATTTATACTTTTCACTTACATATGTTTGACAAAGCTGTGTGGTCTTACGCGGCTTATTATGTGTATTTTACATAAGTGGTTGGTGTTACTTCTGTGGGACTGTATAAAAATTTAATTGTGTCTCAGTTTATGTTAATATTTTTCATTCACAAATTTAATTGTATGACATGTGTTTTCAGAAGGCAGAGAATATTACTGTATTTCTGTAGGACTGCATACAGATTTCAACTCAGCTTATATTCATATTTTCCATTTATGTATTATCTAACTGTTTATATTGGCAAACCAAGTTAATAACACATTATTGTACTGCTGAAGTATTTTTATCAAACATAATATTTCACATTTTGGAAAAATTTAATGACTGTATTTTTATGATTTATTAAACATTTAACATACAATTTGTAGTCTTTTGCTTCTACAAGGTGTTCGGAAAGTCACTATGCAGTTTTGTCTGTTAATAAATATATAAGTGCACAGTGACTTTCCGAACACCCTGTATAATCAATTATGCTTCATAAATTGTCTTATGCTTTATAATAAACCACCTATTATATAATCATTTCTACAATTAATATATAAGTTCTGTAAGCCCTGAAAAGGACGTTTATTTAAATACCATATTTAAGATTTATAAGTTTAATTATAGAGTTTAAAGAATCGTTGTTAACAACTATGTTTAACTATTATTGTTATAGCGGTATTATTATTACATTTTTGTAGAAAATATTTCTCAAACCTTATTTATTGATGGATTAGAAATAATGTTTTTTTATTTCTACTAAAACATGTCAGTAAAGGTATAAACGAACTTTTTTTTACAATAGACTTTAAGACTGTAACACTCAAACAATATAAACTAAATAATAAGATTGTATTAAACTTAAAATGAACAGTCGTGTTTAATTGATAATTAAAGGACAAAATACAAGTTTTGATAGGTCACCCTTTCATCACATCACTGACGCATATCAGGTGATATCAAGTTTAGAAAGCTATGACCATTGCGTTTGTCTTAGGCTAAAACAAATAATGTCTTCATTTATGTAAAACCGATATAGAAACCAGAAATTACTGTTCCATATTTTTCAGAACTTTATGTACACTGTAACATTTAAGCTTGTAATTTCACCAAAATATCAAATGCATTTTTCACAAATGAAGATAACCAAAGAAAAATAAAGAGTTGTCAATCCTAAACCTACAAGACTTTTGAAATGCAGAGTATTTTTATATTATATTGAAAGAGTTTAAACTTAAATTGTTCAAACATACATAAATTCAAAACTGTAGAGGTTTCTCACTTCTATGCTTTTATGTTTGTAAATGTTAAACACTTATTACTTATCTTCACAACATATACTTCACAACAAAACCACTTTATTCACAGTCCTCACCAAAATTAAATTATGCCCGACGTACAAAAAAGGCTCAAAAGTTCAGAGGTCAGTGTACAAATAAAGCTAAAAATATTTGTCAAACATTAAAGTTAGTTTGACAATTGTTTATTCAGTTCTACTTTTAATATTCATGATATCTACTGAGACTTTAGAGACGTGAAATGTGTGACATTTATGATTTAATTACGCAATAAATTATGTACTCGAATGGTAACAGGATTAATTTTTCTGAGCATTAAAAATTTCAGACATATCAATCTATAGCAAATAATATAATTTTTATTTTAAATACTAAACAAAGCCTCGTCTCGCATGCTATATTTTTCATCTATGCTTCAAACTCAGAAAATGTAATTTTTCAAATTTGACAAATTCTGAAATAATTTTATAGTAGCATGTATAATATTTTTTTACTATAACATACTGAAAGAAAAAAAACTCTTATTTAACTCTCATTATCTTTATGAGCTCATTCGTTCCACTAAAATGTAAAGGGTCCTTGTATATGTTTATTCATTACTTAAAAATATATATTCTTATCTTCATGTACATACTTCAGAAATCTTTGTTTTGAGCTTGTTTCTTGCTGACTGAAACTATTTGCATATAGGTTAAAGTTTGATAAACTCTGTTTGACAAAAATGATTACATAACACTCTATGTAAGTAATATTATCTTAATTTTTCCTGTGTGTTTTCTAAAACAAGTCATATCTTCGTTTCTACAAAACTGAAAGGCATGCAAGAAATTCAATTTTTCTATCTTTTAAAACTTCATTTATGTGCACTATAACATTTCAATTTATTAATTTACCAAAGCATCAAATACTTTTTTGCAAGTAAACATAGTTGATAACCGTAAAAGAATTAACAGTCATAGTTGAAAAAGGAACTATAGTTATACATCAAATATTTGTTCATTGGCTTTTTAAAAGCATGTTTTTTATGTGGATTTGGAAAGTATTATGTAACATGTATTACTTTTAATCTAACAATTATACAAATTATCAGAGTCAATCATCACTCATTCTAAAATGTAATAGATTTTGAGCAAGTATACTTAAAGCCTTTTATAATAATAAACTTGAGGGACAAGACAAATGAACATTTAAAAATGTCACTAAAACACAGACGAGACACAGGCTTATATTTATCGAGACGTACTGGAAAATTCATATAAATGAATAATGTTAACAAAGTTGGTCTCATTAACGAAAATACATAAATCTTAAAATATTTTCAAACGAGACCTAAAACTCGAGAATGAAATGTTATGTTTAATGAGTCTAATGAAATATATAAACACGGATGTCGAAATTACATAAACCAGATTCCAATACGAGTTAGCCTTGAAATATAACCAATAATATCCTGTAGTTGTTGGTGTCAGATTTAATTTTTGCAAAGAGGTGTGAACAATACATAAAAGAATTAAGAGTGATAATAGTTATAAGAAATGTTAAGCAATTTTTATGAAGATAAAATTAAAAATAAAATAATGGCAATAGGTAGCAGAAAATAGAGAAAATGATAATGTGACACAATATGTACTCTTTAAAAAAAGAAACACAAAAGGGATATTTTTGTTATTTTAAAGAGAAATATATGTAATAACGTTACAAGCTCAGAGTATGTGATGTTACACGTGTTAAGACACTGATTGTCAGACCAAAATGACAATAAAAGTTGTGCACTTTGAAAACGGAGGAAAATATCGGATTTTTCGCCAAAACGCACGCGTGTCCAATAAATTTGTTTGAGAGATCTGCAAGTGCAACATGTGCAAAATCCCTATAAAAGTGACGGGTTCTCGGTTTCCATAGCTCAGTGTTAAGCCACCGACATGCAATACAGTTACGCCAAGACTGACTGAAGCACAACGCAACAATGCCATTGGTCGCTTGGAAGCAGGCGAATCTCGATCAGATGTTGCCAGAGCTGTGAATGTCCACCCAAGCACCAAGACTATGGAATCGTCACCAACAACATGGATCAACTCGTGACCGTCCACGATCTGGCAGACCTCGTGTGATCACGCCCGCACAAGATCGCAGCATCCGGTTACGTCACCTTCGGGATAGGACCACCACTGCAACGTCTACTGCCTCAACCATACCTGGGCTGCGTAGGATTTCCGATCAGACCGTACGCAACCGTCGACGAGATTCTTACGCCCCATGTGCAACCCATCATGGTGAACGTCAACAACGTTTTTCAACATGACAACGCCCGTCCTCACACAGCCCGACTCACCACTGTCTTCTTGAGACACCACAACATCAATGTTCTTTCCTGGCCCTCCAGATCACCAGATTTAAACTCCATCGAACATCTTTGGGACGAGTTGGACCGACGTCTGCGACGGCGACAATCTCAACCGCAGACTCTACCTCAGCTTGCAGCAGCTTTGCAGCCATTCCACAGGATGTGATTCGTCATCTCATGCTTCCATGGGCAGGAGATGCCAAGCAGTTATTGATGCTCACGGGAGGCATACTCGTTATTGACGTTGAGTGACGTTAAACTTCAACTAGTGAGCGTGGACTTCGCCTTTGCAGACTTTGGATGTTCAGCAGTGAATGTGCAAAGTTTCACACATGTCATACAGAACTACCCGGAATAAACTTGTTAACAATATGTCTCAAATTTTGCCTTTTGCGTTTCTTTTTTTGAAGAGTATATATAGAAAACAGTACCAATATAGAGAAATTAAAACACGGATAATGCTAATAATGTAAAGTAAATTTAATTATAATTTAATTTTGAAAATCTTTTGACATACTTGTGACGACAAGAAACCCACTTGAACTAAAAATGTATTCTCAAGGCGGCTGGTATGGGTGTTAAAACTTTAATTAAAATAAAGTACAAAACAACTTTTCGACCTTCTTAGATCATCTTCAGGTTATGAAGGTTGAAACATTATTTTCAAATAATACAAAAATCAACAATCCTGGGATAGAGACTGATACCATTTGACATTACAGTATTTAACAGTACTATCTAGTAAACTTCTTTAATTTCACTGTTCCTGTTAGATGTAAAACTTGTCTCTATACTCCTACAATGAGCACAACGACAAGGGAAAGAGCTGACAATCCTAAACATACAAAACATTTGAAAAACAGAGTATTTTTACATGATATTGAAATAATTTTAACTTAAAATTTTCAAATACAAATAAATTAAGATTGTAGAGGTTTCTAACATCTAATCTTTTGTGTTTATAAATCTAACACATTTACTATTTATTTTAACAGAATATACTTTATAATTTTACAATGCTACTGAAGTAATAACACTTTCAAATGTATATTTGTTGACAAATAAAAAATTCTAATATAATTTTACAGTAAAACTTGTTAGGTAACCAATAACATGAATTAACTTAATTTATAAAGACATTGTACAATTCTTGTATTTAAACAGTTATTTAAAACAATCTATTTTACTCTTTATTAAAATTAATAAAATTAATTAAATTGTGCCTGACATATTGCAATCACTGTCCCTGAATGTTTTGTCACCAACGGCATTAGACATAACAACAGTCACGTACTAAATGTTGTACAACTATTTACCATCGTGAGGACGTTTTTATCAGTTATTGTAAAACTACTTTAATTATAGATAACATTTTCTCATCTCTACGACACACCATTGGCTCCTTACTGAAATAACGTAGGTTTTATGACTGTAACTCAGGAGAGAACATTTTATATGGTATTATGACTTTATCTTATTTTTGTTACTACATTGAACTTTATTACTTTTTGTGAGTCTTATAAGAATGTGGTTGACTTTTAAGATGTATAAAAACTCAAATTATATTAATAGTTATATATTTGTAATAATACTAACTTGATTATAATAACCATAATTTTTGAACAATGGTCTCTTGAGATAAATCTATTCACCTCGGTGAATGTGATGCATGGTTTGTATGTCCTCACAAATCATTTTGGCGAATGCCCTATTTGCTTTGTTTATATAGATAAAGATAGAGAAAACGAGGAATATTATATTTCTGGATAAATTGATTTTGTTTAAATTAATGAAATTTAAAGATTCATTTTAAGTGAACCCTGAGAGCGAGAAAGAAATGGTTTCAGACATCATTTTTAGTGATGAAAGGTTTCTCACTTATATTTTTAATATACGTAGAAATTAATTTATTTGGACTAACATTTAGCAGACAGGATCCCATATAAAAGTTGTAAAGTTGAAACTAGAGGTGACTGATCGGAAACAGAACACCACAAGAAGTCAACAGACACAAAGAAAGAGAGGTGCTATGCTTGTTATGAAATGGGGAATATTGCTAGTGAGTGCGAGTATATCACCAACAAGCAACAGTAAAATATCAACAGAAAGGAGGAGAGATGCCATGCTTTTTATAATAGAACAAGAAACTGAATATCACCATGAATACTACTTCCAGAATAAACAGAATGGAGAGAATTTGCCAGATTCTTATAACAAAGCCACATCGGACTATTTGCTGTGTCTACTGAGGGGAATCGAATCCCTGCTCTTAGCGTGGTATTAATCCGAAGACTTATCACTGTCAAAGCAGGGGACTTGTCAGATTCACCATAAGAAGAATGTTCTACCTTTATGATTAAGCAGTGATCGGCTCATGTTAGCAAATGGATCATGAGTACTAGTAGTGATCAGAAAGTGTGATAAGCTTTAAGAGGTACCAACAAACTATGATATACCAGTAGGTGAAAGCTATCTCAGGGACAGGAAAATGAAGGTCCTATGAGACAATGGGTACAGCAGTGAGAAACAGTTTAGTACCTGATGACCACATGACAGGTAAGGTATATCTATGTGTATAAATTGATAGAACAATGAGAAAATTTCGCATAGCAAGAATTAAAATGGCTTCTGCATACTACATAGGACACTCTGAAGCTATATATGTGAAGGCAACCATCTATAACTTGATAATTGGCAGTAGAAGCTTGGAGGAATCGTACAGAAAAAAACGACTGATGACTCTTCTGCAGTCACCACTAGAGTTCAAAAAAAGAAAAACAATGAATACATCAAGCTTCTGGAAGTCTCAAAATATGATATCCTGAATGTAGGTTTACGGGAACTCAAGGAAGCATAGAAAAAAAGACCTTTCACTGCAGACATTTTGGGAAAGGTACCTACTGGGGAAGTTAAATAGATTATTTGATTGTTTCTTTCTTGCTTTACAATTAAGCACAAAGCTATACAATGGGCTATCTGTGCTCTGCCCACCACGGATATCGAAACCTGGATTTTAGTGGCTTGAGTCCGCAAACATACCGCTGTACCACTGGGGGGCGAAACAGATTATAGTACCAACACAATGCCAGACTTAAGTAGCGAAACTGGCTCATGAGTAGATTGTAGGAGGACATCTAGGAGCAAAGAAAATAGCAAAAATATTCAGCAGTAAATTCCATTGGCCAAGATACAGACTCGTCAATACTAGGCAACTCTTTACTGATCCATACGATCCTAACGATCCTAGATGTAATGGTTTTCTGAAAGAAACAATGGTATCTTAAAGAGCATGCTGAAGAATACGTGCCAGAAAAAAATCTCGTGACTAGTGAAAACACTTTCAAGAAACATTATTTGTTTACCAGCAGTTACACAAGCAAGAACAGGTTTTTTACACTTCTTCTTGCTGTATGGCAGAACAATATGAGGTTTGACGCAGATACTGAAAGATCTGTGGATATATACCAGTGTGTATTAAGTATCATAAACCGATTCGAGGAGACCTGTAAACTTACTTGAGAGAACTGGTATGCATCTCAAGGCAGTCAGAAGTATTTTCGTGACAAGTAAGCCAAATATCAGTGATTTAAGGTCAGACAAAATGTTTTGATCCTACTACATACAGACAACAATAAACTCACTCTGCAGCGGAAAGAACCTGTTGATGTGCAAGAAATGGTCAACAGAATATATATAAATAAACATAATGTTTGTGTGTATCTATTTCTTATACATTTCCATATTTTTTGATCAAGCAGCACCAATCTTCATACAGTGATACAGAAAGACATGATGAAGGTCATGAGAGGGGTTGGACCCGGGGATATAAGACTTCTCTATCTAATTTCATGTTGACAGAATTTTTGAAAATAATATATTTATTTATTTGTATTGCATTTTCAATGTTTATTATGTTTTTTTCAAACAACTCATTATTTCGCTGTAAAGTGGAAAATATCTTTTGAAGTACAGAATGTATTAAACAGAACTACGTATTTGGGAAGAAATTCATTATCTAGATGAACCATCAGCCCTTTGCATACATTCCGATGTACAAAACTCGATAGTGCAAGGATTGTCAGGTAGGTAATGTATCTCCAAATTTACCACTTCCTTGTTAAGGCCATCATGGGAACTGCAAATGTTGCAGGCTGTATGAGTAGACTTTGTGAATTAACTGAAAAAAATCTTTGTATGTAGTGTAAAATACTGTAAATATTTTTCTTCAAGAGGGGCTTATTGTCAGATATACATGATTTTTCATTTCTAGTTTAATACAAAACCGAGTTATTGAGTAAGTGTTAAATGAAGTTAATGGAAGTGAAAGTAAAAGTGAAGTTAGACTACATATGAATAAGCCATAATGGATAATTTCTAAAGTGAGCTTCACAACTTGTTTTATACTAACAGAATAGAGAAGAAGAATTCGCCTTGTAAATTGGGTTTTAAAATAACTGCACCAGTCTGTGTAGACTTTTTACAAAAAAGCAAACTTCTGAGGTAATACACATTTGTATATACATTTTAATTGTTTTGAAGATATTATTTGAAAACAAATGGATTGTGTGCTGCCATTTATTATCGAAGTTTATCGACAAGTCACACTTGTCACCCAATATTAATGTTTTGTGCAAAAGAAAGTTTGTTTACACGTGTACTGATATGTTTTAGTAAAATTTCAGTAAGCATTATATGTAATCCATAAAGAAACAAGATGTGTGAACAGTGTAAGCATTATATCTAATCCATAAAGAAACAAGATGTGTGAACAGTGTAAGCATTATATCTAATCCATAAAGAAACAAGATGTGTGAACAGTTTTCTGCAGAAATAATGTATTTACAATAGTAATATTTAAACGTAGTTATTTACATATAGTCTTTAAACTTCAGAAATCAACTTATAAATCTAAACGTGAGAGATAAATAAACGTCTCTTCAACGCGAATAGAAGTTATATATATTAATTATAGATATAATTTAAAGGTAAGTGGTTTACATATAAAGCATCATAAAATTTAAGAAATATGATTAAATATAGAAGCAAAAAATATAATCATTATGTTAAATACTTAATACGTCATAAAACACAATCAGCTATCTCCTTAAATATTGAAGTAAACAACAAAACATTATATGTGATAAAGACATTTTAGCAGTATGTTACATGTGTTGGTAATAAATCCTCCTATAGAAACACATGTAATATATACACGAAAATTGTAAACATGAGTCGAAACAAGTTGACATCTGTCCGATGAAAGTATAGTAGCACCATTTTCATTGATAATAACACAAGCGCTATGCCTAATATGCCTTTGGGAAACATATGTAAATTTAAGCTATAAAGTAACATACGCAAAATGAAATATTTTATTAAGAACTGTTAGAAAAAATAAAAACATAGTAATACAGGTAGAGGTACAGTGTATTTAAACCGTAAAACATAATAATACTGGTAGAGATACAGTATATTTAAACGTAAAACATAGTAATGCGGTTAGAGGTACAGTATATTTAAATCGTAAAGCCAAACAACTGAAACAGTAAGATTGTATGATAATTTTTTCATGATATTTAGAGATGTTATCAAGAAAAATCCATCATTTTCAGAAACTGCAAGCAAACATATGATTAGTTATAAGAGCAACAACTGTAATCAATATGTTAAATGCGTTAATAACACTATCAGCTGTAGAAAGAGGAAAACAAATGTCATACAAGTTAAATATAAAAGCAAAAACTAGAACTAATGAATCAAAGAAGTGTTTTAAACACAAAGTAATTTATAGTTGTTAAACTACACCAGGTAATTAGGGTAGAATACTATTTGTTTGATGATCCTACGAGCTATCATAACATTGTCTTAATATACACTTGTAGTAACACTATGTACTTACAGAAACACTATCTACCTTTGTATTATGTACGTAATCAAAAACTATAAATTAGATAATATTAAAATAGTAGCTTAATTTAAGGCATTGATTGCTACTATAAAAATAATATCATGTTGATTAATTTCCACTCTCATTATACCGAAATGTACTCTGGGACCACTTCATGACCCTAGCAACGTGAATTCTGTTGTTCAATACATGAGCTACGGCGTCATACCTAGTATCGTGCTGATAGAAGACAACTTCTGTTGTCACATGCTATGGCGGCAGACAACCTCTGCCTGCCGTGATGGCCTAACAACACGTACCCTCTGGATAACTTCCACTGTCAGATGTCATGACAATATCCACCTGTCATGAAGCCCTAGCAATATGCCCTCTGGTTCCACTTCGTGCAAGTATAAAGTCGTCTTTTCTTTCCTTCCATTATTGCCTAGATTAACACATTTCACCTTCTTGTGCCGTACCATGCAACAATCATTCTAACTATTGAAATATATCTAGGAAAGTTTCATGTCTAATCAGTAGAAAGTTATGGTTCTGTGTCACAAGAGTAGTGGTTTAATGTCAGTCTGTTTATACTATTGAAGTGCATTTAAAAAGTGTCATGCATTGTAAGTAAGTGAGTCCAATCACTCCATTAAGTATAATTAAGAAAGTGCCACGTCTTAATAAAAGACAACAGTGGTTCTACTTCATAAAATGACAGATAAACCAGATACTGTATTTCCGTATCTTTTGAACCCTAATTTACAGTCAAAAGACATCATTGATCACAAAAATAATCTAAGATTATTTCCCTTCTTTGCTAGTTACCTTTTGTTAGTTAGTACAAAACTTAGATAGATGTAACTTAAAGAGAACGATAGATAATGTGATATGATTTATTCCTGTTACTACAGTGAACTAAATTATTGTAACTGTTGTAACTAAAGAAATATAAAAAGAATTGTAAAAAAGCTAATTTAATCTTTATAATCCTTACATGTTTCAGTTTTGTTATTTGTAAGCATTAAACTGTCAGTGGAATTTGTCCTTCAGATAAAAACTGTTTAAATTTTAAAATGGGTGATACAGATTTACAGTGCTAAATTCAGGGGTTCGATTTCCCTTGGTAAATACAGTACGTAGCTCATTGTGGCTTTGCTATAAGGAAACAATCATTAAAGTTAGTGAAAGGTAAGTCTTACCACGACTTTGTGATACATCTAAGACTATACCATGTCTAATTAGTAGAAAAATATGGTTTTATGCCACTATAACTGTGTTGTAACATCATTATGATTACAGCATTAAAACATGTTTAGGAAAGTGGTATGCCTAACTGGTTGATTACTATTGTTATATATCACTACTGCAGTGATATAATGTAAGTTCGATTACAGTATCAAAATATACCCAAGAGAGTATATAAAATATATCTAAGACTACTGTAATATGAATTAAATTACACTCTTGAAATACATCTAGGATAGTACTATGTCTAATTATTATAAAACAAGAATTCTGTATTTGTAAAGGTATTGTACTGTGGGTCCGATTTATAGCTTTGAAATACATCTACGAAAATACTAAGTTTAATTGATATTTAAGTATGAATTTAAGTCACCACACTAGTTATAACGCGAGTCCAATTACAGAAATGAAAGACATGTAATTACGTACCAAGCATAATTTGTAGAAAACTGATTTTATGTTAGTAAAGCAGTCTTGTGATGGTATTCCGATTACAGAATTGAAATATTTTTAGAAAACTGCCTTTTATAATTATATAAATACTATTATTTTATATCACTAACAGTGTAGTACCTTTAGTCCAATTACAACATCGTAATCCATCTCGGAAAATGCCATGTCCATTAGTAGAAAACTATAGTTTTATGTCATTACGTTGCGTTGTAACGTGAAACCGCTTACAGAAATGAAATATATCTAGAAGATTCCCAAGTGTAATCAGTAGAAAACTAAGATTTTATAGCATAAACATAGTGTTGTAACGTCAGTCTGGTTACAACATTGAAATAAATCTGTGAAAGTACCATATCTATTAAGTTGAAAACTGATTCTGTGTTACTACAGCAGTATTGTAATGTGTGCCCAATTACAGAGTTGAAATATGGCTAAGAAAATGTTATCTGTTATTAACAAATACTATTGTTTTATATCACTAAAACAGTATTATAATGTGAATCCGAATACAGGATTGTAATACAACTATCAGTGTGCCAGACTAGTTATTAGCAAAGTAAGATTTAAACCACTACAGCGATTTTAACGTTGGCTTGATTACAAAATTCAAATATATCCCAGAAAAATGCCATGTGCAATTTTTTGGATAAAATGATTTTATATTACTACAACAGAGTTGTAACGTGGTTCATTTACTGTATTGAAGAACATCTCGAATTTATAGGAAACTATTGTCTTAGGTAACTACATTAGTGTTTTAATGTGAGTACGTTTACACATTGAAATATGTCTAGGAAACTGACATTTTTCGTAAGTTTAATACTATTATTTTATGCCACTGCAATATTGTTGTGAGGTGAGTCCAATTAGACCATTACAATACTTTTAGAAAAAAACATGCCTAATTAGTAAAATATACACCTAGCAAAGTAATGAGTTTAATTGGTAGAAAAAAATGATTTTACATCACTGAAGTTTTAGTAACAAGAATTTAAGTCACTAGAACTATTATAAAGTGAGTCTGATACATTATTGTAATATATTTAGATAAGTACAATGTACCATATAAAAACAACCCACGATTTTCTGTCTCTACAGCAGTGTTGTAACATAGCTTTGAATGCAGCACTGAAGTATTTCTAGGAATGCACCATGTTAATTAAACATAATAGAAAAACTATTATTTCGTGTCTAAACCATCAGTCTCATTGTATGAGAAAACAACATTCACATACTTTAGACTCACGTTTTAGGGAAATACAATGTTTAATCAGTAAAATATCATGATTGTATGTAAGTACATAAGTGTTATGACGTGAGCCAGATTACAACATTGTAATACATCAAGGTATTGACATGTCTTTTTTAGTAGAAAACTATGATTTTGTACCACTACAACAGTGTTGTAACGTTAGACCAATTACAGCAATTAAATGCTTCAAGAAAATAATTATGTGTAGTTAGTAGAACTCTATGATTATATGTCACTGTTGCAGTTTTGTAATGTGAGAGTAATTTTAATATTTAGGTGCATCCAGAAAGTTCTATGTCAAATTAGTAAAAACTAATTCTATATCGCTGCAACAGTGCTTTAACGTGAGTCCGATTACAGCATTGTAATACAATCAGGCAATTACTATGTGTAATTAGGAAACTATAATTCCGTGTGACTGCAGAAACGCTACAACATGAGAGTTATTACTGCATTGAAGTACATCTTGGAAAATGCGATGTCTCAACAGAAGACAACTATGATTCTTTTCGCTAGATCAATGTTACAAAGTGAGTCCGATTTCATCATTTAAAATATCTAGATAAGTACCATGTCTAATTACTAAAATACTATGGTTGTGCGTCACTATGTCAGTATTTTCATATCATTTTGATTATCATATTTTAATACATAATTTTAGTAAAATGGAATATTTTATATCACAATTATTGTAACGTGATTCTGATTAGAGAATTGTAATACATACAAGTTGAATGTCGTATTAGAAAAAAAAACTATGATTTTACGTCACTACATCAGTGCTGTTACGAGTCGATTAAAGCAGTGAAATATATCTAGGAAAGTTTCATGTGTAACGTGTATGGTTTTTAGTCATAACAGCTGTGTAGTTAATGTCATTCCTTTTACTTCATTGATTTATACCTAAAGTGTCATGTCTATTTAACAGAATTATATTATTTTGTTTAGAAAAGTACGATGCTATGTCACTACAGTTGTTTTAAGGTAAGATAATTTAGAGCCTTGAAATATATTTAAGAAAGTGTCACGTCTAGTTAGTAGAAAACTATAATTTTATTTCCCTGTAGCTGTACTTTAACATGAATCCGATTACATCATTTTAATACATTTAGGTGATTACCACGTTTAATTAATAGAAAATTATTATTTTATGTAACTACAGCAGTTTCAATGTGAATCAGATTACAGTTTTGTAATAAATTTAAGCTATTAACATGTCAAGGTACTAGGGCAGTATGATTTCATGAGACTAAAGCAAATTTCCATTGAAGCACATCTCAGTAAGTGCCTTGTCTATAATTTTATGTCAGTTGGTTATTGTTGTAACGTGAGACCGATTTCAGCACAGAAGGTTTATCTGGATAAGTGCTATATCTGACTGCTAAAATGCTATGATCGTACATCACTAGGTCAGTGTTTTAACGTCAGTCCGATTATCACATTTTAATACATCTAGGAAATTAACATTCCCCGTTACTAGAAAAATGTGATTTTGCGTGATAAAAGCAGTGTTATAACGTGAGTTTAAGTATTCACGTAAATCTAGGGAAATACCATGTATAATTAGTGAAATACTATGATTTTATATAACTATAGAAGTCTTATAGCTTGAGCCGGATTACAGCTATGCATTACATCAAGGATTTATTATGTTTGATCAGTAAAAACCTATGATTTCGTGTCACTACAGCAGTAATGTACTGTACATTTAATTACAGGTTTGAAATACATATAAGTAAGTAACATGTCTCATTAGTAAAAATACTGGTTTATTTTGTCATTATAGAAGTATTCTGACGTGAATCTACTTAAAGTTTAGAAGTACACCAAGAAAATTACCCTCTATAACGAGTATAAATCTGTGGATTTACTTAATTAAAGCAATGTTTTTAACGTTAGTGTGATTACAGCATCGTAATATATAAAGAAAACTCCCATGTCTAATTGTTAGAAATTTATCATTTTATGTCCCGACCGTTGTTGTACCGATTGTAGCATTGAAACATATCTAGGACATTTCCATGCGTAATTCACAGAATTTCACATTACTGCAGTAATGTCATTATGAGAGGCTGATTTCAATGCTATAATACATTTAGAAAATTACCATATCTAATTAATAGAAAATTATGATTTTATGTCGCTATAGCAGTGATGTAAAGTGAGGTGAATTACAGTATTGAAATACACTTAGAAAGTTATCTTATCTAATTAATAGAAAATTATAATTCTATGACGCTTAGCAGTGATGTAAAGTGTTGTCAATTACAGAATTGAAATTCATTTAGAAAAGGACCATACCTAACTAATAGAAAATTATGATTTTATGTCGCTATAGCAGTGATGTAAAGTGAGGTGAATTACAGTATTGAAATACATTTAGAAAAGAACCATATCTAATTAGTAGAAAATTATGATTTTATGTCGCTATAGCAGTGATGTAAAATTAGGTGAATTACAGTATTGAAATACATTTATAAAAGGACGATGTCTAATTAGCAGAAAATTATAATTTTACGTCACTACATAAGTGTTATAATGTCATACATATAGGAAAGTGCTATGTTTAATTAGCAGAAAACTATGATTTTGTGTCACCCAAACTATTGTTATCTGGAACTATGTAAAATATCTAGGAAAGCACCATTTCTTGTTAGTAAAATTTATAACCACAATATAGTAATGTGAGTTCGATTACAGCATTGTAATGCCTCTAAATAAGTTCAGTTTTTGATTAGAAGAAAAATATGATTTTATGTCACTACATCGGTTTTGCGTTCTGGGCAGTTATAGCAATGAAATACATCTAGCAAAGTATTATATGTAATTATTAAAAACTTATGTTTTTTTTATTTAGAACTGCATTATCGTAATGTTAGTTTTTTTACAGCATTTAATCATATCTCAAGTGCCTTGTTTATATAATATAATATAACGTAGAAAAGTACATTTTATGTTACTGCAGCTGGTTCCCCAGTGGTGGGCAGAGCACATGTGGCTCATTATGTAGCTTTGTGCTTAATTACAAACAAACATAACCCCCGGTGGGGCCCGGCATAGTCAGGTGGGTTAAGGCGTTCGACTCGTAATCCGAGAGTTGCGGGTTCGAATCCCCATCGCACCAAACATGCTCGCCCTTTCAGCCGTGGGGGTGTTATAATGCGACGGTCAATTCCCCTATTCATTGGTAAAAGAGTAGCCCAAGAGTTGGCGTTGGGTGGTGATGACTATCTGCCTTTCCTCTAGTCTTACACTGCTGAATTAGGAACGGCTAGCGCAGATAGCCGTCGAGTAGCTTTGCACGAAATTCAAAAACAAAACAAACACACAAATGCAGTTGTAACGTGAGTAGTTATCCTCGCACTTCATTATAAAAAGGATGTTGACTCAGGGAGGAGAAGGCGTGTGATGTCATAACAAATTACAAATATTGTCCGCACAGAAGAATATGGTCCTTGCAGTGTTTCTGATTGTAGGTCCACATTTAACAATTCTTCTTGATGAACTTTCTTATATTGGTGTTATGTAGAGGTAGTCTTAATGAATCAAAATGTTCTCCTTTTTCATTTCGACCAAAATAAATACAGATACAGTGACTACCAGATATATGACTCGGATCCGGATGGACGATTTATATTGTTTTTCTGCATGGTCAGGTAGTTGATCACTAACAAATACACCACCAAACTTTTCTCGTACGCAAATCCTGCGAGAGTATTAAATAAATGTCTAAAATATTCACATCTTATGATGTTTCTAAATCGATCAATTTCGAAAACCGACTGTAATTCTGCAAATGCTAAAACAGTTATAGTGTTAGGTAAAGCACTATCAAAAAGTATTTCAATTTGTAAATTTCCCTCTTTCACCAATTTGAACTGAGAAATCTCCAGCAGAAATATCTGGTGTTAGATCAAAAGCAAAGAGATCGATTCCTTGACTTCTCTAGTATAGATAGATGTTATAGTACAATGTTAAATCCCAATTCATCATTTGACTTAATACAAAACAAATTTTACTTCATATGAGTCAGACTTTTAAACTTAGTCCATTAAGTAAGTACTTGCTCTGTAAATGTCTGATCATGTCGACTGTTTAACTACGACGTGTATCTATGTACCTATTTTTGATTCCGTCGTTCTCGTTATCATTGAAATGGAGATCATCAAAACTGTTTAATTACAATTATCTCTATGGACGATGTCAATCAAAAGACTTCTCTTAGCTTCACCATTACAACCTAGTAGAGTTTCTATGTATTTCTTATATGAATAAATGGTGTTAGACGATGTAATGAGTTTATCATTGATATGTACATCAACTTGATGAATCAGAGACTGATGTAACAAGTTTACAAGAGCAGAGTTATCTTCATCCTTTTTTATAGTGGTACTATCAATCTTAACAGTCTTTGCTTTTAGATGAAGATACTGCTGGGCTGTATCTAAATATTCATCTCCTCGTCCTGATATAGAAAATTCGATGGGTCCTCTATTAGTCACTGAAGATAGAGGATGATATCCAGTCTACTAGTCTTCCTCAATCACTGCTTGTGTAAGAAGGAAAAAAATAAATCTAGCTCATACTTTGTACACTGACAGGACTTTTCACGTAGTAGAAGAATCATGATTACGCGTCAAAAAAAGTCTGAAGTCAATATTCTTCCTCTCTGAGCATGGGACCTTTATGAGTTTTTTTTTTTATTATGTAGAACTTCTCTAGTCAGATTTTAAAATTATTTAATTGCTCGTCGTTTTCCAGCATTGACAAAATGTTTTCCTTTTTTCAGATCTGATGCTTAACTTATACTTGATTTAACTGTCTGTTTCCTAGTCAAATGCTCCATTTTTTCAGAACTGGTATTGCAGAACGAAACTGATTGCTTGAAACGTCTCTCAAGATGTTGGAATTGTAGACAGATGGAAGTATATAAAACATGATAGAAGACCTAAACGTACTGTATATAAATAGGATCATTTTTAGTAAAGTAGTATTGTATTATTCATTCATTTGTGTCCTGACTGTCGTCATTAATTGTTGTCAGCCTTTTAAGCCAAGTGATATCTTGAGTCGTCTAAAAATTAAGATCGTCTGTTGTAAAGGTCAAATTTTTACTACTGTTAGAAACAAATTTAATGGTAAAAATATAGATGAAAGTAGGCGGCATAGAAAATGATGTCTTACAAAACTCTATAATCTATCTATCATTACCCTGCATATACTGGTAGTTTTGGTGGAATACAA
Source organism: Tachypleus tridentatus (assembly GCF_004210375.1). Classification (NCBI taxonomy): domain Eukaryota; kingdom Metazoa; phylum Arthropoda; class Merostomata; order Xiphosura; family Limulidae; genus Tachypleus; species Tachypleus tridentatus. The sequence goes on from NC_134830.1 coordinate 92,456,665, forward strand.
TCTTTATTTAAATCTGGAAAAATCGACAAGACACATGCACTTTACACAAAACAGTAAAATATAAATCTTTGAGAAACCGAATAATGTTTCAGGAATCGATGAACAATGGTAGATTCATTTGGCTGATTTCTCTAACATAAGTCAATATAATAATTAGTGTGTGTCAATCTTGTTGGCAAATATAAATTTAATGCTTATCAAGATTTAATTAACTTCGGACTAAAATTAAAATTTCCGTCTATTTGAAATCGTAATACGTAATGTACGTAACATAATACATCAAAGGTACGTCCGTATAACACGTAACAGCAATTGTAAAGTATCTTCCACCCGCTAGTACAGCGGTTAGTCTACGGATTTACAATGCTATAATCAGGGGTACGATTCCCCTCGGTGGGCTCACCAGATAGTCCGATGTGGCTTTGCTAGAAAAAAAAAACAATATACGCATTAAGTATCTGTAAGTTTATATCTTTGTAGTGGAAAAGTGAATCCGTTTATAGCATTGAAATGTACGTCAACGCATCCCTACATCAGTCGTGTACTAACTGCAATTACAGCTTTGAGATATATTCCTAAAAGAGCCATGCAGAATTACTAGAACACTATTATTATTTGTTTAGTTGGAAACTATGATTTTATAATTTTGAGATTGTAGTTAGGTTAATCCGACTAAACTAAGAAATAATCTGGACAGGTTCCATTCGTGATTAGTCAAATAATAAGACGTTATATCTGTACATAAGTGTTGTAACGTGAATTCAATTACTTCATAGAAGTACATATAGGGATGTGCCATGTCTGCAATCAGACTCACGCTGCAATAGTTAAAGATTTAGATAACAATGTTTGTAGAATAAGTAAACATCTGTAATTTTATATCATCCATCCCGTTTACAACACTGAAATATATATATAAAAAGTCCAATGTCTAATTCACTGATTTCTAAGAACCATGTTTAAAATTTTGTAGAATACTATGTTTTCTACCATAATTAGTGTTGCTATTTTAGTTCAGTTAATGTATTGAAGACTATCTAGATAAATTAATTGCCTAATTATTATAATCCGTCGATTTTATATCACTACAGTGATTTTATAATGCGAGTCTGTTTGCTATATAAAGAAAAGCATTTACACTATGATTTTTGATACTACAGCAGAGTTGTAACATGAGTACGATTACAGCTTGAAAAATATCTTAGAAAATGCTATATCGAATTAATAGAAAATTATATATCGTAGGAACAACTAATATTGTCATTAAAAACTATTATTAAAAACACAAAACAAGCTCCAACGTTACAATCTGTTTAGGTCATCATCAGGTTAAGAGTTTATTTTGAAAAATGACTGTTATTGATCTATTGTCATGGTAGGTATAAGATTTTATAGTGTTCCAAATATTTATTTCATTATATATGGTAATTGATAGTTTAATATTATGCGTAAATACATTTAAGAAATTAAATTAATATAGGTATAGAAGTGTTTCTTGGTGCTTGTTTAATGTTATATTAAATTTTCGTATCAGAAAAGTTTCTTTAATACTTTATATAATTAAAAATGACTGGTATGGGTAGAGAAAGCACTAGTAGAGGAGAGAACAACGTTTCGACCTTCTTCAGTCATCGTCAGGTTCACAAAGAAAGAAAGGATTACTGACCGGTCGCTGACCACATGTTTGAAGGCGGTAATTTAGTGTGGGAATGTAGAAAGCGTGCTTAGATATTGGATATATTTATTAATATAGGTATAAAGGTGTTCCTTTGTATTGGTTTATCTTGGTCTTGATTTTTTGTACAAGGAAAGCTTCTTTCTCTACCCACATCAGCCGTTTTTAAATATATAATTTTCTCGACAAGTGGGATTTTTCGTCATCAAGGATTATTATTTTATCACGGCGATTGTACGAGAAGTGTAAGTCTTTGTGTTTTTTTTATGTATTTGCACTTATCTATGAAACCATTATGTCTGAATTAACACACCTTATACCACTATTAACAGTACACGGTCATACAATCGTAAAGAAACTAAGAAACTTAAACCAAAGAATTATCAACAGAAGAAATGACATCTGTTTCATTCAACAATGTAGAAAGGAACAACTAACCTCTAACTTTGTAAAGGTAAAACTATAAAAAATTTTAATCAATGCACAAACATTATCCAAAATTTACAGAAAAAAACTACTTAAAGCCATGTTGAACACGAAATACAAAGAACTACATGAATTACAAAAAAATGAACCTACACCATTAACTGGCATGCTGCATTAAACCAGAGATTTATGGACTTATACAACGAAATATCAACCAAATCAACACTAGGAACGACAGGAACAAAAAGATCTGCCACAACAAAAAAATAGAAAAACTAAGATGCAAACAACAGAAAAGACACCGAGACAAACCATTGACTAATCTCACAATTAACAGATCCGACCAACAATTAAACACAGACGAGATACATCTACTTAACAAAGGACTCAACTTCGCAATAGCACCTAGGTACATTCCAACCTTAGAAATTAAAGCATGTTTAGAAAACCTAGCCAGGAGACTTGTGATATTTTCCACATAAAACAAAAACAACAAAAGAACAACCGAAAAACCAACAGAAAGAAGACAACTTAGACAATTTTATTGATATCCAACAGCCAAACCTCCCAGGAAATTTTAAAAATTTATATTTTCCAGAAATACCTAAAAACAACATCTTAAACGATTTTTTCAAAGAATTTTCTCACAAAACCATCAATATAATTTCACAAAACAGAAAACTAAAAAAAACCTTCCACTAAAAACTTAAAACAAGACAAAAACATTAAAATTCTAAAAGCAGATAAAGGAAACGCTATAGTTATAATAAACACGAATGATTACATCCAAAAAACGAAATATATTCTATCAGACACAAACAAATTTAAACCAACACAAATCCAACAAAGACACACGAAATGCAACTAAACAAAATGCTACTAAAAATGAAAAAAGCCAACACAATTTCA